>NC_060076.1:51437500-51760000 GCF_922984935.1 Meles meles
TCTTCGCTAAGCTACAAAGTCTCTGGAGACTTTATTTGCTCACAAAAGTATCTAAATTCATCACTAGACTCTTTCTCTGCATGAAAACTGAATCAGTTTGATGTTGATTTTCAGAGCTACACTCCTTGAAGTACTCTAGGGGATTAAAAGTTCGAGAAAAGAAGCGGCTTTAGAGTGAAACACAAACAACTCTAGATGTTGAAGAATTAAATTTCTCTTATTATTTGCTTCAAGGAGCAACATGTTGTTAAGTTCAAAGTCATTTAAATGGAAGAATCTACAATATCCCCACCTCCCAAAGCCTCTAGCCACAGACATTTATAAAAAAAAAAACAAACTTCAAATTTCAAAAGAAATCATCTAAGTATTAGACATAATGTCCAGTGAAAAAATGAACCAAGATGGGACCAGCGAGGGAGACAAACTATAAGAGACTCTTAATCTCAGGAAACAAACTGAGAGTTGCTGGGGGTGGCAGGGGGAGAGAAGGGGTGGCTGGGTGATGGACATTGGGGAGGTTATGGACTATGGTGAGTGCTGTGAATGTGTAAGACTGATGATTCACATACCTGTACCTCTGAAACAAATAATACATTATATGTTAATTAAAAAAATAAATTTTAAAGAATCAGAAGAGGAAAAAAATTGAGAATATATCAAGTAAGAAAACACTAAAAGGAAATACATTGACATTTTAATAGTGGTTAGTTTGGGAACGGAATGATTATAGGTGATTTTTCTGTTCTTTTTCTCTATTTTCTAAATTTCCTATAATGTGATTTTAATATTCTTTATGATAGAAAAATACATATTAGAAAATAAGCCTAGATAAATTTCAGATGATTTTGTTTCTTCTAATGCCATTCATATACTGCTATAAAACGTAAATCTGTCGACAGTGTGATATGAATAGGCACCCAAATTCAGGGAAAAAAACAATACCATCTTGTATTTTATGAAACTCAAAACACATTTAAGGGGCCTCATTTCATGACACCAATTACTAATTTTTCTGGGTTATGTGTCTCAACAACTATTTATTCCTGAGATTTACTCAGATTATTCTTTTTTTTTTTTTTTAAAGATTTTATTTATTTATTTGACAGAGAGAGACCACAAGCAGACAGAGAGGCAGGCAGAGAGAGAGAGAGGGAAGCAGGCTCGCTGCCGAGCAGAGAGCCCGATGTGGGACTCGATCCCAGGACCCTGAGATCATGACCTGAGCCGAAGGCAGCGGCTTAACCCACTGAGCCACCCAGGCGCCCCTACTCAGATTATTCTTTATTCACTTATCTGGTGGCACAGAAAGCAGAATGTGGGAAATTAAAAAAAACACACAGATATTTTCCTATTCATTTTTCCTTGTGAAAAATAGAAAGTTTAGGATTATGCCCAAGATTTGATAGTCACAGAACACAGGAAGGGAAACCTGTCTCCTGCCATTCAAATACATTTATTTATCTCAGGAGGCCTTAGTGTGACTTCTTCATGGTAGAGGTTAGATTTTTCAAAACATATTTATGAAGTGCCGTGTTTCTCAACAACAATGCTACTGGCATTTTAAATAAGACAGTTCTCTGTTTACAGGGCTGTCCCACACTTCAGAGTCCTGAGGGTCCCTGTTGCTACACATTAAATTAGGCAGTAGTGCTCTCCCCTCCACCCCCTGTCATCAGAATAATCGAGATCATTGCACTAATTTTATAGCTGTCTCCCTTTGCTCATCAGCGATCTAGAACGTGTCACCTATTTATTCTCAAACATGATGTCGTTAGTGCCAGTGCCTTCTAGAGGAGGGAACTGAGGAAGACCAGTGAGTTTAAGTACTCTGCCCAGACTCTTCGACCCAGAACTGGCAGAGCCAGCCTGAGCCCAGGTGTCTGACTGCCTCCAGCCCAGTACATAGAAACCACAACAGGACTCTGGAAATTGACTCCTTATTCCCTCGAGATGTTTTTGTGTAGCTCCTAGATCTGATGCCTTCAAGTTACCATTGTTTTATTTTGCTTTAAATTCAACTCAACTCAGTCTGGAGTTAAGGCAGTGAAGAAAATAAGAAGACAAATGCGGCGGCGTGGGGATGGGGAGGGCGAAGAACATCTTCTGAAAGCTGCAGCCGACACCTGAGCCCCATCCATGGAGAGGTAGGGCCTAGGAAACCACACTCTGGCTTTCCCTCACTGAGGATCACAGTAACCATGAAAGCACTATTTACTGAGCACTCATCAAGTATGAGAGACTTTGCTAAACTTCACGATAACGCTGGAGGATTTGTATTATTACGATGACAGCTTTAGAGTTAAGGAGGTAGGCTCAGAGCTGTGCATTACC
The DNA here is from genome assembly GCF_922984935.1 of Meles meles. NCBI lineage: Eukaryota > Metazoa > Chordata > Mammalia > Carnivora > Mustelidae > Meles > Meles meles. Next base: position 51,439,832 of record NC_060076.1, read on the forward strand.
TTTTTCAAGGTCAGAAACAAGGCTTGGGCCCAGTTGTCAATGCAGGATGTGTGTGTGTGTGTGTGTGTGTGTGTGTGTGTGTGTGTGTGTATGGTGGGGGGGGATATGAACCCCTCTAGGTGGGAACTTTGGGTATAATGCCAACACTTTAACAACGATCACCCTTAGAAAGGTTAAAAATAGTATGAATTTTGCTTAATCTGTATCATACATGATCAAAATAGCTAAAGGTACAGAAAAAGATGGAAAAAGACCTAAAAACACAATTTAGGTGCATGAGAAAGCCAAGGATACAGTCACCTCACTGATGAAGAGCTGTGAACAGTAAACAAGGACCCTGATTCAAATATCTCCCTAGGGAGTAAAATGCCATCGTTAGTCATCATCTTTTGTGTTGGGCATTATCCTTATTCTTTGTTCTCCCCCTGATGGGGAACGATCTCTGGGAAAAACAGCACATGCTGAACCATAGATTACCAGTGAACAATTTAATCATATAATTTCATCAAAGATATGGGAAGTCAAACATTCTTAGGGAAGAATCTCATTTTGGGTGTGGAGGAATGGGAAAGATGAGAGATGAAGGAATCAGGAAAGGCCCGGCTGGAAGAGAGGGGATGTCATCACATACAAAACTCTAACATCTCACCCCAGGACCAGCCTTATATTGTACTAGAAAAGTCACTGGAGTTCAGTGGGCACATGCATATGTGTTTGTAGGTGTGACATAAAACTGTATATAATTATTACAAAAATGGAATGATGATTGAGCTGAAATCAACCAAAGTTCATTGATCCCTAGCACGACCGTGTGTCTGCTTGTGACAATGCTCTAAAACATACGAAGGGATCAAACTGTCTCATTCTCAGAAATTTAGCACATTCCTAGGACTCTGAATGTCTGTTTTGGGCAATGACAATAATCTCTGCTACCCAGCCTATGATATGGAGAAGCGAATTCTTAAAGGTTCCAATTTAAAACATGTCCCACCCAACACCACTGCATGAATGCTCATAGCAGCATTATTCATAATAGTTAAGACATGGACAGCTCAAAGGTCCACCAAATGATGACTAGAAAAATGTAATATATGCATACGATGGAATATTATTCGGGCATAAAAAAGAATGCAGTACTGATATGTGCTATCACGATGATCCTTGAAATCATTATGCTAAATGAAAAAAGCTGGAGACAAATGGTCACATATTGTCTGATTCCATTTATATGAAATGTCTAAAATAAGCAAGCCCACAGACACAGAAAGTAAATTAGTGGTTGCCAGGGGATTGGGGGAGGGGAGGAATTGCTAAATGGTAATGGGTTTCTTTTTGGGGTGATGAAATGCTCTGGAATTAGTTAGTGGTGAGATTATGCAACATTGTGAATATACTAAAAACCACTGAATTTTACACTTTAAGATGGTGAGTTTTATGTTTTATGGATTTAATCTCTCTAAAAATTGCAAAAAAAAAAATTCTTAAAGGCCTAATTATCCCATGGAGGGAACAAAGTACAGAAAAACCACTGAAGCCAACTATCATTTCTTCCCTATTCTATTCAATATGTGGGGAAAATAGTTCTGAGGTTAATTAGCATTCATTTATTATTTCTTATGCCAAGCATTATAATGTACCTAATGCATTTCTCATTTATTTCTCAAACCAACCTTAACTATGTTCTTGGTATTCTCACTGTACAGATGAGAAAACTGATTAACTGATTTAACCAAGGTCATATGTGTAGTAAATGGAAGAGCCAGCATTTGCACTGTTTAGGTCTATTTAATTCAAAGCCTGATGCTCTCATTCACTCTTCAGTATAGCTTCCTTGGAAAACAGGGCAAAAGGGAGCTTTAGACTGAGCAACAATGAAGTAAAACATATTCTCCTCTGGCGTCTAATCTGTCGTGAGGGGAAAGAGGTGGGCGGTGGGGAGGGTTTAGTGTCTCAGTGATAGCGGTATCATTTTACTAGAAGATTAACTTTAGAGATGAAGTTTGCAAGATTGTAATGATAGCTCTGCATTTTCATGTTTTCCTATTCTAGGTTATGGAAAAACAAATAAAATACATATCCTGTCTTGTAGCTGGAGATAACTTACCCTCTTGAGCTTTGGCATCATATTCGACTCTACTTAGGAACAAAGACATAAGTAAGGAATAAAATTCAGATGAAGAAAGAGGAATTAGATTCAGATTCTGAAATGTTATCCTTATGGAAACTTGAAATAGTGAAAAACTCCAGCAATGTCACAGGAACACTTAAAGCTAATCTCGGGTTACAAAATACCCCCAAAGAACTCCAAGAAGCATTTGAAGCATTCTCTGGTTAATAAAACCCTGATCTAGAACTCCTTGCCCTCTGGGAATCCATGGGCCATGGGAACTCAGTCCTTATCCTTTTTCAATTTTCTGTTGAAGGAAAATGTAATGTTAATAATGCTTCTACCAAAGGGATTACAAATTGTTGGTAATATCAGCATATTTTTAATTAAAGCTTTTAATCAAAACTTTCATATTTTCAACAGGGTTCTGCTGAATTAATGAAAAAAACAACAAATCTGGATGGCCCTATGCATAGATTCAATAAAGAGCCTCCAAAGAAGGCTTTCTGATTAGGGCATATATTCTTCTGCCCTTTAGATTAAAAAAGCATTCCCTTACGCATTTCACCTAGTAACTTTCTATAAATTAAGAAGAAAGTGTCCTGGTGTGGCTGACATGTAGGCTTGAGAGATGGAGTCAAGGATGAATTTAAGGTCTCTCAGTCTTGGTAATTTTGTTTAATATGTATTCAGAGAGCTCCATGCAAACATTACGAAGCAATTGATATAGGGATCACCAGGGCGAGTTGAGCTGGGAGTGATAGATTTTTAAACTCAGAGTAGATCTCAGCACAGATGTCTGCAACGTGCATAGTATGTGAAAATTTTATGCTTTCTGGAACATGAATTAATGGACCACAGATCTTTCTTTCTCTGTGAGGCCAATTAGCAGCTTTGTACTAAATTCTTCATTCGCTTTGATACCCTCTTGCTACCTTACCCTTCTGATGACGGAGCTTATTCTCTACAGCCTAATCCTGAAATGTGTCAACTTTATTGATTCATTTTAACACCTTCTAGAAAGTAGTGCAAAGTGAAGCACAGAAGGTTTTTTGTAAGGGAAAATATGAATTGAGTAGATGCAGGAGATTTTTAGGTTAGAGATAATAGAATTTTTTAGTAGGAATCATTGCTTAATATAGTTAGGGAAGTCTTGAAAAAAAAAATTAGGCTTGATCCAAACAACCCTTTTAAAGTCTGGTGCTACAAGATGAACTGACAGTGGAAACTTGAAGATTTATTGAATAAGCTCAGGAATGCATCCTTTTTTGTGGGAATATTCATACACTGGTCTAAAGTAAAATGGAGTCTGGGATACTAGATGCATTTCTTATCAATGTCTTTCTGTAACTACAAAAATATATCAAAATAGCTTTAGAAACACACTCTCATTTCTATCTGAAAAAGGGTTTTACAATTTCAGTAAGCTTTCCTTGTATGGAATGATAAACAAGAAGGATCCAACACCACCTCTAATTCTTGAGCCAGTTTAATGTTCTTCTGGTACTCTTAAAATATACATATTACGACAGAGTGAGTTATTTGATTAAATTATCATAGGCTTTTAAAATTTAAACACACACACACACACACACATACACAGACTTTACATTATACTTTCCTACCATTTAAACATTGCTTCTAGAAGTTCAAGTTTCTTCAAACAATGTGTTTGGTTCATTTTTTTGTGGCACCATGAGAAAGCTGGCAAAGTGTTACCATATTACAAAGAGGAAAGCTGTGTCAAAGAGGTGAAATAAGCAGGATTGAGGGACCTCATTCATCAGTGAGGGTCTAAGGTCTGACCTCTAAACCATGCATTTCCAGACTTGGTCTTCCTGGAGCTCTGCGGAATCCGGCATGGAGATAGGGGCAATATCAAGGTGTTTTATCTCTTTGGCTACCCTAAATACTTGTTTATAACCCATAATCAACTAGACATACACCACTTCCACCTTCTGCCTCTGTGCTGCCTCCTCTTTGCACTAGTATCTCTTGAAAAATGGAGGAAGATTGAAACCTTGAATATGACAATACATCAATGATCTCATTGTGTCAACAGGAATGGAATCTGAATTAAAATAAAAAGAAGTCACCATTTCTCATAGCAGCAAAATTCCTGAACTATCTTTCTTTATGAAGATAGAAATTTGCTCATGGACTATGTAGTTGTTAGTTGTTGAAGAATTTAACAACTAACCAGAGATACAGATAAAAACGTATGTATACTAATATTTACTTATATTATCAAAACGCTTATGTTTAAAAGTGTATCAGTAGATGATTAGTTACGTTACAGTATATCCATGCAAGGGAACATGATACAATTATTTAAAAAGGTAATGTAAATACTTATTTACAACAGGAACAAAGATACATGACGTGTTGTGGAGGGAAAAGTATGTAGAATGTGATCCTATTTTAGCAAAAGAAGAAAAACAACATTTATAGGGTATATACCTTTATAGAAAAAAGTCTGGAAGGATATACACCAAACTGTTAATAATGATTTCCGTTCTTGTGACGTTAGATTACCACTGTTTTCCAATATTTCCTTATAAGAATTCTTCTGTTTTTCTGCAATGGGCATATATTACTTTTATAATAAGCAAAAACAAGGCTATTCTTACTTTAGAAGAAAAGGACTATCATCCCCCGCCCCCCCCCACACACAGAAAAAGATGGTAACTATTGAGTTTATGCCTATGACGTATGAAAACTGAAACTATGACTATGACATTCCATTGCCCCCTGGTGGAACAATGTAGAATTTTATGAGCATCCTTACTGGCTAAATTTAACCCATGAAATATTTGAATCCAAAGTCAACTCAATTCCAGCTTTAGGATGGAGGGATACTTGCCCATTTTCATTCTAAGCCAGTTTGATGAATTGAGCTAAGAAACACCCCCTTATACTCAATAAACAATTATGGAAGTCCATGAACTTATCCACAACTAGTGTAAAGCTATCAATCCTATTTACTTGGGGGTAAATTCCTCATAGCAAGCAAGCTATGTTAGGCCTTCAGGTCTACTCCAGGTTTGGTCCCGGAGTCCAGGTTTAAGTTTGATTTTTGCTTTAGCTTAAATGTCTTAAAAAGTAAGTACTTGGAACCATGCGTGGTACCTAGTGAGTGCTACGTTAGGTATTAACCATTTTCCTGCTACTACCATTTTTACCTCTGTGCTAAAGAAGGACTACAAAGTATATACATGAGATCAGTTGAGTTCCACAGTGCCCCCTTGTTCCCCTATATAGGCAAGTGTGATATTCTGTGGTCAGGGTTGTCCACATAGAGTGAGACAGCACTACAGCAGAGGAACCAAGAATGGAGACTTTTCTGGGAGTGCCTGTAGACACATCATGCTAATACTCAAGGGTCTGTGATACTACCATATAAGGAATTCACTGTGTATTTTCTCTCCCTCTTTTTACAATATTGGAAAAAGATTGCTGTTAGCATCAATCTCTATAGTATGTTGTTTCCCTACCCAAAGATGCACTAAAGATAATATCACAGGAGATATAACTGTATTTTTAAATCAGAACAGAGGATAAATTCATTTTATATATTTTGAACTTGAGATCAAGAAAAAAGTTGTTGGGTCTTGTTTTTTGTTTGTTTTTTTTTCCTCTGACATTCAGCCTCTCTCTGCCTTTTGATGAGGAGTTTAATCCACTTATGTTAAAAATTATTATTGATAAGGTTAGTGGTTCTGGCAAAACCGGACAGCTACATGCAAAAGAATGAAATCAGACCCCTTTGTTACAGCATACACAAAAATCAACTCAAAATGGATTAAACCCCTAATAAGACCTAAAACTGTAAAACTCCTAGAAGAAAATATAGGGGAAAGCATGACATTGGTGTCGGCTGCGATTTCACAGATAAGTCACCAAAGATACAAACAATGAAAGCAAAAATAGACAATTGGGACTACATCAAAATAAAAAGTTTCTGCTCATCATGGGAAACAATCAACAGGGTCTAAAAGCAACTTCCAGAATAGGGGAAATCTTTGCAAAACATATTATCTGATCAGAGTTTTAATCCTCAATATATATTCTATTTTATACTATTTTATAAGATATGTTATATTTTAATCTTTAAAAATATATAAGGAACTCCTACAACTCAATAGCAAGAAACTAATAACCTGATTTAAAAATGGGCTGACCCAAAAAGGGAAAAAAAAAAAAATGGGCTGAAATAGATTTTTCTCCAAAAAAGACATACAAATGGGCAAGAAGTAGTTGAAAAGATGTTCAGTGTCACTAATAATCAGAAATGTAAATTGAAACCACAGTTAGAATCACCTCACATCTGTCAGGGAGGCTATTACCAAAAAAAAACAAGTGTTGATGATGATGTGGGGCAAGTAGAACCCTTGTACATTACTGGTGGGAAGGGAAAATGGTGTAACTGCTACAGAAAACAGAACAAATGTTCCTCAAAAAATTAAGAATAAACTGCCCTATGATCCAGCCATCACACTTCTGGGTTATTTATTCGAAAGAGTTGAAATCAAGATCTTAAAATGATGTTAGTGTTGCCCATATTCACTGTAGCAGTAATCACAATAGCCAAGATGTGCAAACAACCCAAATGTCCAGCGATGAAGGAATGGATGAAGAGAACGTGAAAATGGAATACTTACTATTCAGTCTTTTAAAAAAGAAGGAATTCTGTAATATACAATAACATGGATGAGCTTGAGGACAATGAGCCTTGAGGACATGATGCTAAGTGAAGAAAGACAAGTATTTCATGATTCCACTTACATGTGGTCCCTAAAATAGCCGAATTCATAGAATCCAAGAGTAGAATGGTGGTTTCCAGGGACTGGGAGAGGGGAAAATGAGGACCAATGGGCTTAAAGTTTCAGTTAACATGTATATGTCCTAGAGCTCTGCTAGACAACATTGTATGTGTAATCAACACATTGTATGTGTATGTGCTTTATGAGAGCAGATCTCATGCTAAATGTTCTCATCATAATAATGATAATCAAAAAAGTTGTTAAATCCTATGTTACCTAGGTGCTAGGACAAGAAATCACACCAATTATTTCTCACAGCTCTCAAAGAACGCTGCAAATTCAGAGTGATTATCACTGAATGAACAAACAAGCAGGTGATCCTTGACATTTGAAACTATTACCTATGGCCCCTAACACCAAGAGAAATACAAAAGAATATTTATATAAATTTCCTTCTTTAAAGAGTCTAATTTTCTTGTGACAAAATTACCCTTCTACTACATTGGCTGCTTCAAAGAACATTGTTCTGAAAGATCAGTGCACATATTTTTAAAGGACAATAAATATTGCAAAGAATCCTCTTCAGAAGATATGACTGGAGCACAGGTTAAGGAAGTCTTGTCTAGTAGACCTATCGCAAGTCTAGAACTAGAAGAAGCAGACAAGGAGGAAGGTCAAATTTAAGCTCTCTGGGAGGTCTGACCTGTTCTAGTCAGACTTTCCCCTGCCTTTTGGACTAAACTCACTAAGTATTTATAATTATATTTTAAAAGTATAATAAGTTATTAAGTGCCAACACCCCATTGCCCCTGCTTGAGGACAAGCATTATCAAGTACACTCTCTCTCATCACATTTCCCAATACTCTTAGAATCAAACACCAATAATAAAGAAAAGTTCTTATTTATGTGCTCCTCACATGGTCAAAAATATGACGAATCATGCCTTGCAAGTCAATCATTAAAACTTGAAGAAAACTATCACCACACAGTTTAAACACCTTTGGCGAATTGTTAAAAAAAAAAAAAAAAGTTTGGACCACACACAGATTTTTTTTTTTTTGGTCTTTCATCTTGAAAGTTATTTTTCTCTTCTTTCAAGGAACCTGACCTGCTTTAAATCTTCTTCTGCCAGATGATGTAGTGTCTTGCATCACCTTATTAATCTAGATGCAAGGCATTTATTCCAAACTAGAAAATCTGTGTTTAGGCAGACCACTTCTTATTTAATGTTTTTTTTTTTTAACAATTTTAGTTATTTCAAGGCAATGAATTTACAAATGGACTAACAAGCTCCATCCCATGGATGGTAGATACAATTTATTTTTCCATTGCTAAAAGTCACATATAAGAAACCAATTTTATATATATAAATATAAATATATATTATATATTATATTAAATATATTATATTAAATATATATTATATTATATATTATATAAATATATATATTCCCTAAATGTATGGAATTATACATAGGTATATATGTATAAATATAAAATATGGTGCTCTGCCAATTCTTCTCAGACAAAATTCTATGAAGTTCTCGCCACCTTTCTCCTTATAGAAAAATTTGAGAATATCACAGACTGCATTTTGCCTTGAGACTAGTAAAGTTTTCCTGCCAATTCCATAAAAGAATGAGGTGGAAAACTGTTCTTTCCAATTTACTCGTGTCTCTAATAATGTGAGGTCCCTGTCTGGCCAAAGTAAAACATATACCCTCTTCAGGTGAAGGAAAAGTGGAAATTCCAGAATTTACCATCTTGTTATGATGGTTTCCAATGTGAGATAATTAACGCCAAAACAAACTCTCCAGAGCTTTCTTTATTCCTCCAAATCCAGATGTGGGAGATGGAATCCCAACTTTCCGTTCTGGCAACTGTCTTCTATTTCTAGACATAAACTCTTGAGTTTTCGAAGACAGAAGTTTTCTCCTTTCTCAATATGCAGCCAGTTCACCTAGACATTTGTTTCAGGCTTGAGGTTCAGGTTCGGGGGACCAAGGGGAAGGAAGACCTGCTTCATATTTTCCCAGGGGGATTTCTTCCTACTTTCTGATTTTCTTTTTTTCCATTGGAACCAAACTCCTCGAAGTACACCATTTCTTTCTTTTCTTTCTTTCTCCTTCCCTCCCTTCATTCCTTGCCTCCTGCAGCAGAGCTCCTTCTGCACTCAAACCTCTCTTCGGGCACCTGAAAGAATAAAGCCATTGTTCGAGGTGCACAGCCCAGCTTCCCCTGCACGAGTCTGGTCCACGGCAGCAGCACGAACAGCATGTTGTGGTTCTGACACACCTGGGGACCAGGTGGGGATGTACCCAAACAAACCAGGAGAGGAGAGCATGTGACGGACCATTTGCCACACTAGTTAAAACTCTTTTCAAACATGCTCCCCACTTCCAACTCTTTGGGGGTATTTTCCACTTCTGGTTGTGCTGGAGCCCAGATGGCTGCAGGCTAACACCCACGTTGTGTTTTTTTGTCTTCAGAAGTCTAGGCTCCAAGAAAGGTAGAAGGCTTCTCGGAGTCTCAGTCTGGGCCCAGTGTTCCTCTGAAAGCCGAATGTGGCAAGGAGGTTCTGGGCAGCAACTCGACTTGTTATGTCCACTCAGTGAGTGGCTCAGGGCCTGCTGTTCCGTGAATAGGGCCTGTGCCCCAGGGCTGATGCACGAAGAACTAAATTTTGCTATGAATATATTCTAACCTGAAAGAAATGTGTAAGTGTGTTATGTGTGAAGTGTAATTTTCTAAAGCCGGTAGAGAAAACTAGAAAAGCGTATCGAATCATTACAATCTGCACTTTCCCCTAAGGTAGAGGCCTTCTTCGGGGACGTCTGACACACCCAGTAATTCCATGTATGGCTTATTAAATTCAGGCAATAATACCTTAAGAGTCATCATTATTTTATCTTTTTTAAAGATTTATTTATTTGAAAGAGAGAGCGCACATGGGGGCAGGGGGAAAGGCAGCGGGAGAGGGAGAGAGAAAGAGAGAAGCAGACTCCAGGCTGAGCACAGGGCCCCATGTGGGGCACCATCACACGACTGTGAGATCACGACCCGAGCCAAAACCAAGAGTCTGAGGCTTAGTCAACTGTGCTACCCAGGAGCCCTGAGAGTCATCATTCTTTTTTGTTTGTTTATTTATTTGACAGAGAGAGAGAGAGGGAGAGCGAGCATGCACAGAGAGGGGAGGGGCAGAGGGAGAAGCAGACTCCCAGCTGAACAGGAAGCCTGACATGGGGCTGGATCCCAGGACCCTGGGATCATGATCTGAGCCAAAGGCAGACACTTAACCAACTGAACCACACCGATGCCCCGAGAGTTGTCATTCTTATTTTACCAAATAGGTCAGAGAGGCTCAGCAAGGGTAAGGACACAAGTTTATCCTTCTAGAAAGACACAGAGGCAAGATTTGAATACAGAGCTTCTGACACCTGAATGAGCTATAGATACCCATATTACTCTGGGCAGACACGTAAATAAATCCATCAGTTGTGATGAACGAGGTGCGGCTGCCCACATCTACTGTTCATTGCGACCTGGTCTCATTGTGTTTCAAGTCGCCTGTGGAGACAAGGGCGGTGGCTATCCATGTGTGTCTCGTTTACTCAGGACAATCACTGAGGTGTGGTCCACAAGGTGGTGAAGAGGGCTGACGCTTGCATTCAAACTTTGTCTCTGCCTCTGGGAAATGTAGGACAATTATTTAAACTCCCTGTGCTTCAACAGTGAAAGACAGGTGTCATGGTAGTACTTACCATGCAAGGTCATTATGAGGATTAAATGAGATCATATATATAAGGCTTTAGTAATATGAATGGCAAACAATATATGTTTCAGAAGATGGCTATTATTTTATAGAGCTATTATATATACAGCAATAATATTGTATATTTTATATAGGTATAAAATAATTATTTTGTAATAGTTAAATTTAAAATAACCTTATCTATTTATACCAAGTGGCTTTGCTGGGAGAAGACAAAGACCTGGGTTCTTACCTCAGCTCTGCAACTTATAGGCCCCATGATACTGGGAGAGGCATCCTACTTTATCTCAGTTTTTTCATGTGTGAAATGAAGTAAGCAGCTGGACTTGATACCACTTCCAGATCTTTCCAAAGATAAGCAACTCAGTGTGTCCATGACACATAGAATTTATTTACTATATTGCGAACATTACACTTTACATCCATTTGCCTTCTTAAATGTCGTAAAAACATTCCCATTTGATAGATGACAATGGTGAGGTTTAGGTGGGGGGTATTACAGCTAAAGGTCCCAAGCGGCTAGGAGCGCTAGGAGTTGCATTCGGGTCTGACTGACTTTGTGTGCTGGCCCCAGTCGCTGTGTTCCACTCCCAGTCTGCTCGGCTAGGGACCCATTAATAAAATAATAACCATGGTCTCTGTTTTAACCATCCAAGTCAGTAAAAGTCCATTATGGACAGAAAATACTAAATCAGTTCCCTATTAGCAACAATGGCCATTTTCACTCCTAAGAAGATTAATATGTGTAAGAAGCTCAATTTAAATCTACAATTGGCCAGAGATTAAACTAACACAGGTCTGTTTTGGAAGGAAGCTTTTAAAAGACCAGAACTCAACTTTTCAAGTTAACGGGATTCAAGCTTTCAATGCTTTCCTTTCTCCTTCCCTTTAACTAAATTCAACTTCGTATTTTTCATCTTGTTTTTGGAGTCTTTCCAGGTCACCTCTGTTAAGAAACACAAGGCCCCTGGCACTGAACTTTTGGGAATGTGCCCACATCTGCCTCTAAATGTCTGCTTGCTTACTTCTGATGTTGCATTCAACACCTAGCTTAAAACAAAGCAGGGCTTGGAACAAAAAGCTACTCAGAGTATGATGGGTCCACTTCACCAGTCAGTGGCCCCAGTGATAGATATCATGAGCAAAAGGGCCTGAAAAGCCCCCCAATAGTTCAATATTTCAAGGCAGGGCCATCCAATTTCCATTCAGGGGAGGAAAAAGAACAGTACTACATTAGAGAGGAAGAAAGGAATAAATGATGGTGACAGCTATGGCGGATTCATTGTTTTTTTAAATAATTCTGGAACATTCTAACTATGTTGGTGTCCCATAGATCCTTCCCAGAGCTCAAGAGGTTTTGTTATATATATACTTTTATTTATAATAAGGTTTTCATTTTGACATGATACTCCAATTTAAAATGTGAAATTCTTCTTCACTTTAGTTCCTTGGAATCAAATATGTCATTCATCATCTTGGTGGTCCCAGTAAAAACGCCCTGAAATTCTCATCCCTGTTTTCAATAGTTACACGTCCATCCATATGGTAACAATATCACCACGGGCAAATGCCTGCTACCAGACACGTCAAATAGTCCAACTTCAGCCCCCCACACCCAGGAATATTTTCTTGTCTCTAAGAAGTAATTTTCAACCTCTATATGATGATGAGAGAATAAATGTGATATTAGCTGAAATAGTATGTCCTATCAAACGTATCCTCTCGTCCTGGAAGAGAAGAGTGACCACTCACACACACAGGACAAAAAGAGACGCCAGTGTGTTCCTGTTTTAAATGAGATGACCTTCAGTGAAGCTTGGAAGAATCAAGTCCAGAGACCACGGCGGCGGCAAGCAGGCTGCTGCAACGGGGCTTTGTGTTTGCCTCTGAACAATAGCTTTCTTATTCTAGAAACCTGAAGGGAGAGATCTGAAATGAGGAACTGCTCCTACTGGAAAATGAAGAGAAGTAGAAGAATGTCTCTGTCTTGACAGATGATCTCCAGCGTCGGGCTCTGTCAGTGTTCGGCTGAGCCCTTGCAGCACACCGGCAGTAGCAGAGGGCGGTAGTGGGTGAAGACTCAGGGAGGAATCCGGTAGCCTCAGTTCTGGAACCCTGTTTTCTTGTTAATTAGCTAGATAACTTTGAGAAAATCTAAAGCTTTCCAGGTACATTTTCCTTATTCAAAAACAACAACAACAACAACAACAAAAAACCAACAAAGAAAAACAGAGAGAGAGAGAGGAAGAGAAAGAAAGGAAAGGAAAGGAGAAAAGAAAAGGAAAGGAAAGAAAAAGAGAAAAGAAAAGAAAAGGCTATAGCCAAAACCTAAGGTCACTTTTACTTCTCAAGCTTCTCCTGGGTGCAGTTTAATGAAACAGAAGGACTTCTACACTTTTAAGGGAATCAGAAGGAGTAACAGTAGCTATCCTTTCCTAGAGGCGATCTGTTCCAGCACCTGTGCTAGACTTTTCCCTGTGTGATTTCTAAACCCCCTCCATAACCCTCCAACACAGAGGTGATTCCCATTTTACAAATGAGAAAACTGTACCATGCCCAGATTCCTTTAGCTGCTAAATGGCAGACCTAGAATGAAAGCCCAAACTACCCAGCTCCAAGAGCTCACATTCTCCTGCTGCCACACGATGATCACCGTCCACCCTGCACTGATGGACCCATCGACAGGGTCATGATAATGCTGACTCTGGCCACACAGGCCCCCACAGAGCTGGCCATGTGCTGAGCCCGGCAATATTGAAGACCGACAAGCAAGGACAAACTCATTTAGAAAGTGGGGTAGCAATAGGGTCACCTCTTAAATATAGAAGTTAATACCTGTAATGTAGTTAGACCGGTACAGTGCATGATAATAACACAAGTGTGTTTGTTCAGTTAGATCAAAGAAATAAGAACCCCCAAGCAGTAGAAAGCTAAGGGATGTGCAGTCTTCAAGAGCCAAAGGCAAGGTCCATATTAGAGGGGATTTGGAAGGTGGGTCGGTCCAGGAATGGGGCAGGAAAAGACAGCTATAATATGAGCAGAGTGAGAGGGCCAGGCCAACTGTCATCAAGTGGCCTGAAGTCCCTAAGTTGTGTTGTGTTGTGTTGTAGTGTATTTTTTGCTGTACATGTAATATTTGGATGGGTACCCTTGCTTTTTTCCTCATCACTGATTTGGGGTCTTATGATAGGGGCCAATTCTGCTGCTCATGGTTCTGTGCACTGACAACAGCATCTGAAATATGGAGCCCAGTGGTTGTTGCTATGGAAGCAGATCATCTCACTTCTGAGACGCATTTTCATAGCTTGTGTGTCCTCCCTATTTAGGGTAGTTGATATGCTATATGACCGATGACTGTGCATGCCAGGGACCTGGTCCGTATAGAGAACAGACTGAATGAAGCTGTGTGGGAGGAAGTACAACACCACCTCTGGCTGAGTAGACTAACCTCCAGTGACAGGAGAGGAAGGTCTGAGTTGCCTGGCCACTCTAATCATGTCTGTCAAGGAGCCAGGATCTTAGTATAGGCATGTCCACCAGAACCTCAAAAGAGGCCCTCCAGGAAAAAACTCTGCCAAAACGATGATAAGAGAGCTTCCAAACTCTCCTGCTGAGCTTCCTCCTGGTATCCTAGGCTCTGAAGTCAGATCGAGTATCCGATGTTGGTTTTCAAGTATGTGGTGTACTCAGACTTGGCGCCTGGTGCTACTGATGTTGTTCCCGCCTCTACCTCAATGCAGCTCATTCAGCTACTTCACTTATACCCTCCTGAGGGCTTTACCTGCTACTGCTATATCAGTGATATTGGCCAAAGGGAGATCTGGGGTTCAACAACTCCCCATTCCTCATCATCCCAAATACTCAGGACTGGTCCCCTCCAACGTGAAATGCCAAAGTTTATTCTATCATTACCATCAACAAGACCTATTTTTTAAAGGATTTTATTTATTGATTTGAGAGAGAGAGAGAGACAGAGACAGAGAGAGTATAAGCAGAGGGAGAGGGGGAAGCAGGCTCCCCGCTGAGTAGGGAGCCAGACATGGGACTCCATCCCAAGACCTGGAAATCATGACCTGAGCCGAAGGCAGAAACCCAACCTTCTGAGCCACCCAGGCGCCCCAGCAAAACCTATCTGCAAATCTCCCTTGCTCATCATCTCCACAACAGGTTCCAGATTTAAAAGACACATACAGACATGATCCAGGAGACGTCATACAAATAATTAAAATGGTACAAAACACTGAAAGTCAAGAAAAGTTAGATATACTCCTTTAAGGGTCTAAAGTATGATTATTAGAAGGTTGCAGAAAAAAAGAAAAATAAATCATTAGAGCTTAAGATATTTTAGTTGAACAACAACAAAAAAATTCAATGTGTAGGGGGAAAATCCCGAGTTAAGACATTTTCCACTCTCATGATAAGGATGGTAGGTTCTAGATTTTGTAGATATGCTTTAAGACAATTGTTCAATGTTTCCTTGAAATAGATGAAGTAATTCTGGGAAGAATGTGATAATTGAGTACTCTGTACTAAAGGTAAAAAAAATATAGTTGGGCTCCAGTAAGAGACCTTCTGTCAGACCTCAGCAGAGACTTCCATACAGAGAATTATGAACCTTGTTTCCTAAGAAAGCCAACATGCCTGTCACATTCTTCCTAGGGAAAGCTGTTTTTGTGATGGATGGAACTCAGAGTACCTACATTAGAGTCAAGAACTCAGTAAATGGAAATTTTTTTCAAACCTAAATGCATAGGGATCCTGGACTAGATCAAAGGCATCACAGTTTATGACATCTTCTAAGACAAATTCTAAGAAGCTTACGGACCTCAGATGGTGTTACCTTTTCACTACTGTAACAAAGCTTTGAAATAAGCTTTCATCTCCTCATTCTTTACCCAAACTGTTTACCTGTGGCATAGACATGTGAGAAGGTAAAATCCAAGGGGAGGATTTAGAATGAAGAACTTTTTACTTCAATTACACTGACTACCAATGACACAAATATGTTCTCTGGGACTAATCAATCAGGATTATGTATTCTCTTGGTTTACTGACGAAGGTTGATTTTAAGCCAAACTGGCTCCTGCTGGATGAGTGCTTGTCATTGATACTCACTTCATTGATCACTGGTGTGTTTCAGACACAGGAGCAGGAAACCTCAGTTTTAGATACTAACATGCGAAGGAGAGAGGGAGAAAAAGGGAGAAGGAAAGCAAAGAAGTAAGACTTCAGACCAGGTTTGAAATGAAAGGGAGGGAGACTTCTTTAGACATCTAGACAGAGGAGGCTTTCCTAAAAGAGAACTAAAAAGACCTACAAAATTATCCACACAGCTGATGTACGTATCAAAGTAGAAATGCCACTTGAAAAAAATGAGAAATGTGTAGAGTAGTGAAAATTATGCTCTCACTTCCATTAAGCTCAAAGTATAGCTTATTTTCTGTGCTCTGGTGGCCATATTCTATGAAGTATTGGTATGCTAGGGCTTGTTGGTATGGAGAAGTCCGGAGATCAGAAGCTTAGGACAAAATGTTCCTGGGGTCCAATTCCTTTCAAAAACTCAGGACAGGGAGAGATATGATCCTCAGCTGATACACGATACAGTGCTAGAGACAGAAAATGCTAAAACGGAACAGCCCCTTCTCTCAAGCGCAGCCTTTCTCAGTTCCGGAATATCTGAATGTCAAAGGATTGAGAAAATCTTAAGTATTTTCACTTCAAACAAGTGAAGGGTCATGAAAAAAAAAAAAAAGTACACACATTTTCAAAGCCCTCAACTTCTGCAAACATGGAAAACCACTAGGGAGAGAGGGTGATGGGACAGGACTGGCCATGTCTGCCACATCCTCGCTCTACAAAATAGCTTACTAAACCATAAGCAGCTTTGTTAAAGTTTGAAAGATAAAAGGGTAAAGGCTGAAAGCTCAAAGTACACACATATAATTTACTAAGGAAAAAGTGATGGTATTTTCTAATATAAATATCTAAGCCAGAGAGATGCACCTAAACTGAGATAAGCTCTGAAACTAACAGACCTTCCCTACCCCTACCGCCTTGGCCCCCTTTTTCATACTACTCTGCGTCTTCCTAACCATTTCTGTAACCCCAATGGATACCATCCTCTGATGCGATGTGTGTGAACAAGCTCTGAACCTTACTAAACCAAGTCGTGGGAGAAGAAATAGAAGGAATGATCTACACTCTGCCTGAACCGTTCTGAAACTTGATTAAAAGGAAGATCAAAAAAAAGAACCCAGATCTTCCCAAATTATAATTAGCTCATCATTTCAGTGTGTCTATGGCTTCTCTCTTCTTGGAGTGGGGGACTTGCCTTCAGAATAGATACTAGAGTAAGAAGACTTACGTAGGATTGGAGGGAATGGGAGTAAAGTTGGGCTTGGGCAGGAAGGGGAAGAGTGCGGCCGCATGGAACTTTAGTTGATTCATCATTTTGTCATACAATATGTATTTCATACTAAAAAGAGTTCAGCACAGAGAGAACATAACATCATGTGGTCTTATACTCAATAAATATTAATTGAACCAAAATGAATATCACCAAAGTGTATACTTTACTGAAATAATTCCCTCCTATCCATAGGTATTTTTTCATTTAACATAATACTTTGCTTTTATGCTCGCTTAGTTCAGCTCTTTCTCCTTCTGTGTCTTTGGTATATTTTGTTCTCTATCTCCATAAGCCGTAGGAAAACAATTATTCATTCAGGTCTGCTGAACTACAAAGTGAAGTCATGCAAAACTGCAATGGATTTAGGATTTTTAGGTGGTGGATGACAAATTTAACTACGTTGATTTCTAAAATAATCAGAGAAAATATGATGTTATTTTTTTAAAAGATTTTATTTATTTATTTGACAGAGAGAGATCACAAGTAGGGAGAGAGGCAGGCAGAGAAAGAGAGAGGAGGAAGCAGGCTTCCCGCCAAGCAGAGAGCCCGATGCGGGGCTCGATCCCAGGACCCTGGGATCATGACCTGAGCGAAAGGCAGAGGCTTTAACCCACTGAGCCAGCCAGGCGCCCCAAGATGTTATTTTTTATGTTACCCTAAGTATTTATTAAATACTTATAAATCACTCATTCAAGCCCAATGAGACTGCGTGATAAGTGCTATTATGAAAGAATTCAAAAGGGTTGTGAAAGACCATTTATTCTGGATGTGGAAGGCCAGAAAATGCTCATCAAAAGAAGTCATTTAGAATCTGGACCCTAGAGGATGAATGAGAGGAAGACGGAGTGTGGGGGAGAGTATTGCAGAGGCAAAGCGAAGATCAGGAGTCGTTCAGGTTAAGAGAAAGAGAATGCAGCTTTCAAAGATGGAAAGATTTTATGTATGACTGGACTGCCGAACCTGAGAGAGGAGTACTGAGAATGAAAAGTGGGGAGATGAGCAGGAACTTGTTCATGAAGAGCCTTGCAAATCAGGGAAGGAATCCAGGTTTAATCCAGAGGAAAATTTGGGGCTGCTATAGTGTTTGAACTGGGAACTGGAATCATCATTTGTGTATTTCAGACAGATCATCCTGGAGGGAGAACTGGAACAGATTCCAAGCAGAGCAGACTGGTCAGGAGACTGCAGTGGTCAGATAGAAGAGATGGTTGGAGTCTGGTGTGGATTAGCAGAGGCAGTGAGTGTGAAGACAAAGTGAACACACTTGAGTGACAGGTAAATAGACATGACAGTTTTTGGTGAGTACCTGGGGAATAAGAGATTCAGGAAGGGGAAGAGGGCTTAAAAAGGTAAGAGAAGATTATGAGTACAGTTTGGGATGAGCAGGTTTGGAGTACCTAGGACTGTGAGATAGTTGGACCTATGCTTAGACTTGTAATTTAGATCAATATCTGAATCAAAGACATAGATTAAAAAATGATAAGCACACAGATCAGAACGAAAGCCTTGATAAAAGTGACGTGAAGAGAATGTGCACAGTGAGAAGAGAAGTTACACTAGGAAAGAATCTGAGCAACTCTGGCATTCCAGAAATGGGCAAAGAAAAAGTTACCTGCCCAAAAGATGAGGAAAAAAAAAAAAAAAGCAACCCGAAGGCCAGAACACAATCAGGAAATGAGTGGTGTTGAGGAAGCCTAAAACTCCCTACTCTTGACTCTATTCTCCAAGGTCACTAATACATTTCAAGAAGAAAGTGATCAACAACATGAGGGGAAGAATGAGTAACATAAGCACTGCAGACCTAGCCCAGAGGATTTCTGTAATATGGGGGTGGGGGGAGAAGATCCAGACTGCAAGGTGTTGATGAGAGACAGCAAGTGGGGGAACAGAGACAGTAGGTAGGACAACTCTCTGAAGACGTTTGATTGTAGAGGAGAAACATGGGCAGGAGATGGGGAAGGACGATATGAAAGGAGAGATTTTTTTTAAAAATGATGATAGAATCTTAAACATTATTACATGCTGGTGGGAAGGAGTCAGAGGAGGGTAGAGATGGAAGATAGAATAAGGGGATCATCTGTGACATGAGGTCTCTGGGGAGTCAGGAAAGAGGAGCATCCTGAATGGAAGTAGAAAGCCAGGTGCTGGTAGGAGGGGAGCCACTCAGGCAGGAAAGGTGCCAATGGTAGATGTTTATGCAGGAAATGCAGGCTTGGTGGTGAGAGACCAATGGATTTTTCTGGAAGATGGCTACTTCTCTGTGCAGAAAGTGAGGTGGACAAGTTGGTGTCAATGGTTTGAAGAGACCAGAAAAAGAACAAAGTATTCACTGTGGAATGCCCGGGAGAGAAAGACAACTATGAAAAAGGGAAGAGCCACTAAGTAGCACTGAGGGGCCAGTTAATGGAGACAACTAGCCACTGACAGTAAAAATGACTTCACAGTTGTATGGTTTTCCCCACTGGGCCTCAGTATCCTGGAGTTTCTTTCCTCTTGTGCTCTTACCTTTGTCCCAATCCCAAACCCATTCCAGGCCTGTCCGCCCCTGTACCTATCAGAGCTTCTAGAAGATAGCTCCAGTGGAGTACATCTTCCCATTTCACTGGGAAGGAGTTTGGCCACTTCCCAAAGTTCCAAAAATATATTCAGAGCTTCTACCCATCTTCATGATTATGTCTTCAGGTCCCTCTCTGAGATACAGTCACAGCAGATCATCCAAAGGGAAGGTATTCTATGAATGGCAGCACCACCAATTAGTACCATACTGAAACCCACTTGTTAAATATATTCATCCTATGATGCAGAGTCTGAACTTCGTCTCATAGTGTGGTAGCTAAGCATGAAGTGGACTCTAGAATTTAGACTGGGTCTAAATCTTTTTTTTTTTTTTAACCACTTCTAGCAGTGGGATCTTGGGTTAACTACATAATCTCACAATGCCTCAATTTCTGGAACACTAAAATGAGGGCACTAATATGGGAGAGATAATGGGGAGACTAACTCCTGCATTGAGTCATACTTCATAAATGGCTTGGGACAGTGTCTGGCACACAGTGACATTTAGCTAAGTGGTGGTGTTATCATTATTAGGGCTTCTGCTGTTCCTACATAGTCCTGATAAACAGACATCTCTACAAACACTGTCCTATTTATTTATGAACAGGCAAAAATAGAAATCTAACATCCAGGACAATATTTGCATTCACTTGCAAATCTGGTCAAATCACTTCATCTATCTGTAAAACTAGCTCTCAGGCTACATTAAAAATTAGAAGTGTGCTACTGTGTCAAAGACTATAGCATCTGCAGAATTTGATATAAACCACATGGTTCTGCCTTTAAATATTTAGCCCGGCAGATCATTTCTTAAATATGGTACTGTTTTTCTCTGACACTTCTAGAGTAATTTTATCACACTTTAAAAAAAAAAAGAAATACCTAAGTATCTTTCTTGAGTAACTTCAAATATTCACTCCACCCCCCATCTCCACTTGATTTATTCATGTGCCCAAGGCTTATAGTACTTTAGGCAGAAAAACTATTGCCTGTGGTTTCAAAAATGTGAAATTATTACTTCCTTTTAAAAGCAAAAGTGTTTCAAGATCATGATAATCCTTGGAAGCTGCTTACAATTTGTTACAGCCTGTTGTACAGACAAAACAAAACAATACCTCTCCAAAGGCAACTCTGAGTTCTTTCTTAGGTCCAGCTATGTGGAGCACAAATTCTTTAGGCATATCACCAGAATTACTGGAACTCTTAAGTTTTGAGACAAGGTTTAGGTAAACTGTTTGATTCCCCTTAACTATGCAGTGCATGACGCAAAACCACCTGAACTTGTCTAGTCTCCTGAGATGAGCTCTGGCGACTTGCTTCAGTTCCCCTCCACAAATGTTAGGTTCATTAGTTCCCCCTATAGACTAAGATCTGCAGTCCATTTGGTCATTCCTACAGATGCTAAAGTCGGGGATCCAGAATTTTCTTTTCTTTCTGTGGAAAAATTTCTATACTTTCCCAAATTCAACTGGGTAAAAACCTTCAAATCTTTAACTATCTTGTTACTCTATGAAAGCCTGAAGGCACTTAAATTTTTTTTTCTTTTAAATACAGCAGATGTCCAAACACTTTGAAAATCTAAAAGCATTCACGTATTTTTAACACCACTGCATATAGGTATGGCACACATAGTTCGGATTTTCAATTTGGAAGGTTTTTGGAAGAGTTGGTTCTAATGTGAGAAAGTATGAGGTTATATAATAGAAACAGTGAATAACAGTAAGATTGTCTTGTATGGGGCTTTACAATGTGTGAAGTGCCAAGGAGGGGTCCAGAATCTGTTCTCCTTATTATAGGGTCATCTGTCCTCAGAAAATTTAGGTACATTAACCAAACTCACATAAGGGTTCTACACAGATTACCGTGTGGGGCGACTCTGTTATGGGGATCAGAATACACTGCGTTCCCAGTTTCAGTGGCCAGTAGGTCGTCAGTCAACAAAGATACAGAGCAAAATGAGTTGAATACCTGCTTAGAATATTTTCACTGTTCTGTAGTAGCCTGTCTTAACAACTGTAGGGATATGTTCAAAGTGAATAAACAAGCATGTAAATACATGGCTCCTTTCCCATTAGAACCAGAGCCCCATGGGTAAGAAGAATATTTCTCTTTCCACATGTCTGTAAAGGCAACCACCCCTTTGATTATCTTTACATTGACATGCTGATATATTTTCACAATGTGTTATACTATCTTCAGGTTATTATGGGAATGGAATCATCAATAGCTTTTATTGTATAATATATAAATAATTACTTAAGAACCATAGATAGATATATGCATGAAGATTTGTCTTGGCTAATGGAACAACAGAAAATATTTTCTATAAGGAATTAGAGAAGAAAACACTTAGTGGTAGTATCTTTACATAAAAAGAAAATAAATAAGAATAAATAAAAATAAATAAAAGAGAGAATTCATATAATTCTATTGAATTTCTACCAAACCTCAGTCTTGTGACCTAAATTGATAACAGACTCTATTTGCTAAAGATTATTCTGTCTGCCATGTGAATTTGGAAGAAAAGCAGCAAAGAGCTGGATGAACTGATTTCTTGAGAAAATGACTTGTAAGGATGTTCACAGGCAAACCAACAAACAACATATTGACAACATAATCTCACTAGTAGGATGGAGACCTTCGAATTTACCAACTAGCCAATGAGGTAGGATATAATTTCAGAATTAAAGTGGAAACAGCAGCACTTTAGACAGGCAGGGTAGCAATCTTTTTTTTTTGTATGATTATGAAGTAATATACCAGAACTAATCCTGGGGGGAGAGGAGCACATATGTACGTATGGGTGTGCATATATTTGCACAACCATTTGGTAAGAAGGTCGTAGCTCACAAGCATCTCTCTTGAGGGATCTCCAACAGAAGAGCGTGGGGAGTCTGAATTGGGGGTTTACAACGCACATGGGTATTTTGCTTAGAACTTGAATGCCAGGGCTCCCTTGGGACCAGAGGCAGACCATTTAGGCTTTATCCTCTCCCTTTATGAAACTTCTTATTCCATTAAATGCTTACCAACACTCTAAGAAGTAGCGTGCTATTTATTTCCTTTTCTTTCTTTTTTTCTCTTAGTACTTTCCCTTTTTATAATGATTTGAGAGCTTAAGCAAACTTGCCCAAGGCTTCAGTGGGTAGGAGGTAGCCTGGGTTGGTTTCACTTCAAAGCCCAAGAAATCTCCACTCAAACACAGTGTCATCCCTAAGCTGGTGATGAAGCGAGTTGATCTAAGAGTCAAGGTCTTCAGTCTGGGATCTGCCCAGACCCTGCATACGTCCTGCTGCCTTGGTCAGGCCTAGCTCTACTACTTGGGGTCTCAGGAGTATGACTTAAGAAAATCATCTATTATCGTAAAATCAATAGCGCCTCTAAATCATCCTAGTAAAATTACCCAAACAAGGATGTTTTTTGAATACCAGGCAAAACTGTCTCCTCGTATAAATTGTCATCTTTCCTTTTTTCTTTTAATGGAGGCTACGTGCAATAGAAATTTCCAAGGATTTCTCTGGCCAATGTTGTACTCAGTTACAGCAACTGGGTTAGGATATTTGGTCCCTGTATCCTTATCTTTTTCCATTTTCGTTTTATCAAGCTTAGTGCACTTATCTTATTTGAAAAGCTGTCTCCTATCATTTTTGCAAAAGTGGCATGGTATAAATAGATGGTAACATTAAAAAAAAATCACACTAGAAGCCATTTAAAAACCTTAGTAATCAGATCCCTTGATAGATAATTTGTGAGGTGGGTTTCCTGGAATTCTGTTTGCTCCATGCACAGATAATTATATACTAAGGTGGAAAAGAGAAAAGAAGATAGGGGGAAAGAACATAATCTTGAGCTCCTGCTAGGTGCCCATTATGGGGGTTTCACATACATAACCCCATTCTGTTCATCCCATCCTCACAGGTGATGAGAGACTCAGATACTCATCAAGCTCATGCTGCATCTAAGTGCTAGAGGTGGGCTCTTAAATCCAGGTGTGTCTGGTTCCCAAGCTTGTGTTCTTTTTCACTCCACCAGCAGCCTCCTTACAGTTGCCCTGAAAGGTCTTTCAATGGGCCAGGCCATAAAATAGCTTCTAGCTTCGTCTATGGGAATAGCTGTATAGGCTCTCATTTAAAATGACTTTACATACAAATATGTAGTCCCCAGCAAACTCTGTTCATGCTGTATCTTACCTTGCAGCATTTTTTTTT
Organism: Meles meles; assembly: GCF_922984935.1. Taxonomy (NCBI): domain Eukaryota; kingdom Metazoa; phylum Chordata; class Mammalia; order Carnivora; family Mustelidae; genus Meles; species Meles meles. The sequence continues at coordinate 51,463,648 of NC_060076.1, forward strand.
TTTTTTGGCAAAGCAGAATTGGACTGATCCTTATAAAGAATGACAGCAAGGGGGGCACAACTCAAATTATGTGATATCAGGGGACATACAGCTTTCACTGCCACTTGATTTTGGAGAAGTTCAGGATCAGCATCCCTGTAAGGAACACACTCATCTCTAAATAAAAAACCATGAAACTTTATAGGGATCCCACCCTTGTCCCCAAATATTGTTTGAAGTGTATGTTTACACCCCTATAGGATACGCGGGGTTGGATAAGATTCAGTCAAGAGCATCAAAGTACAGTGAGGAGTGTGCCTTTCGTAGTTATATAATATATTGACTTTGGGCTTGTGTTAGAAGAATTGTTCCTTGCCTCCAGCTCCTGAATTTACTATAGCTGCCAAACACTTCCAAAACCTCTCAGTCTCCGTCCAGGGCCTGGAGAAATTCCACAGCACTGGGAGATCAAGTTTCGCATCAATATTTTCATGGGCTCCTTGCCAATGCCTTATCAAGGAAAAATATAATTATAGGCGAGACTGCAGCAAGCTGATTCTATAATATTCTCCCCTCCTGTCTCAGCTGCTAAAATATAATGTAATAAAAGTGATATAAGATACTGCATCTGCCCTTTCCATAATTTTATTTTCATTTTCGTTCCATTGCTGGATTGAGGAAGATTCCGAGCTATGCCAGAGCTACTGATGCTGAGCTTCTAAAACTCTAGTGTCTGATTTAGGAAAGTCAGAGTTTAAAATAGAACTCATGGTAGAGAAAATGGCAGTGGGGGAGCAAATGTGGGGTTTCTGTGGCAAGTGTGGCTTTCCTGGTTTTCTTCCTAGAACGGCTTTAATAGACAGTTCAATTTCCACTTCATAGATGAAATTAGCATAGGGACCTCAATCATTCATTCATATTGTTTACAGTTCCTCAGGGGTGCATTCTTTACCGCCCTGTGTAGTAGTTCCAGGACTAAGTTCCATTGTCCATTCCGGTTGGGTTAGACCAAGGTTTGACCTATGGCAGGTCCAGGAGAAAGGCATGATGGTTCTGTGGTATCTTAGAAACCAGAACCCAACACAGTGGGGTTAAATGACACACAGAGTCATTGTTTCACTTTTAGGTGTGCTGGCCTTAATGAGAGATAACGGACGTGTAATGTTGTATATGCTTAAGGAGTACAATATGATGATTTGGTATTTGTATATATTGTGAAAGGATTACCACAATGAGGTTAGTTAACATATCCATCACCAGAGTCATTATGTTAGAACACAGACTTCTTACGGCTGTGTCCTGGTTATAGGCTCACTTCCAGATGCTTTCCTATGGAACTTCTACCATCTCGACTCACCCCAACTTTCTTTGGCTCGTCTCTCATTTCTCTTCACGGATATTTTGTTCTATCGAGCCACATTCCTTCTTGCAGTCTTTCCAGAGAACTCCTATGGTCTCACACTTCTGTCAGCTTGTCATGCTGTTTATTTTTTTTTATTTTTTTTCTGTTTCTGTGAGTTTAGGAACTTTTTTTAGATTACACATATAAATGAGATAATACAGTATTTATCTTCCACTCTTTTTCTTTTCACTCAACATAATGCCCTCAAGATTTATCAAGGTTGTTGCAAAAAGCAAGATTTCCTTCTTTTTCACACCTCAATAACATTCCATTGTATGTATGTATGTATGTATGTATGTATGCTGTTTATTTTTTTACAGACCTCTCCTCTCTGCCTGTGGGCATGCTCCACCAAAACCTACACAGAAAACAGGCCCCGACTAAGCCATCCTCTATCCAGAATGAACTAATGATTTCTTCCTTGTGCTCGTGATTACCTGTTTATTCTCCCTACATCTGCTTTCCTGTTTATGTGAGCATCTTTGGGAAAGATCATGCTTCTCCATCTGTGTATGCTGAGAAGCCAGGATAGTCACTGAAATTCAGTTGGTGCTCAATAAATATAGGTTAATCCCTGATTTTACGAATTTGCTTCTAGGAAATGCATGCTCTTACCATACAGTCCCTAACAATTTGCTTGCTTAGTGCTATACCTAAGAGCTGCATTTCCTTACAATTGAAATTTGCCTTGTCTGTAGGGAGTCACTAGATAATGGATTCAGTAGAAAGAGTTGAGATTCTTGTTTCACAACTTTCTACTGTGTGATATGGTGATAATATTCCACCTGTCTATAAAACGGGGAGGGGGGGGGAGTATTTGCCTCACGGGACTATTGTTGGGAAAAAATACTTGACATTCACTTGGTACTCCGCAAATGAATCAAAGAATCATTCCTGGGATAATGCATTAGGCCTCCAGCACTCACACAGAAAGTGGTAACCCCCAAGGGGATGGTATGAGAAACATGGGTTTTCACTGGTGAAACCAATGCTACCACGGACTGTGGGATGCCACCTAGGAAGGCACATCAGGATGATGGGCTGTGGGTATTTTCTATAAGGCCAGGAAGTGGTAAACTAGATGCAGGGATGGCAGAATCACAGAGAAGAGAGGGAGGCAGAAGGGGGATATCTAGGAAAGCTCGAAGTCCTGATTCCTGATTCTGGAAGAGCTCAGGATCCTAAAAATTTCAGCCAGAACTTATTCAAGACTGAGCAGAGTCAGCTGGTTTACAAACCCTCTCAGGCCCACAAAAATACTCTATAATGTCTGCAAAGCATTATAAGCTTCTTCTTAGAGATGACAAAATTGAGGCCCAAGGAGGTTATGTAAGTTGCCCAAGGTGACGTGGCTAGTATGTGGTGATGTCTGAAATGAAACTCAGATGTCAGTCTCTGAAAGCCAGGCCCCGTGTGCCACCCCAGACTGCCTCCCACAAGTCAGGGAAGAGTCTATTGTTCTAGCTGCCATCATGATGTTTCCATTCACTGAACAAATGACAGCATTCTGATTAAGTTCTTACACTTGGAAAGAGGATTTCATGTACATTAAAATTCATTTCATCATATGAGAAAGGCCAGGCCAGTTTTTAACCCTATTTACAGATGAGGACATAGGACTTAGCCATCGAGTACCCTAAGACATATGGTTATATATATATGACACCACTCAGCTGCCAACTGCGGGAGGTCATGGTCTGAGACTTTTGACTCACCACTCTGTACCCCCTGCTCTGTGCCAGTCCTGATGAACAGGAAGCAGAAGAGAGTAAGATTTCCAAATGAATGAATGTATGCATTAACAAGAAAAAGAACAAATGAATGAAAGAACAACATATTCAAAGGAAATGCACAAAGCTTCAGTTAGGCCAGAACCCTTGGGGTGAGCACTGCTGATAAAGATGGGCTGGTGCCCATTTCAGTGAGCGGTTTCAAGTACTGCCTTCATTTTCAGTATTGTGTAACTTCCTGTGAGAGAAAAATAAAGAAATCTGTAAGTGACAGTTACTGTATAAAAATTTAAAAGTATAAGGTCTCCAGATTTGTAGCAGATGCATTTTAGGGGATGGTTTGGTCATAACTTATACGCTGCAAACATGTCTCTTTTCTAATCCCAGGACATTTTCTTTCCTCCGTACCCATGAGATTTCTCTTATTACACTTAATTCTCGAGCAAGTTTGAGAGGTTTCTGTTTATTGCAAAGAGCTTTGACTAGACAAACAGCCATGCTATGGTGTAGACTGTAGCAACAGGATGGAACAGAGGAGGGACTGAAAACCCAAGTCATCTATGGATTGGGGACACACTGCCACTTCTGGGGAACATCTCGGTGTTGTGTGTCCTTTAGTCTCAAATGAGTCTTTCTGGAGTTGCTCCATTAATGTTTGCATTATTGCTGATATACCTTTCCAGAAAATGTATCATTACAAAAATTACTTATCATCCATGTGTTCATCTAGCCAGTGATACCATATCAACCAATGTTTTAGGCACCAATGATACTAGATAAGGTGTGGTACAGTGTGAACAGTGTAGGGATTAACACAGATGCTTTAAAGACAGACTGCTTGTTTTCATACCCCAGGTCTGCCACAAATGTCTTCTGGGTATGTTTCTTAAGCTTTCCATGCCTTAGTCCCATCATTTATAAACATGGGGATAAAAGATACAAAATGACCCGAAGGGACACATGCACCTGAATGTTTATAGCAGCAATGTCCACAATAGCCAAACTATGGAAAGAACCTAGATGTCCATCAACAGATGAGTGGATAAAGAAGATGTGGTATATATATATACAATGAAATACTATGCAGCCATTAAAACCCCCCAAAATCTTGCCATTTGCAATGACATGGATGGAACTAGAGGGTATTATGCTGAGCAAAATAAGTCAATCAGAGAAAGACAAGTACCATATGATATCACTGACATGAGGAATTTGAGAAACAAGACAGAAGATCATAGGGGAAGGGGGGAATAATGAAACAAGACGAAACCTGAGAGGGAGACAAATCATAAGAGACTCTCACTCTCAGGAAACAAACTAGGGGTTGCTGGAAAGGAGGGGGTGGGAGGGATGGGATGACTGGGTGATAGACACTGGGTAGGGTATGTAGTGTGGTGAGTGCTGTGAATTGTGTAAGACTGATGAGTCATAGACCTGTACCCCTGAAACAAATAATATATTAGATGTTAATATAAAAAATAAATAAATTATAAACGTGGGGATAATATCTACGTTATCAGGTTTTTAGGAGGACTAGATGAATATATGGGAAATTCCTGAAATTTAAAATGACACCTGGCAGGTGGTGGGTAATAAGGAGGGCACGTATTGCATGGAGCACTGGGTGTTGTGCAAAAACAATGAATACTGTTACGCTGAAAAAAATAAATAAATTAAAAAATAAAAAAAAATTAATTAATTAAAAAAAAGCAAAAAAAAAATGACACCTGGCATATAGTAAGCTGAATACATGTTGATTCCTGTTGTCACAACTAGTGTCCTCACGGTCAGAGTAGAGAAAGACAGACAAATAGGAAAGTAACTGATTACAACGCAATGTGATCAGTTACAATAGGTAGTTTTGTCAGTTAAATATACACATTCTCAGTAAGAATCAGAGCTCATTATAAACTGAGAGCACACATGTGTTCTCCATGGAAGTAAAAACCAGCATATGGAGTCTTTTCACTGGCTCAACCGACATCCAGTCAAGCGCTTGCTAAAAACAAGATTCAGTTCTTCTTAGATATTCGATTTTCTCCTCAAATTTTGCATGATCATCTTAATGATGATCTTTTGCAAATTTACTGACTTGTAACACCTCTTTTACAGATGTGTTCTGTTATTTGCGCTTTATACTGTTATTTAATTCTAGTTTTCCAGTGTGTATATCTTGTACTTATATCTAGATTATAAATTACTTTAAAATAGGAAAATCATCTTAAATATCTTTAAAGTCTCACAAAGTAAAGCCATGCTAAAAATCTTTGTTGAATGAATGAATGAGAAGCCTACTTGGCGAGATTGGTAAGCAAGTTGTATTTCTTCTTAACATGTATTTACCTCATTGGATTACTTTTGAGTTTGAACTTAAAGTGTACCTCTTTCCCCTTATCTTTTAATCTCAAGGTCAGGACTTTTTATAATGGTTTTAACATTAGCCCAAAGGCACTCATATCAACAGATTAGAATCCATCTGCCTAGAAAAATGAACATTAGAAACCCAAGCAGGTTGCCTATCTCTGCCTCATTCTGTGGTCTTAGAACCCCTTCACTGCCGGTCTGCTCCTCAGGATGTTCATCAATAATTGAGAAGACAATCCCTGACATACCCACCCTAGATAGGGTGGGGTGGGGGAGGGAATGCTTGCGTGCTCTGATTGACTTTCAGGTCTTCGGAGGAAAGAACCCTTGAAAGTCCCCTGGTTTGAGTCGGAGGGTCAGTTTCTAAATCCCCAAAAGAAAAAGAGAAAGTATGCCCACAGGGGCTGACTCTCCCTGGGGTCATTAACAGGTCTCTTCAGTTCATTCATTGGAATAGGTCATTTAAGTCAAGAATAACACAACCACACGATGACATCATGCCAAACACCCATAAGTCTAATTCTATTTATGTTTCAGTTGATTTTGTAAAATGCAATTCCAGAAGAGCAAAGGTTTTTGCCCAGTCAGTTATTACAGAAACAGGAGCGTCACTGCTGTTTAGAGAGAAGTTGCATGTAATTAAAAATGACCTACTGTGAAACTCAATAAAAGTGAGGATCAGTAATTTGAAGTGTTTCTCAGCTTTTACTAAGTTTTCTCTCAACTCCAAACCAAATACCCATTCTTTGTTTGCTAAACAGATCTTAAATATATAATTTTGTTGGCTCTTTCTCTCCCTTGGCATTGGCATAAATAAGGCTTTTGGAAAAAAAAATTTAACTGGTCTCAGTTTTTTGCTCAAGGTTAACTTCGCATTGAAATCTGACTGCAAGCAACAGGTCATATTTCACTTAAATAATGGCAGGTAGCCCTATATTAGAGACATTCTCACATAAAAGTTTCACATTAGGAAAAATGCATTCTGGGAAATAATCAACTACCATAAAGAGGTCAGGTACATGGAAAGTGGAGCTCTGATCTGCAAACCAGACCCAAGAGCCTTCATTTACTAAGGCAGAAGGGATGAGTGGAACTATGCACAGCCAATGTGTGAATATGCATTATTCAGAAGGAATGTGCTAACACTTGAATGGTTCTAAATCAATTTTTGATTAATATATAAGATGCCTTATTTATATTAAATATCCAATATATAATAAAATGTATTTTATTAGTGTCCATAAAGTTCAAAGCACGCTATGACCTTTTTAAAAATAATCAAATGACCAGTCTCAAATTGTTGCCTCCCTCCCCTTTTCTTTTTTTTAATTTATTATTTTTTCAGTGTAACAGTATTTTTCTTTTTTTAATGTAAAAAATTTCATATAGAATAAAAATGCATGCCTGTTTAGTATATAATGAGTTTTGATTAAAAAAACATATATCCATATAACCATCATCAAAATTGAAATCTTTCTATCACCCCAGAAGATTCCCCAGTGCCTCCTTCTAGCTAAGCCCTCCCCTCACAGTTTACACCCCATTTTGATTTCTATTATTATAGATAAGATTTGATTATTTTTGCAAACACAGTAGATACTATTTTGGGTCTGACTTCTTTCACTCAACATAATGCTTGAGATTTGCCCATACGGTTGTATATACTATTAGTTCTTTCTAAAATTGCCAGGTACCATTGCAAAGAATAGATCAGAATTTGGTTATCAATTTTACTATTGATGGACATTTGGGGTGATTCAATATTAGGCGAGCTTGAATAAAGTTTGTATGAATGTTCTTGTACATGTCTTTCTGTGGATATTGTTTTCATTTCTCTTGGGTCAATACACAGAAGTAGAATTGTTGGGTCATGTTGTAGGTGTATGTTTGATTTCATAAGAAAATCATCACCTTTTCCGAAGTGCTTGTACTAATTCACACAGTCATCATCAAAAGATGATGATTTGGGTTGCTCCCAATTCTTGCCAACTCTTGGTGTCATCAAAGTCTTTCATTTTATCCTTTCTACTGAGGGTATAGTATATTTTATTATGATTGTAATTTTTGTCTTCTTCAAAAATAATACTGTTGAGAACTTTGTATGCTTATTAGCCATTTGTAGATCATCTTCTGTGAAGTGTCTGTTCAAGTCTTGTTGCCCATTTCAAAAAAATTGAGTTGCTTCTTTATTATTGACTTGTGAGAATTCTCTAGATGTTTTAGATACAACGCTTCTGACAGATATGTTTTGCAAATATTTCCTCTCAGTATGTGGCTTGATTTAACATTTTCTGAATGATATCTTTTTATGAGGATAAATTATAAGTTTTGATAAACTATAGCTTGTTTGTTTTTTTTTACATTTAATACTGTTTGTGTTAGAGGGTGTGTAAGAAATCTTTGCCTTCTCTAGGCAATAAAGACATTCAAGATTTTCTCTCATGTCATTACTACAAGCTTTATGCTTATAAATTTTAAGGTTAAGTCTTTTGTTTATTTTGAATTAATTTTTATATATATTGTGAGATAAAGATTGAGGTTTATTTTTTCTCCTGTATTTATCTAGGTGTTTCAGCATACCTGTTAAATGAAAAAGACTTTCCTTTCCCCATTTCACTGTTTTGGCAATGTTATCAGAAGTCAGTGTGTTGTGTGGGTCTGTCTACTTCTGGTCCCACTTCTGTTTCATTCATCTATTTCTCTATCTTTATAGCCATACCATCTTTGTTATTGTGGCCTTAATGTAAGTCTTGAAATCAGGTCATTTAAGTCCTATTTAATTTCTCTCAGCTCTTTCAAAATTCTTTTGGCCCTGTAAGGCTCTTTGCATTCTGTGTAAATTTCAGAATGACCTTTCACTATCTACAAAGAAACATGCTACAATTTTAAATGGAATTGCATCGAATCTATAAGTCAGTTTGGAGAAAGTTGGCATCTTTAGCAGTATTGAATCTTACAATCCATGCAGATGGCATTTTTTACTTTTTTAGGTCTTATTTGATTTCTCTGAGCAAAGTATGTGGTTTTCAGTGCATAGGTTTTGCACATATTTTCTTAAATGTATCCTTTATTCATTTCATATGTTTAATTTTATATAAAAAAGCATTTTTCAAATTTCAATTTCCAATTGTTTGTTACTGGTATATAGAAATAAACTCAATTTTTGTATATTGAATTTGTATCCTGTGACATTGCTAAATTCACTTATGAGTTATTTTGTAGTGTTTCATAGATTCTTCAGGATAAACATCTTTGTTGCCTGTGAATAAAAAGAATTTTACTTCTTCATTTCCAATTTTTATGTCTTCTTTCCCTTGTTTTATTGCACTGAATAGATCATATAATAACATACTATATATAAAGGTATAGAGATCCTTGATTTGTTTCTGATCTAAGAAGGAAAAAAACTTAATATTTCATGATTAACAACGCTATTAATTTTCAGTTTCTTATACATGCCCTTTATCAGATTAAGGAAGTATCCATCTCTTTCCAATTTGCTGAAAGTTTTTATCATGGATGGGTATTACATGTTCTCAAATGTTCTTTATGACTCTATTGAGCTGATAACATAGTCTTTCTCTCTTATTCTGTTATTGTGGTGTATTATGCTGAATGATTTTAAATGTCTAACCAACCTTGCATTGCTAGGGTAAATTTTCCTCCTAATACTGCATTAATCTTTTTATATGTTACTGCTTTGGATATGCTAATACATCGTCAGAATTTTACATCACTACTTATGAGACATATTTATTTGTAATTTCCTTTTCTTATAATTTTTTTCAGGTTTTGGTATCAAGGTTATGTTGGCCTTGAAATAAACTGGGACAGGAAGTGATGTCATCAAGATGGTAACATATGTCATTCCTGACTTTGATCCCCCTCACAAGAAGAATAACTAATAACTGTTCAAGAATAAGACATCACTTAGAGAATCCTAAAACACAGAGGGTGAGGCAGAAACACCCTTCTACAGCTCAGAGACAGACCAAGACAGACTGCATTAGTAGGGTAAGAGGAGTGGTTATAGGTTGACCACCTTGTCCCTCCCCCAGGGTAGCACAACACCACTCAGAGAGGTCTCCCTTGAGCCATCATTTCCTCCAGTGGGAAAAGAGAACCCAGAGGAGATAACCAGAATCCTCCCCAAATGGGGTTGTTTTGTAGGAGACTCTACTCTGATCTGATACCACAAGAATTACAGGGGAACACATGGCACTGAACCATTGGGAATCCGGCTATGATGGAGAAGGGATGGGGGAGATTGTAACAACCATCACATGGATCTTGGCAGATGGACTTCATACCTACAGTGCCCAAGTAGTCATCCCAACTCGTAGCTGTACTCATCTGTACATCCAAGTCAAGTGTGCATTCTGGTCAGGGACTTCAGTGGGAGGCAGATTTGAGTGCTCGAAGGAGGAGTTTTACTGGCTCTAGAGCAGGATGTGCCCACACCCAAGCAAGGTGCTGCATCGCAGCCCCCACTCACTGTGGAGAGTGTCTTCATGCCCCACTTGCCCAGGAGAGCTGGTGATAACTAGAAGCGTGCAGCCTGGTTGGACTTGAGCTGAGAGAGAGTGGGCAGAGCTGACAGTTTGCAAAGCAAACCCCGAAGCCCTGTTTGGCGGGAACTGGGGGATGAAAACCAGCTTGAGTTCAAACAACAAACAGAACAGAACAGAAAAATAGCTAACTTTGACTGAATCACTTGCTACATGCTTTGCTTTGTGGGATGTGCTTTATACTGATCTCGTCAAAACCTCACAACCAGCCCGCAAGGTGTCCGTTGGACAGAGAAACAGAGGCTCAGTTCGGGCTAAATAACACAGCCGGTGTCCACAGCTGGTAAGCGGCAGAGCCAAGGCTGCCCTCTGCTCTGCCGTAGTAGGAATCACCGGAAACAAAAATTTTACTCATTCTTCAGAACTGACTGAATCCTCTTGTCGAGGCACTGGGATTCCGAGAAAATTCGGACTTGGTGCCTGTTCTCAAGAGGTTTATCTTCTTGCAGGAGAAAGGTCTAAGTCCCCAGTGATTGCAAGCATTGTGACAATTGTTTTGACAGAATTCTCAGTGCTGCAGAGAAGCACTTTACCCTCCTGGGGATGGATGTGCAAGGGAGGGCTTCCTCAGGAGGGGATTTGGGCTGGCTGCTAGAGTAATTAGTTGGGTAAAGAAGGGGGTAAAGCCCTTTTAACAGGCTTTCAGCCAAACCCTGGATACACATGGAAAATACCTGGGGGGGCTTTTTTTTTTTTTTTTAAAGAAAGAGAGCATGAGTGGAGTGGGGGCAGTAGAGGGGGAGAGAGAGACAACACGGGGCTCGATCTCCAAAACCTGAGATCATGACCTGAGCCAAAATCAAGAATCGGACACCTCACTGACTGATCCATCCAGGCTCCCTCTGGGGGCCCTTAAAAAACACAGATGGCGGGCGCCTGGGTGGCTCAGTGGGTTAAGCCGCTGCCTTCGGCTCAGGTCATGATCCTAGGGTCCTGGGATCGAGTCCCGCATTGGGCTCTCTGCTCAGCAGGGAGCCTGCTTCTACCCTGCTCCCTCTCTCTCTCTGCCTGCCTCTCGGCCTACTTGTGATCTCTGTCTGTCAAATAAATAAATAAAATCTTAAAAACAACAACAACAAAAAACCACACAGATGGCTGGGCTTAATTTGGCCAGTGGCATCAGAATCTCTGGGTGTATGACCCATGGATCAACGCTTTAAAAAGCTCACCAAGCACTTATAATATGCATCCAAATTTGAGAACCACTGCTCTAAATGATTGCTAAAATACACTGGTAGACATAATGATCATGGACCTCAACTGTGGTGATTTCACAGGTTTGCCTAAATTTCCCTGACGACTGGAATCACCTAGGAATGTGGGGGCAGGGAACAAGGATTCAACATCTGAGGGCCTTCCCCTTGAAGAATTTGTTTCAGTAGGTTAGGTAAATCTGGGATCTAAGATGAATGGTTTACAAACTGTTGTGCAGGGGACACAGCAGCATTGCCTGAGAGCTTTGCTAAAAATGCAAATTCTTGGGTCCCATGCCAAACCCACTGAATCCGAAGTTCTGGGAGTGCAGCCCAGCAATCTGCATTTTAAAGAGTTCATAGGACTCTGATCCACACCAAAAATTTGAGAACTTCTGGATAGAGAACTAGGTCAGGTCAAAGCCAGGGGGTTAATCTGCATAAAACAAGTTCTTTACCATGTCTGCCGCTATGGATTACACTTTTAATTCAGGCCTTTGTTCAAAGGTAGTGGAATGAATCAGTGCCTTTTATTATCAGTGCCTTTCTAAAGAATAGAAAGGTGGGTGGTGGCCAGAAGCAGCATATTGTTCATTTAAATATCATTACAAACTCAGTTTCTGTTAGAGACAAAGCCATTAAAAAAAAAAATCAATCATCCTTGCAGAAAGTTATATGTGGGGACACCTTCAAGAAGTGGGAGAGGCTGCAGTGGGAGGGGGTTAGACAAGAGTCAACAGATTTGATTCCTCTTTTCCAACTAAGGGTGAAAAATGTGGTCCCAAATTACACATTTTCAGGCTGTGCACAGAAGCCTTGTTTGGCTCCAGGAAAGTTTAAAGTACCCAGTGGGAACATCTTGGCGTAGCGTTTGCTGTTATCCATCTGGCTACCTCAGGTGAAGCCATGTACATGCTTCAGGCCACTGGCAGGCAGCAGGAATTGAGGTTCAAGGCCAAGGCCAGTGCACAGGGCCACAACTTTGCAGTCTTTCCTGTGACTCCTGCTCTCACTTTAATTTTTTTCTCCTCTTCAATCCTCTTACAAGCAATAGTGTAGCATTTCATACATGCCCAACAGAGGACATGGGATCAGCTCATGGACTTGGGCTTAAACAAACGCCCTGATGAACACGGTCACACTTTTAGACACCGCATGTGGTTTTAATTTTGTCCATAGGAAGTCGTAATCCACCCTGCCCTCCAGAGGCAATATGGGTTGACAACCCCTGGAACCACCTTACAGGTTAAAGTTCAAATTCTTAAATTTGTCCTTCAAGCCCTTCTATTGGAAACCAGTATCCTCAGCCTCTTTTCCACCACCTCCCCTCACGGACATGAAACCGATGGCCATTACCCGAACACTGCACATTCCCTCTATACTAGGATTTGAGTTTCATGGGAACCGGGCCTGGGTTTTCATTGCTGTTTTATCCTGAATGCCCAAGACAGCATGTAATAGATATTTAAACACTATGTAATTTTCTGTGTCTCTCCACACTCTGTTCTATCCTTGGGATGTTCTGTGCTCACTCATATACTTGGCAAATGCCCCCCTGGCTGGTAGGTCCCAGTTACAGCCCAATATAGGCAGAGAAAGTTCTTTATGGGAGTCCTCCTCATGCTTTATTGTAAGTATTCACCTTTCAACTTCCCTACTAGACTGGGAGGATCCTGAGGGCAGGGACCAACTCTTTATTAATATGATGTCTTCGGTGAATAATTCCAACATGGGATCCCATTAGGATTCTATGGTCTGTGACCTTTCCCAGACCTCAGGCCAATTCTGAACTGGCTCTGACATTCGGCCATGCAGGTCTGGGGAAACATGGAGGGAGTAAGTTAAAACTGGATAAACACAATGGAGCTGGGTTGGTCTGAAGAGAAGGGAAGGCCAAGAGCTACCCCTCTGAAAACAGCTACTGTTTCCAGATACTGTGACAGCGACCCTACTAGTCACCTCCTGCAGTAGCATACTTTGGATCGGTAAACATACACCCATGATTCTACTAGTGCTGAAAGGAAAAGCGAATAATAAAACGTATCACTCCGGAAGGTTGTACTTTGTAAGTATGTAATTTATGAGGCATAAAAGAGAAACAATTTTCTCAATTTTTTTGTATAAATGTAATGTGCAGTAAAACGTTACTGAATTAGTCTCATGAGAGAGTCCCTTTGAATTAATGCAACAATAAATTACAAAATATGCCTAAAATCCATAGGAGTAACAGATAGGACATTTTTGGAATCATACTATTTGTTAGAAAGAAAAATGATTCCTAATTAGCATCCTAAAAAGTCCCCCTCCCTGAAATACACAAAAGTTGCATTACCAAGCTTGTCCAAATTAGCAATACCAACTGTGTTTACACGTAGTTTCTTCTCTCATGTAGGTTAACAGTCTGCTTGTATTTTTTAAATGGTGGGTTTTTAAGGAAATCCTTTGTTTCACGAATAGTACTAGGTAAACTGGAGCCTGAACCCTTGGAAAGGATTATTGATTCTGAATTTCGATTGAGGTTTCACTGCGTTAATATCACGTGACAAGCACCCTGGGCATAGCACAGGAGAAATGAAAAGACCCTTGTAGCATTCAGGAGTCACAAGGCTTTCTTTTCTAAAAAAGCACCTTTTACAGAACTCTGCTCCTTGAGGCCCCTCAGGTCTGCTGGAGGTGGGGGGGGGGAGAGGGAGAAGGGGGCCAAAACCCACACCCCTTCTTCCCACCATCACTTCAAAGATTCCCCAGGTTTGTATTGCTTTATAGACACTTCGGAGCCCAGGCGAGAACAAGTTTGAACAAAGTGTTATATAACAGAGGAAAAAATTTGCAAGCCACTGTTTTACAACAACGACAAGACATGTAGAGGACATCTAGACAGGGAAATAAAAATATTACACCGATACATAAATAGACCCTGAAATATTTACATCTCCCGCCGGCCAAGGTTAAATGCGTTTTATTGGTGTGGAGCAATGTAACTGTCTAAATGGGTAGAGGGCTGTGGGGAGGGAGAGCTGTCCATCCAGCCTGTGGGTGTCCCCTAGAAGGCCTTGCAGGGAGGGAGAATTAAAAGGCTGTGGGATGAAAGGAAAGCCGCTTGGCAGGGGGCAGGAGAGGAGAGCAGGCTCTTCTAAGCCCAGGTCAAAACTGCTAGTGGACTCCATGATTATGAAAAAGTGAAATCTTGCTGCTAAATCCATTAATGGTCATAAAAACGTCATCATTCTCCTCATTAGACAGGACTGTTCTTTTTGGTTTCAACAATGTCAGCTATTTCACACCCACCAAACTGCCTCTCCTGAGCTCCATCTTCCTCTCCTGACCTTCCTTCAGCTGTTCATTCCTCTTACCCCAAGGGCTCCCTTGCGCCCTCAGCTGGCTGTGTCAGGAAATACAAAGAAGTACTTAAACGTGAAACCTCCTCTGGGGTGACTCTGGTGACCTTCAGGGTACCTGAGGTAGCCAGCCCAGGCCCTGGGAGCTGAGCTGAGTAGCATGGACCTGGCCACATGTGTGGCAAAAAGGAACAGCCAATGTTCCCAGTTCCCAGTGGAGCATCCCAAAGTAAGGAGGCCATGAGGAGGCTTGTGAGGGCTAGGCCGCCTATATCATCTCCAGTGGGTGCTGGAGGGCCAGAGGAGCTCTGCTTCCTGAGAGGAGTAAAAGTCTAGAGAAAGGTCTTTAAGGTAAGCAATTCAAGTGGAGGTCGGAAGCCTCTCTCAAAAGAAGAAATTAGCACATAGTTTTATCGTCAGTTTTGTCTGTTTGTTTGTTTGTTTTTTACTTTGTACATAAATATTCCTTGATTGTTTCTTGATTACTTTAAATGTCTGACCTGTTGCTCTGCGTCTAAAGTGCCAATGGACTACCCAGACCATGCTAGATGCTTCCCAGACAGGATCCTTTTTCATTGTTTGAGGATATTTGATGAATGGAAAAACAAAAGTATGAGTTTCTATGTTATCTGTCCCTATTTATTAAATCACCCTTAATAAATAAATTTTTGTTTAATTTTTAAAAGATTTTTAATTATTTGAGAGAGAAAAAGAGAAAGCATGGACAGGGGGAAGGGGCAGATAGAGAGGGAGAAGCTGATTCCCTGTTGAGCAGGGAGCCTGATGCAGGGCTCGATCCTAGGACCCTGAGATTATGACCTGAGCTGAAGGCAGATGCTTAACCGACTCAGCCACCCAAGTGCCCTTTCTTTTATGGGAATGGTATTCAGTTAAATTCAAACCCAAGATGTCTCATTAATGTGGATCTATCTCCTTACTATATACAACACACCCTCAACTACAAAAGTGAAAACAAAATAGAAATATGTGGTAAGATTTTAATGTTAAAAATTAAATCGTCTTGTTTCAAAGAGCTCTCTTTCATTATAAACCTTCCAAGCGGGCGCCTGGGTGGCTCAGTGGGTTAAGCCGCTGCCTTCGGCTCAGGTCATGATCTCAGGGTCCTGGGATCGAGTCCCGCATCGGGCTCTCTGCTCAGCAGGGAGCCTGCTTCCCTCTCTCTCTCTCTGCCTGCCTCTCTGTCTACTTGTGATCTCTCTCTGTCAAATAAATAAATAAAATGTTAAAAAAAAAAAAACCTTCCAAGCATGGTATTTTAAAAACACCTATAAATCTACGCCAATTTTAGTTATTAGAAAGAAACTTATACAAAGGCATTAAAAGAGAAAATGAGTAAGTAATTATTAGGCTGCTAGGTGTGTAGTTAACACTTAGCAGCCTTAAACAAAGAAGGGACTTAAATCATACTAAAATCTACCAACAAATAATTATAGTGTACCTGCTATATGCCTAGCACTCCGTTTAGCACCAGAATATTTGGAGTCTGGGCTCTCAAATACTTTGCTTCACTGCAGAGGCAAGACCCAATCATGGGGGGGGGGGGAGCTTCCTATTCAAATAGCTGAATAGGAAACCCACATAATGAAAGGAGAAGTAGTATGAACGACTCGCTATTTTTCTTCCACAACATACTAAAGGAATATGAAATTCTTCTATCAGTAACCGTGGCAATGGCTCAGGACATTGGTAGGATGGTATAGGTGGAATGGGGGGGGGGCATTTCCTCTTGGCCAAGCATCAATATCTCAGTAGGGCAGTGTTACATGGAAAGCTGCTCCACAGGTGACCAGAGAGCCACTAGCAGGGCAAGCCCCCTCTCCCTTTGCCCCAACTCTGCTATCCCAGGTCATGGAGAGTCGATGGAAGGGCTGGAGAAGTACAATAGGGACTCAGAAAAGGGGAAGGTCATATAAATCAGAACTTTTGACAAACTTTAATGAAATGGGACTTCCAAAGATGGTACAGCCTTAATGCTTGGAAATAAATACAATATTTCATTTGGAATGCAATCCAAGGCCTCTCTAATCACGTATCTCAAGTTTAGAGGACTTGCCAATGGCACAGAGAGAGACATTTTTTTCATGTATGTGAAAAATGAAACAGTTACGATTTAAATAATTCTAATTTTTATCAAAATAACGTATGCTGACAATTTAAAAAGACAAAAAAAAATACTCAAAGACTTTTAACCAACACCAGTGGACTCAAGCAGATAGTTTCCCCTCCATCCTCCACTCCACCAAAATAAAGCAATCACTTTTTTTTTTAGCCATTTCTTCTGCTGTTTGCTCTCTTTAAAATGATATGTGGGTTTGCAGTCTCTTGATTTATCAAACTAAAATAATGTATTGGTTTCTTATCATGTCAAATTAGGAATTTAGTCCTTTTGTACTTCTAGCTCAGTATTCTAATAAACTGTATCTCATCAATTTTAAGTTCTACTATTTTTATGCATTTCAATATCTCTGAAATTGATATGTACTTTATAATGAACATGTGTCTTTTTAAAAATTTCTTACTGGCATGTAAGATAATGTGCATCTTATAATTCAAGGAACTTGGGTTAATTTTTTATGAAAACCATGTTCTATATTTCATTATTATGACTACTATGGAGGTAAGCAGTGACTGATTACATTTTTTCTTCAAGAATTTTTACCTCCACTGAAATAATTGTCCAGTTATTCTTATTAAAAATGTTTTAACCTATAACCAATTCATCCCAAACATCTGTAAAATGCCTCCCAATATCATTTCTTCCACAGCCCCAAACTGTCAGGTAATCATTAGTTTTAATTTTTGTAAACTTCCTGCTTGCACACTTCTGCTCTGCTGGGCTGAGTGCTCGAGGCTTGTTGTTTGGTTGCCAGCCTGGAACTCCTCTTTGCCCCATCTTAAAAATGTCCTTTGCTTTTCTCCTTTATTGGGTCATCTGCTCACTGGATCCCATGTTGTTTTTAAGAGCATATCCCCAAAGAGCTTCCATAAAAGTAATTTTCATTTAGAATTCTGGAAGGATTTGTCCCACTGCCTTCTGGTTTCTAATGTTGCTAATGAGAAGACTGATATAATTTTGATTCCAAGTTCTCTGGAATACTTGAGGATTGTCCCAATTTCCCTGGCGTTTTTTTTTTTTTTAAGATTTTATTTATTTATTTATTTGACAGACAGAGATCACAAGAGAGGCAGACAGAGAGAGAGAGGGAAGCAGGCTCCTTGCTGAGCAGAGAGCCGATGCGGGACTCGATCCCAGGACCCTGGGATCAGGACCTGAGCCGAAGGCAGAGGCTTTAACCCACTGAGCCACCCAGGTGCCCCTTCCCTGGCGTTTTGAAGTTTTACCAGGCGGTGTGCTTTGGTGTGGATCTTTTTTCATTTTTGGGTTTCAGATTTTGGCTCCTCTCTGGCCATCATCAGCCCGGCTCTGGATCCACTAACCTATTACTGCAGCTTCTAGGCATCTGTGACCCCTGCCGATTCTCACCCCTGGGCTCTGTTCTATCACCCAGTCTTGGCAGCACCTGCTTTGTGCTAACTTGAACGCAAGTGAAGAGTTCCAGATTTGAAAACAGCAGTGCGTACCCTGGCCCCATGATTGCCTTCCCCAGAAGGAACAGAGGTACTCAGAAATCAAGTCAGCTTCTTGTGCTCTGTTCATGAGATCCCCATCTCATCCTGGAGTTCAGTTCTAAGTGATAATTTAATTAATAACAAGGCTACTCATACCTTTACACAGCAACATCAACTGCTCTTCCAACTGGTCATAGTAGTTGTTTTACGGCACCTGCTTAAAGGCTAACTAATGTCAGACATATTGAATGTGTTTTACTCAGTCTTTTCCCCAATCAATGGAGAAGATGCAGATAGACCTTGAGGGGAAGAAGCGCAAACGTATACAGTGAAAACGCCACAGGGAGGCAGAAATACGGCAGCTTACAGGCCAAGCACTGCAGTGACACTTTGCTTTTGACATCTGGCGCTCATCCTTACTCGCTACAGGATCTTGTGAAACTTACCTAACTCCTCCCAGCCTCAGTGTCCCCCTCCGTGAGATGATGAGCGCAACAGTGCCATTGTCGCACAGTGACTGTGAGGACTCCGTGAAGCCTGAGTAAACAGGTTGCCTCGCTGACTCCTGTCCGCAGCTGACACTAATTATGCGCCTGAGGAATATGCTTCCCCCAGGCCTGTTTTTTATACTCAATGAGAATCCTCTGAGTGCTTGCTTTGTGAGGTGACTTTATTTTATTTTATTTTTTTAATCACCAAATTTTATTTCTTATTTTTTTTAAAGATTTTATTTATTTATTTGACAGAGAGAGAGATCACAGGTAGGCAGAGAGGCAGGCAGAGAGAGAGGAGGAAGCAGGCTCCCTGCAGAGCAGAGAGCCCGATGCGGGGCTCGATCCCAGGACCCTGAGATCATGACCTGAGCCGAAGGCAGCGGCTTAATCCACTGAGCCACCCAGGTGCCCCTATTTCTTATTTTTTATAAACATAAATGTATTTTTATCCTCAGGGGTACAGGTCTGTGAATCGCCAGGTTTACACACTTCACAGCGCTCACCATAGCACATACCCTCCCCAATGTCCATAACCCCCCTTGTGGGGTGATTTTAAAGAACAAATGTTTAAAGGATCATAAAGCACTTGCTGACGGCCGGCTCCCAGTCAGTAAGAACTCACTGGGAGTTGGCTACCCACACAGGCCACAGGCATCGCTCTGTCGTCAAATATTTTTGAGCGGAACCGACTCCGGCCTTCTGAGTCAAAATTCAGCGCCTTGTGCCGCATGGTCCCTGCTCCTGGAGTCAGAGCAGCACCCCACTCCTTTTATTCTAGACATTTCCTTTCGTCATTTGATTTTGTTTTCTGGTGTCACTTCCAATTAAGAAAGAGAACTCTTTCTCTCGACAACTCATGGACCAAATTTCTTTATTTTTACACTGCACTGGTCCTGGGCAATTTTAGTGTTTGGTCTCTGGCTCCCTGAATGTAATTGCTGAATTCCATGCCCCTCCCTTAATTCTAGCCTCGCTGGAGTTTACTCTTTAGTCTAATTCTCACCCTCATCCCACTTGTGAAGTCCCCTCCGGTCGCAGCCCTGGGAGTGTATCCTGACACAGAGAATCTGGGCTCCCTTGGAGCGGATTGAGAAACAATGGCTTAGCTGAGCCGAGGTGAAGTCAAACCTGCAGGTCTGTTTTTATGATGCTACTTTATCATACCCTGTTAAAGAAAAAGGTAAAATAGGAAGTGGGACTGAATGATAAATGCTACCAATAAAACAATAGCATCAAGTCCCTTGCTCCAAAAGGATACCAAATGAC
This sequence comes from Meles meles, assembly GCF_922984935.1. Taxonomy (NCBI): domain Eukaryota; kingdom Metazoa; phylum Chordata; class Mammalia; order Carnivora; family Mustelidae; genus Meles; species Meles meles. The sequence goes on from NC_060076.1 coordinate 51,483,573, forward strand.
CCCCCAAAGACTTTAACCGAGGTTCAAAGAGTTCTCCTTTCTGAAATACTAGGTACGGTATTTTTTAACAGAGTACATAGAGCCCCAGAGATAGTAAGTCATTTAAACACTCCTCTCCCTTTCCCTTCAGTTAAGAGGAGCCAACTTAATATATTTTCTTCCAATTGAGCTCAGGGGACTCTATTCACTACTGGGGGGGCTATAAAAGGCATTTAGAAGGCTAACCAACAGCAAAAGACAGATGGCAGTTTCCGTAGCAATCACAGGTTCATCTGAGGGATGCTTATTAAGGCCATGCCATTTTCCAGAGCCTTTTGACACACATCCCTTTTGAATTTGACCCCTTTAATTTTCGTGTGGCAACTTGCAGCTCACGATGCCTTGGGGCTAGTTATAATAAGTTCATGTCTGAGATTACACATCTGATATTTATAAAAACACAAATACTCCAGAACGTTCTCCAGGCAGGAAATGACAAATCTTTGGTAAGCTATTTTCAGGACTGAAAAAAAAAAAAAAAAAGAAAGAAAGAAGAAAAAGCTGGTGATGAACTAACCATTGAGAGTAAAATGATGTTGCCTTACTGCATATTGAAACCAGTCCCTTCTAACAAAAATGCCAAAAGCCATTATCTATACAATTTAATATTGTGCAGTAAGTCCTTGGCAATCCCCAGTAATCTGCAGCATTACATAGTACTGTACTGGGTGGGACATGAGATAATATGGGCTGACTTAATTAGACTTGGGGATGCCGGCAAATCATGACTCCGTTCAACTTTGTTAGTCCTCAATGAATTCCAGTTGGAAAATATGATCTCAGGTGATAACATTTCCTTAGCTTTTTTGTATCTCTTTTTATTACATCAGAGAAGCCTGGTGGTGGTGGTAGGAATGGTGGCCAGTGGCAGTTCTGGTATGTTCTCTCTTAAAAAGTATTCAACTTCAGGGTTTGCCAGAAAGCATTACTTAAGCCTCAGAGATACAAAGTCTCCCAAAGTAATGCTGCATTTTTAGTTAAAGGTACAGATCCTTAGTCACATGTATCTCTAGTATGAATGAGAGAAACAAAGAAATCATTGCGATAGGACTTCCTGGTCAAGGGTGACCTGTTATGAAATGCTCAGTCTTGGCCCTGAGAATTATTCAGAACCAGGAAAGTCTAGTGAAAAATTTGAAGTTGATAAAATGTATGACTTGGAACACAACTTTTTGTGCTATCCTCAAAAAAAAGTTTACCTTTAATTCATTTTTTTCTATTTTGAGGATTTCAGATATACAGAAAAATTGAAAGAATGATACAGTGTAGCAGAATTAAGATTCTGTTATATGTACTTTGTATTTTTATACATCCATGTATAGATACATATGTATAAGATATATAAAAATACATATTCTATATACTTACATATTAAATACCATTATCACACCTGAGATAAATAACAATAATTCACCAATATCATCCTACATCCAGCTCATATTAAGTATTCATTAATTGTTATCCAAAAACCCTTTTTATAGATTGTTTATTTGAACCATAATATGGTCAAGGTTCGCATTCCACATTTGATTGTTATGTTCATATAGTTTCTTTTAGTCTAGAATAGTCTTCCCACCTGTTTTTTGTTTTTTTTTTTAAAGATCTTGACCATCTCAAAAGACCAAGGAGGTTGCTTTTTGGAATGTTTCGCATTTTGAATTTGTCATTGTTTCCTTGAAATAAATATCATTTAACATTTAAAAAAAAAATTCCTGAATTGTCTATCAGTTAGAAGTTAGGCCCAAAGACTTGTTTCGATGTAAGTCAGGATACTTCCCCTAGTAGGAATTTAACTTTATATTGCATCAGTATTAGGAGATGCATCATGCCAGTTTGGCCCACTATGGGTGATGCTAAGTTTAATCACTTAATTAAGGTGATTAGGGACAGATCTCTTTATAGTAAAATATATTTTCCCCTTTTTGTTATTACATTAAAAAAGTCTATAGCAAATTTGATGTTAAATCATTATAGATTTGAGGAGGTTGCTGCCTGTGTTCTCAAGGATTTTGATGATTCACAGACCTGTACTCCTGGGACATATAATACATTTTATGTTAATAGAAAAAATCATTATAGATCCATGTCATTCAAGAATTAACTTCAGATCCAGGAGCAAGTTTGGAGTGTACCTGAACTCTTTAAAATTGTTTGCAAAATGTCATGTATACGCATATACATAGAGAAGATGAAATTAATGAAGTTTTCAAAAGAGATGAAGCCCCAAAGCAATTAAGAACAACAGTTGCAGATCAAACTGTTCATTTCTGAATTCCATTTTGAAGATTTTATTTTACTTTTTAAAGATTCTTTTAGAGAGAAAGAGAGTGTAAGCCGAGGGAGGGGCAGAGGGAGAGAAAGAACCTTCAAGCAGACTCCCCACTGAATGGGGAACCCAGGGCGAGGCTCAGATCCCAGGACTTGAGCTGAAATCAAGAGTAAGATGCCCAACGGACTCAGCTACCCAGGTGCCCCTAAAGATTTTATTTTTAAGTAACCTCTACGTCCAGCATGGGGCTCAAACTCACAACCCTGAGATTAAGAGATATATGCTCTATTGACTGAGCCAGCCAGGTGCCCTCATAAATTCTATTTTAATGCCATCCATTTTGCTCTCGCCTTACTCTGGCAATTTGGGGCTCCCCACCCATTAGTAAAGCTAATGATTTGCTGACATGTGTGACATTGCCACAATTAATGAACTCATCACTCTTGGATGGTAAAGCTGTATGTACGACCCATTCTTACTGTGACCATACAAACATTTAAGAAGCATTATTGAGACAGGAGCATGGCATACACATGTTGCAAAGGGAACAAGTGCATGACAGGAGGTGTAGCAGGGAGAGAGTCAGCCAAATCTGTGACTAAGCAGATCCTGGCACTGATAAAAGGGAGAGAGAAGTGGAGAAGTTAGAAGAAGGAGAAGGGAGAGGAGGGAGGAGAAAAGAAGGACATAGCAGTCCAATATCAACAATTGAGAAGTAGCATGGCAAACCTACTCTTCTCTTACAACCCATGGGAATTCCCATCAAACATTTGCTTAGCCGACCTCCTCCTATTATTAGTATTCTATTGGGTCTTATTTATCATGTGACTTCATACTGCAGATTTCTGCTCTTGGAATAGGGGAGAAGGGGTCGCAGAGCTCAGTTCAGATTGCCCTCTGCCCCCTGCTGACCCTTGGGAGATTTCGCTACAAAGGTCCCAAACACCGCCACAGCATTTTCCCTTACCGTCAAGTCCAAGATGGGCCCAGACTTCCAGCCCTGGCACCAGGCCGTGCCACCACTACACTACATGGCTCCTTTGTGCAAATGTGAAGGAAGGCAACCTCTCTGGGCAGGTGAATAAGACAAAGTACCCACCCAGTCAGACACCCCCAGCTTGGCCACCAGCCCCTGGCAGGATCTTGGCTCTCCTCACCCCTGCAGCTGGGCACTACTACTCTTATCTTTAGCACATTAAACAAAAGACCACAATAAGTAGATACAGGGAAAACAGTTCAAGGAAGAATTTCCCTTTCCTTCTGTTTCCAATATTAGAGAAAACCTGAAGAATCCAAGTTTATAAACAGACTCCTGCTAAGTATCCCAATCCAGTAATAAAGTGGGTTTTTTTAACTTGAAGAAAACCCACTCCACATCAACCTGGGATTCAGACGATTTTTGGCGTGAAATTTCAGGTTGGCAATTACAGGTATTTCATTCATATTGGTTCATTTATCCCCAATAATGCCTCTGTGTTTTATAATGAAAACCTCAGTGCAGGAACTCTCTCCATAAGCCCATGCAGCTGGATGACAACTTAGATTCATGGTTCGGAGTCTGGTAACTGATTTTTCCTATTAGCTTTAAGGAAATATTTTCCCTGTTATTTCAAGTTTAGTACAGTTTAATATGGCTATTACAATATATCACCTCCTCCTCCACTCTACCCCCAGCCCACTTTTGGCCGATTAGAAGCACCATATTCCTTATTTAGTACTTGCAAATCCTTCAGTTGTATGGTCTGTGTAAGTAACTCATGCAGTGTCTAGAACTAACGCCACTCTTTGGGCAGAAGATAAGGCATCCTGACAATAACTAGTTAAGCAGAAGTTTATTTTCCTTCCTCTATGGGCCAGAGCCCATATCACAATCCCACAGAGGAGAAAAAAAAAAAAAAAGACCAAATATCACATGAGGTTCTCAGTATCTAATTTTCCCCAGGATTCTTCCTTTGCTCACTCCAGCACAGCCTGAGAATTACTGTGAGGTCAACAGAGGTCATCTTTACAACCACAGAGCCCTTTATGTGTGCCTTCCAATGTTTTCCTCTGAACCAGGCACCTGGGGTTCCCTTGTTACCAAGAGCTTCACCACACTAGCCTGTCCCAAGAAACCTTGTTTTCAAGATGATGGTTGCCTGTCTAGTCAATTACCATGATTTTACAAGTTAACAAGTCTCAAGTTATTATATACACCTGCCTCCACTGTGGTAGACACTATGTATTTTTTCTAGACAAGAAGACCATAACTATAACCTGTAGACCAAATCCAACTTGCAGCTCTTTTTCTTTTTGAATAAAGTTTTATTGGAACACCCATTTATTGGAAAATCCTTTTTACTGAGATGGCACCAAAGGCTAAGAAGGAAGCCCCTGTCCCTTCCAAAGCTGAAGCCAAAGCAAAGGCTTTGAAGGCCAAGAAAACAATGCTAAAGGGTGTCCACAGTCATTAAAAAAAAAAAAAAGACCCACAGGTCACCTATGATCCAATGACCCAAGGCTCTGCATCTCCAAAGGCAGCCTAAATACCCTCAAAAGAGTGCCCTCAGGAGAAACAAGCTCGGTCACTGTGCCATCATCAAGATCCCCCCTGCCTACTGAGTCAGCCATGAAGAAAACAGAAGACAACAACACACTTGTGCTCATTGTGGATGTCAAGGCCAACAAGCACCGGATCAGACAGGCTATGAAGAACCTCTATGCCATTGACATGGCCAAGGTCAACACCTTGATCAGGCGGGAGGGAGAGAGGAAGACATATGTTCACCTGGCTCCTGACTATGATACTTTGGATGTTGCCAACAAAATTGGGATCATCTAAACTGAGGTCAGCTGGCTAAATCTAATTCTAAATTTTTTCACCATAAAAAGAAAAAGAAGAAGACTCATTTATTTGTAAACTGTCTATGGCTGCTTCCACATCACAAAGGCAGGGATGAGGAGTCATGTCAGACACTGTATCATTCGCCCTATAAAGCCTAGAATAGCTACTTTCTGGCCGTTAACAACAAAGAAATGGCCAACCCTGACCTAAACAATAGCCATCTCCTTCTTCCTTTTTGGTGTATAGATAGAACTCTAGCCATCTGGTATTTTGTTGCTGGTCTGTCTTCCCTATTGATGTATCTGGGCACCACCTGCCATACCCCAGCACAAAGGAATAATTCCAAGTGTAGAAAGTGTAGTCATCCTCTAAGGCTTCTGTGATCACCTGACTGTAATGACCTGCCTGTGACCTTATCCACTGTGAGAGTGGCCCAGTCCATTTTTGGATGCCTTCTGCATCCACACAGAATCCATGGGATAGTTATTTCCGGTTTTCATCTTTTTGCAGAATGAAGAACTGGGGAGAATTGGTTTTTCGGAAAGACCTGAATTCTCCTCCAGGCTCTATAATTTTCTAGCTCTGTGGCTTTTGGCTCATCCCTAAAGAAAGTGCTTGGCATGCAGTTGTGCCATGTTTGAGGAAAAATGTGAAGACAGAAGATCTTCTGTTTTCTTTACAGAGTTGCTGAGAGATAAGGAGAGATAAGGTGAGATAAGTCAGGAGGGAACAACCAGCACTTAGTAGCACTTAATACTCTCTCAGTAAATATGCTTTTTCTTCTCTTCCCAGCTGGTTCTACTCTAGTCCTAACACCTCCAGTTCCTTGATGACCATGACTGGCCTTGATTCCCTAAGACTGAGAACACGCGTGGTACCCTAGGTTCCTATAAACAGCTTTGCTTGTCATTTGATCACCCCGGTAAATACCCTACTTCTTTCAGGGAATTCTACCCCAAAGATGGCACACTTGACCAGACTTCTGCTGATCACTTGCTTTTCACCAGCTCCAGCCCTGCCCAGGATCTGAACTTGGTCTGAACATTTCAATTAATGGTTCTTGGAAGATACTTGAACCTTCGTTTAGGGATTTGGGTTACTATCCCATTTATCAAATGACCAGTTTCTGATTTAGGTGATGCTTCAGCTAGCTGGTCTGACACAGGCTGGTTCATCTATGGCAAACTAAGCCTTGTTTCTAGTCTCAGCCCTATTCTCTTTCCTCTGTTCAGGTTTCCCTGGTCCCACAAACTCTAAAAAGTGAGAGAGTGGTGGAACTATATTGCTGTATTGCTTTGTGCTCTGCTTTGCTCATATAGTAATAAACACACATCTACTACTCTATACCATTACTTACACTGGCATCATGGCATTTTATTTAATAGATATGTGAAAACCTTATTATTGGGCATTTGGTTTCCTTCCCATTTTCCACTGTTATGAACACTACATCAACAAATATGTCTGTACTTGTAATTTTGGTCACATTTCTAATTATTCTTTAGGATACTTCCTAGAAGTAGAACAATACAATAGCTAGGTCAAAGGGTATTTATAATTAAAAGTTTGTCCAAGTCCTGTTCAATGGTAACTGTTTACCCACGTTCTCATACATAGTAGGTATGTATCTAATGATTAGCTAAGAATATCAAGGGAAGGATAAGCTTACTTTAATTTACTTCATATTATAAAATAGATCTAGGTCCAGACTCTGGGAATGAACACTGCAAAGAATCTGAGCAACTTCTCTCAATGGAAAAGAAGTATAAAATTACATAAAATTATGCAAAACAGCCATTTTAGGGACTGGGAATAGCCCAGGCTGGCAACAGTTTGATAAGTGTTTATTCTATGAAAAACTGCTACTGTATTTGATTAAGAACTCTGATTTTATAGCCTTTTTATATGAGTGTGTTCCATCCCCTGCAAGCCTGAGTGCAAAAATCCACAGCTTTATCAGTTGAAGGTAATGAACTTGACTTGGAGCAGAACAGCTAGAAATAAAAGGGAGAGAGGATTTTAGAAGTGAGAGAGTTACAGAAGTGCTGTGATAATAAATTCTCCATATATGCCTAGCCGACTGCTAACCCAAATGTGCTTGACAAAAATTAAAAGCCTGGAGATGGGGCACCTGGGTGGCTCAGTGGGTTGAGCCTCTGCCTTCGGCTCAGGCCATGATCTCAGGTTCCTGGGATCAAGCCCTGTGCCAGGCTCTCTGCTCAGTGGGGAGCCCGCTTCACCTCCACCCCCACCCCACTGTCTGCCTCTCTGCCTGCTTGTGATCTCTGTCAAATAAATAAATAAAGTCTTTAAAAAAATAAAAAAATAAAAGCCTGGAGACACATAAGAATAAGCTACTCCATTGAGTGTGTCCTGAACTCACACACAGATTAGTAACAGGAATGGGAACTTTATTGACTTGACTATGTGAGTGTACCCTTTGCCCTATTTTTGGTTGGCTGGCCACTAAATTACACAGATGCAAGGAAGATGCTTAGGAAGTTGTATTAAAAAAAAAAGGAGGAAAAGAATTGAGTAGAGAGAGCAACAGCTGCGTATTACAAGGGAAACAGATTTTATTTCAGACACATTTTGATTCAGGAAATTTACTTATCTACAAAGCCTACACCACCAGCCTCCTAATATAAAATAGAGTTCAGAATTGCTGCAGTATACTATCTACAATGTCCACATTTCAACCAAAACTTACTATATATTCAAAGAAAACATAAAGAAAGATCATACTCATTGAAAAAAATATTCCATAAAAATGGACTCCAAGCTGGCCCATAACTTGCATTTAGCAAAAACATTAAAGTAGCTATTAGTAATATGTTCAAATATGTAAAGAAAAATATGCTCAAATACTTAAAGAAAAAATATACTACAAGACAGGCAAGGCTTACAAAGGAGTAGAAATTATAAAAATAATCTAATAGAAACTATAAACTTGAAGCTAAAAGGGCTCAACAACAGATTTAAGAAGAAATAAGAACCAGGAAACTTGATGATAAAGCAGTATCTAAGTAGTCAATTTGAAGAACACAAGGAAAAAAATATTAAATAAAAATGAACATAGAGCTGGGGCATTTCAACACACATGCCATTAGAATCTCAAAAGAAGAAGAGATATAAAACATTTATATTTTATATAAATATAAACAGAACAATTATAAACAATTATATAAATATAAGCAGAACAATATTTGAAAAAATAATGTCTAAAACTTACCAAATTTATTATGAAATAATAGTGAATTTTACTAATTTAAAATTAGCCAATTAAATTAACTAATATTAATTAACTGGCTAGGTTAATTAATATTACCTAAGATGCTCAACAGATCCCAAGGAGGACATATCAAAGAAAAAAACACAGTTTGATATCTCAGTTAAAATTCTGAAAACAGGTGCCTGGGTGGCTCGGTTGGTTGAGCAACTGACTTCAGCTCAGGTCATGATCCTGGAGACCTGGGATCAAGTCCCAAATTGGGCTCCCTCCTCAGTAAAGGGTCTGCTTCTCCTTCTGACCTTCCCAGCTCGTGTTTGCTAGCTCTCATTCAGTATCTTTCTCTCTCAAATAAATAAATAAATATAATCTTAAAAAAAAACCACTGAAAACAAAAATTATGTAATGGCTCTTGAAAGCATCAAGGGAAGAACAATGTATCATATACAAGAAACAAGATATAACTAACAGAGCTCACTCTTCATCAGACACAAGAGGCCAAAGACACTGGTATTATGCATTTCAAGTGCTTAAAAATAAAACAACTATCAACTAGGAATTCCATATTCCCTGAATCTATTCTAGAAAGTGGAAGGGGAAGTACAGACATTTTGAAACAAAAGAATTTGTTACTAGCAGACCTGTGCTACTAGAAATGCTGAAGAGATTTCCCAAAACAGAAGGAAATGACAACAGACTGTAAGTGAGATTCACCAGTAAGAACAAAGAGCACCAGGGGCACCTGGGTGGCTCAGTGGGTTAAAGCCTCTGCCTTTGGCTCAGGTCATGATCCCAGGGTCCTGGGATGGAGCCCCACATTGGGCTCTCTGCTCAGCAGGGAGCATGCTTCCTCCTCTCTCTCTGCCTACTTCTCTGCCTACTTGCGGTTTCTGTCTGTCAAATAAATAAATAAAATCTTTAAAAAAAAAAGAACAAAGAGCACCAGAAATGGTGTGTTTGTGTGTGTGTGTGTGTGTGAGAGTGTACATATATAATACATGTATGTGTGTGTGTGCATGTGTATATAATATCTGCTTCTTTCAATTACTTTAAAAGATATGTTTCAGTTTAAACTAATCTTTGTAACACTGTATTGGGGTTTATTATTACATTTTACATGTCTTATATGTATTTATTATATCTACTATAATTATAGATGTAGAAAATGACAAAAAAAAACACAAAGTGAGAGAAAGAGCTATACTGATAAAGAGTTTCTATATTTTAACAGAAGTCAGTTAACCTCAAGCAGATTATGATAAGGGAATGTTAAATTTAATTTTTAGAACAACCATCCAAATTAAATAAAAGAACTCTAATTAAAACAGCATATTCATAAATTTTAATATGAAACAATGATGCAAAGGAGAAACAGGAACAAGTACAACAAAATGTCATCCCTAACTCTAGTCATACCAATAAGAACATTAAAATGGGAATTGACTAAACACTCCAACCAAAAAGTAGAGATTATCAGGCTAAATTTTTAAAAAGCTAGATCTAAAAACAACACCCCCCCAAGATCTAAGTATATATGTTATCTACAACAAATGTACTATAAATATTTAAAAGGATATGTTTTAAGTAAAAAGATGAAAAAATATACCATGTAAATGATAAGCACAAGATAGCTGGAAATGCTATAGTAATATCATAAAATTTCCTAGAGAAAAATAGGTATATTTTGTAAAGATAAAAGAATCAACCAGAGATATAATAATTATAAATGAATGTATATGCAGCTATGTAGCTAACAACAGAACGCCAAAGCGACTGAAGCCAAAATCAGAATTTGAAAACAGAAACAGACAAGCCAATCACTCTAGATGAAGGTTTAAATTCTTTATAGGCAATAATTAGGCCAAGAAGATAAAACGTCAGGTAAACTCCAGAAATTTTTTAAAATTCATAAAGCAATTGACCTAACTGACATCCATAGAGAACTCCAGGCAATAACAAATAGATGTTCTTGTCAAGGGCATATGGTGCATTCACCAATGTAGGTCATAAAATAAGTCTAAATATACTTAAAAGAGTTGAGAATAACTTTACCAACAACAGAATTCAATTAGAAATCAATGACAGAAATACATTTAAGACATGTGCACACAGTCTCACAATTCATAATAACACATGGGTGAAAGAATAAATAATAAAATATATTAAATTGACAGAAAATAAGACATCAAATAAAAAATTTGTGGGTCATGAGATTCGGCAATCCCAGTCCTAGGTATTTATACAAGAGAAACGAAAACACGCCTGCCTAAAGACCTAAAGTCCGAACAGCTATAGCTGTTTTATTGGTAATAGTCCCAAACTGGAAAACAGCTTCAAATGCCCATGACTTACAAATGGATTGACGAGTTCTGGTGCACTCATACAATGGACTAATACGCCACATTAAAAAGGAACGGACTACCGATCCATACCAGAACGCCGATGGCCTTCAAGAACATTATGTGAAAGGTCAGACAGAGACACAAGCAATCACCTATCAGCTGGTTCCACTTACTTAAAATTCTATAAAAGGCAAATCTGTAGTGACAGAAAGAAGAGCAGTCGTCGCTTAGGGCTAGAGTAGGACCAGGGTGTGAGAAACAACTGCAAATGGACGGAGAGCACTTGACTATGGCTGGGGTAGTTGGAAGACTACATACATTTCCCAATACTCATAGAACGATCGACTTAAAATGGGTCAACTTGATTTGTATGTAAGTTATACGTGAATAAGACCTGTAAAATAGATGGGTATGAAAGGATGCCAGAGGGCCTTGAAGAACCGTTTTTACAAATAGCTATAAAGTAATGTGCACAGTAATGGGAGTAAGTGAATAAGGTCTCTCTCACCCTCATTTCACCGCTTTTAACTTCCTTGTTAGAGGCAATGACTAAGAGGTCTTTTGAAATTAGTTTTTACTCTTTCTCTAAATACTCCCAACTGAATAGTATTGGTTCCTTCATATAAAATACCAAATACAAATTCTGCCCAGATGGACAAAAGATGTATTGTCTTCAAATCACTGGGTTGGCTCTCTTATACTTAACTTTTACTTCAGATATCCAACTTTAAAAGCAACCAGATGAAGTTTTATGGAATTTTGTGGGGGGTGGGGGGAGAAAGAAGACGGCGATGAAGAAGAAATAATGAAAACAACTTTTGCTCATGGGAGGAAACTTTCTGTGCCAAATTTTAGTCCAAAATGATCTTTTGTTGGCCAAGTTCCAAATTCCTCTAAGTACAGGCTTATAATGGAAGTGCTGACACACTCTGAAATGTAGCTGCAAACAGGATAATATAATGAATGACAGGTAAGTCTACTTACTATCTTTTATGATAGTCTCCTTCCCTTGCAACAAGTCAACTCCTTTTCATTTTTGTTGCTATTGCAGAATTATTCTAGAAAAGTCGCTGAAAGTCACTCCTTTTCCAAATTCTGTCTTTATGCACTCCTTATCTAATAAAAATTAACCTAGGTGCTGAAATTCTTCAGACTTTTTTTTCTGCCAACATGGGTACAATAGTTGTTTGTTTTTGTTTTTGTTTTTGCATCAAATATAAGCTTTTTTTTTTTCATTTCACCCATTTCTGTTGTCTTATTAAATAATTCAGACATTGCAGAATTCTTGGCACTCCTAGTGCCTTCCATGAAGGGATCATCAATTTCCGTAATTGAAAAGAATCTAGATGAATAAGTGTTACTACTTATTTCAAGGAAAGAAATATAGACTCAGTTTGCACATGTGGGCTTTTGTACCCTATATTTCATGGTATATGAAGAATTGGCCCACCAAACAATGCTGCATTATTACCATATGTTAATCTGAAGCTTAAAGTGTGAGAGGAAAGAACACTAGATATCATGTACTATTTTGTTTAAAAGGTCTCAAATAAACCGTGTCTAGAGATTAGGTCAATGACCTAACCACTTGGAATAACTGAACTAAACTGCTTACAAAGAGAATTCATAGTTTTTACTTTTGCATTGCAAGTGTGAAATTCTCCATTCACAGTTTCTCTTCCATGGCTTCATCTTGGACTCAGCCTCCAAATTATTTAAGCCTTAATGTTAAACAGCTCTTTCAAATTATGATTTGTGTGCACACAAGGGGCATGACTTACATTGTTAAAAGAAGCATACCTGAGAAGTTCCTGAATTTAGTGCATATAAAAATCTCTGAGGGTCTTTCTGCACAGTTGACAATGATTAAGATGTAGACATTTGATACTCAACTGTGGAGGACTGATCACTCAGAACTGGGTAAAAGGCTGTGGAGCCTTCACATTACATTTTGTCCATTGAAATCTAGGTCCCATCCAAGGAACTGGATGGAGTTTATCACATGGCTCGCACCATGGGTGGAGTGAATCTGGTTTTTAACTTTCAAGTGGGTTCAGCATGTAAAACCTTCAATCCTAATGGTGCTGCCATTGAGTCTCTCACTAGTAGAGTAAGAATGATGCCAAGGACTAAATCAGCTAAAAATACATTCTTAAATTTGAAAGACGACTGTAACCAGAAGGTCTGTATAGCCAAAATTAGTAAAGATGCCAGCATTACTCCTGACCAATTTTCTACTTCTTTGCTTATTAATAAATGTCTTAATTCTTGTGGGGAAGTAAAAAGCCTCAGTGGCTGTTACATCCCTTCTGGTATATAATATTAAGTGTTCCCCTAAAGAGGTCAATACCACAGTTAGATATATGTATTGGAATATTTTGTACCCCCCCGCCCCCATAATCATCTTGGTATAGACAAAGGGTGTGTTTATTTCCAGTACCTTAATCCTGTTTCCTTAAAAAAATTTCCCTGTCCCTCCACTTTACAACATAGACAAATGATGCCTTTACTTATTAAAAATAATATAATAATATGAGGGCTCTCACTGGGCAGCGCATGGGATACTACAAAAACTTAAACATATTTTAATTGTTTTGAGCTCAAAAGAAGAAATGAGCCATTAGTGATAAGGGAAAGCTTCAGGGAGGAGATGGGAACTGGGTGGGAAAATGGGTAGGAGAGGGACAGATAGATGAAAGAGACATGAGCATCGAGGATGGCCTTCCTGATTACCAGGAAAACCATTTTTTTGGCAAGGGGCAGATGGGAACGGGTCAGCATTCAGGGAGTGCTTGTGTCTTCTACCTCCATAAACCCTGCAGTTTTAATAGGACTCCAAAAAGATACTTTCAGTTATATAAATTGTAAAATTTAGCATCAAGAAAGAATAGGAACAAATCTGCCATTTTACAATGACCTCTATTTGCTACATTTTAATTTACCTCCTCTATTTGTTAAAGTGATGCTAGGTTCTGGAACAGATAAACTCCCCAAATTCTATTAATACAATAAACATTTATGTCTTGTTCATGGATACGGACTACTATAGATGTTCCATTTGGGGGGCTTTCTACTTCCCTACCACAGAGTCATCCTGAAACTTGGGGTCTTTCCATCTTGTGGTCACACCCCTTTCTAGGGTGTTGGCGATCTCCTCATTTAGAAGAACAGGGAAGGAGACCATGGGGAAGATACATATGCCTCTTCAGTACTTCCCAGAAGGACATGCACCACTTCCCCTCATCTTTCTTTTCATTAACCAGTCAGTGTCCTAATTATATACAGTTACTTCCCTATGATGACTCAACTTTGTGGAGGGAAACATGAAATTCTGATGGTCACCTACCTGTCCTTGCTGTACCTCGAAACAGTATATATGTTTTAGGTCATTGTGTCTAAATAATCTTGCATTTTTTAATAAAAGCCCCAACTGGGCAATATGTCAACTGGATTATGATAGAAATATTAATAAGGCTTACCTAGAAGTCAGTCACTTGTAGATTAATACTCCTATTTCTCAGCTGGCATCAATTCCATTCAATTATCATCCCATAAAGACTTTGTCAGGGATTCAGCTCCCCAACAAAGACTTCCTGGCTCTAGGAAAGGATATAAGATAATCCTGTCTTTGTGGAAGTTAATATTCCAGTTAAATGGTCCCATTGGAAGTCCTTTTGGTTTCTTATGGGAATAAGTCTAGTACAGACAGCACCAGAATATAAACCTCCCAAAAGTTGCTGTTCCCAAATCCTGGTCCCTGAGACTCACTGTGCGGAGACAGGAGCACATCCATGAGAAAGCAGGATACATCTAAATAAGCAGCCGGAAGGCACAAATGAAAGAATAAAAGATGAAGCGGAAACAATCTCTCATCACTTTGTGCTTGCGGTAGCACTTCCCGTTTGTTTCAAGTTCTGGGAAAGGTTTAGGATTTGGCCTTGAACAGCACCCAAACTAAATTGCAAGGGGCTTGTCCATGCTCTTTTCCAAGGAAATGGACCTCTATGCTTCACCATATTTTTCAAGTAGTTCAGTTATAAAATGAAAAGAGACATTTTTGCAAAACCAATTAGTGACCAAGATGATGGTGCTCTAATTATTTTTGTGTTTTAAAGGAAAATTATTGCCAAGTTTATCAACAGTGAGAGCACATTATCTGTTCTTAGAAAACCATTTCATACTCTCCCCTGGCTTTTATTTTTTTACTGGTGTTTAATTGCCAGGTATTTTTATTTGATGTTCTATGTACTTTCACAGGACTCCCAAATTTCAAGTTGATTTGAAGAATCTATGGAGAAGGTCTCAAGAAATCCATGCAGAAGGATCCTACAATATTATTTCTTCATTTGGCACATGTTTATTGAACACTTACGACATAGAGACCCTATGCTAAGTTCTTTGAAGTTACAATAGTGAATCAATTCCTTTCCGCCAGGAATTTATAACATAGCTATACAGATTATATTTGTATAAATAACTGTAAAACAAGAGTCTAAAAGCTATATTTGGCATGATATCACATCATATTACCTCATTCTATAGAATATTTTCCATAGCACGAGAAGGGATTATTTATCATTGTTATATAAATGTTGACCGAAAACATTTTAACACATGACTGGTTTGCTCTCTTGCGCAACTACGTGATAATATAGACAGGCTAGGATCTATACAATGCCTTATACAAAATCTCAGAACTATAAGAAACACCATTTTGTAGATGGACAATCTTCTCACTATAGGCTCCTTTGAAATTTTAAATGCTCCTAAAAGTTCTGCTTATTGAAGGATATAGGTTCATTTTTGAAGGGCCTCGACACTCAATTTTATATACCACAGCAAGAAAAAAACATAAGAAAATATCCAATGAACCCTCACCCAATTGCCTTGCTTTCCAAAGTCAAGAACAGATAAAAGCTCTTACTAGGGAAGGAATCACCATGTGCTATTTAAGAAAGAATCTATTTCAGCTTTCCTCCTTTTAAAGTACACGCTGACAGTGAGTTGGTCTGTCCGTTGAAAAGGTATGTGGTGATTTACAGAGGACTCTACTGCCTTTCTCTCTTCCTTTTTCTCTCTGGCCAACCCATGCTGCTAGAAGAAAGGAAGAACCTATTCCCCAGGGCCTCGTGAAATGAATGGAGGCATTGTCAGCCCAGAGAGGACAGGAATGCTGCACCCATGTGTCACAGTGTTCTTGCCAATGTCCCCTCCTCCTTCTTCCCCTAAATATTTTTAAGTGACTGATATCTTACCAAATGACATAAAAGAGCAATTCTGAAATTTCATCATGAGTATTTTCAGGGAGCTACCATAATTTTGTGAATTAAAGTGGATAATTAAATCAAAAGAAAGAAATTAGCGAAAGGGAAAAAAGAATCAGTAATCTTGGGACTACTACACACCAAAAGGAGGTTATTTCATTCACATGTGATGTGGTTGTAATCAACACAGGTACCAGGAACTCCAACCGCAAACTCCAGAATATAGATGACAGGAAACTAGAGATATTGAAATAAACACAGGGACTGAAGCTACCTAGTAAACTGTGTTCCAAATATTTAGCATAATTTTCAGCTTCCAAAGCTTATGCTAAAAGACACATAATCCTATGTGGCTAGTTATAGCAACAGAAGGTTCATATATTTTTGGATTTTTTTTGAAAATTTAATAAAAATGTCATTCCTGTTTAAATGGTAGTTCTCAGCACAACAGTTAAATGTTTTAAGTCTACACATTCATTTTGTAAAATACAAGTTAGAAACTGATAGATCTAAGTGTTTAAAAATAAAGTTGATTCCAGCATTCACGCTGACAGAGATGAGTGAGATGATGAGAAACTAGATCTTGGAGCAGGAAGACATCTAAGGAGTCTTCCATTCAAAGAGGAATGTGTGTATCAAAGGCATCACAAGAAAATATCTTGGCTTCTGGACTCAGTGTCTTACTTTTCCAAGATTAAGACTTTTTTTTTTTTTTTTAAACAGGGTAAACAGATAGCCTCTGAGTAATCCAAGTAAGGCAAAAGTGACTTCTCCTTGATTTCCTATTACTTCTCTAAGCTTAAGAAAAAAAAATACTCAGAAAGATGGTTTAAAAATTGAGTTCTTTACATCTAGAACATTTATAGGTTGAATTTTGTCTCTTCTTTCTTGAGCTTTCATGGAGTGCTTCCCTCTTAACTAAGAACTTGTGTGGACCTGAATACAATGACAGGTTCATTTCTGTAAACCAAGCGCTGAAGCATGGTAATGCACAAATTTTACATTTCCTGCCATTTGTCCTCTCTTCTGGTGGCAAGAAAAATGTGTTTCTGATAAATTTCTGAGTATGAACTAATCTGAATTCAATTTGGCCACTTGCAAGTCTCAGGTCTTCTGTTTACCAGCTCTCTCACCTGTAAGAACTATAAAAGATAAAAGCTCAAAATGTTACCTTTTAAATACCATCTGGACCTGAGCTTGGCTGATACTCATACGATGAGGTAAGAAATCACTGCATGACTGACTATATTGCGTCTGAAAATAGCCCCCAAATGACACTGCACCTAACTTGGCCTTGGGAACCCAGACATGATTCAAAATCGCTCCAATGCCCTTGGGAGAAGAGTAGTATAAAGTGATGTCACAAGGTCCTGCATGGTAGGCCAGCTAGATGCCACTGCACTTCTCTAGCTAAAGCGCATAGAAGTCAGGTCAAATCAAGTAGTGGCAAGATACCACGGCCTGTATTACACCGTCTACCCGAACGCACGCATTCCTGCTGTGCGGTGTTTGCAGGTTAGTAACTGAAAAAATTAGAGGCAATCCAGTTCTGTTGGTGAGGACTCAGAAGTTGTTATCTCAAGGAGCTTGGGCCTGGAATGTGATCACAGTTTGGCAAACCCAAACCCCATCACCTGTATGTCACTTGTCCAGAGAAAGGCTTAAAGGGAAAAAAAATGAACCACTAATATGAAACATAGAAACAGAAGAAGTCCAAAGAATAAGAGGACGGTTGTGTTTACTCAGTCATGGCCGGTAGAGTTAATCCCCATGGTCCCTAAAGTGAGACCATCACCATAGCAAAGTGATGGTCTCCTTTTCTGAAGGTGACCACTTAGAGACACCTGGATTCTTCTGTTCTGGGTTTATTTATGTAAAAATTCAACAAACAAAACTTCTGATTCTAGTTTTCACATTCCCAGAGCTCACCCATAGGGAGGAGAGAGTGCCTGACCCTTCCTTGACAATTTATATGGCACCAGGAACTCATGAAGTATCATTCTTTATTATGAGTGAATATCCATTTGTATAACTACTTAAATCCATTTGGCTAGTAAGTCTCATTCAGTCAATTAACTGTCAGTCTCTCAGATAACCAATTTTGGATCATAAAACCATAGTTGCTTTTGGACAGATGACCAGATGCTGGTCCATGGTGACTAAACCAAGGTGATGCCGCCCTAGACCAAACCCATTCCCTTGCTATAATAACCTGCCCTCCAAACCACAATTTGCCTAGGTGGAAAAGTTGTGCTAGCAAAGAAATAAAAACAAGAAAGTAATCAATGCTTTCTAGACAAAAGATGAGACAATTAGAAATGCACAATTAGAGGAGTGGCTTTCACTGTAGTTGTGAATTATGTGTTCAGGAGATCAATGCCTAATAAGACTAATGCTACATGGCAGGCCATTCTTAAAATTTGAATGTTTTCTTAATGATGAAATTTGTATATTATTTTTGCTTTCAATTTTGTTTTTTATTTTAAATTTAAATTATTTCATTTCAGTTTAATTTAATAATTTCATAAAATTTATAAATTATAAATAATTTAAATAATTTCATAAAATTATTTAAATTATTTCAGTTTAATGTCAAAAATACTGCTCTAAAAACATAGTGTGGTCCCCAGTGTCCTTGCTGGCAGCTGCTGGGTCTATCTTTCACAGCATGGGGTGATAATTATGGTTCAGGTGACATAATTGGTTCTGTGCCATCTCTGAAAACTTACAATGATAACCTCGTAGCTTAACACAGTTTTCCCATAATTTAATTTTTTAAATATTTAAATGTCCTCCTTCTTTTTAGAATTGTACAATTCTAAATTGATATGAAATCATTCTATTTTAAGTTATTTTAATAAGACATTTTTGTATTATATCATATTATATATATGAATATGTACATATATACAATTGTATATAGTATTATAAATACGATAGCTAGTATATGCTTTCTTTTTTTTAAATAAATAGTCAATGCTATTATTAGATTCCTAAATGAACATACCATGTTCATAGAGTGCATAGCATTATGTTGAGCATTTTATGATAGCTTGTTGATTCAGTCATTCTATAAACATTTACTGAAAATCTATTAGTGCTAGGGAACAAAATAGACAAAACTCTGGTTTCATGTTGTGGAAGAGATAAGGAATGAATAACTAAAATAAACAGTGTCCTAATAATAACAATTCAAAAGAAGGCATGAGTCATCAAGAGGTATATAAAGCTTTGGTGCTATGTGAGGTGTTACTGAAATCCAGATGAGATGGTCAGGGCAGGCCTCACTGGGAAAGTGAGTCTTGAGTAAAGACCTGAATGAAAAAAGAGAGCAAGAGATGCACACATCTGACAGCAGAGCGTTCAGGAGGAAGGAACATCAAGAAGAAAGCACTGAGGTAGGATGTTCCTGGCATATTCAAGGAGCAAGAGGAAGCCAACATGTCTAGAGCCCTAGAATTCTAAAGTGCTTTTTGTTAACACCTTACGAAAAAAATCCTTAGAAAATATTATTATTGTGGCTGCCACTAGTATCAGCATGAACATTTACTGAGTACTTATTAACAGCCAGGCACTATGCTAAGCACTTTTATCTTTATGACAACTTTGTAAAGCAAGTCACAAACTATTACAACCATTTAGCAGAGGAACAAAAGTTTGGCAAAATAGTCACTTGCCCAAAGTCACGTGGTAAGTCATGGAGCCAGAATCATTGCCCGGGTGTTAGCCACCAGGTGTGAGGTGAAGGACATTGGAAAGTATGGCATTTCAGTGGCATGGGGAATTTCCACTCCTTTTTTTTTTTTTTAAGATTTTATTTGTATTTATTTGACAGAGACACAGTGAGAGAGAGAGAACACAAGGACAAGGAGAGAGAAGTGGTGGGTGGGGGGGCGAAGAGAGAAAGAGGGAGAGGCAAAGAGAGAAAGCTCCCTGGATTCTCAGAGTAACACTAACCTTATCACATCAGGGACTCACCCTTATGACCTCATTTAACCTTAATTACTTCCTTTGAGATTTTGTCTCTGAATACAGCCACACTGATGTTAGGACTCCAAAATATGAATTGGGAAGGGGGTGAACACACCCATTCAGCCCATAACAGTGACTGGAGATTTTATTTTGGAATTGAGTTCAGGCAGCAATGTGGGGATATCAACGCATAAATGAGAGCTGATCCAGTAAGTGTTGATGAGATTACTGAAGAACACTGTGGAAAGAACTCTACCACTCCTGGTAACACGAACATTGAAGAAGCAGGCGGAGGAAGCTGCAGAAGCCAGTAATTTACATTATTGAGGGGGGAATCCTAGAAAGAAAAGGTAAGATCAGAAAACAGGGATACTAAGAGATTCAAGGAGGGGATAGTTGGAGATGGGATAATGTTAAAACTCCTCCTCTTGAGTAGTATGTGTGCTGAGAAGGAGACATTAAATTTGGTACCAGATGGGTCATTCCTCATCTGTGTCCCCTTTAGCATATCACGTGCTATCACGTGGTTATGGTTTCCAACATCTTGAGCAATCATTTATTCACCAAACTTCTCTTGTGCCAACCACTGTGCAAGGGCAGTGAGGTAAAATATAAATAACACACACTTTCAAAGATCTTAAGAGCGAAACAATACTTCACTGATGTCCAAAAGCTCTGAGCTCTAAGTCCTGTGCGTACTGGTGCCCCATCTCTTTCATTAAACTATCCTGGCACAGCCTAACTCATTAATCAGACGTGTAACAGGCTGTTCTTACATTTCACTTGCCAGTTCCAACTTTTGCTCTTAACCGGCTCAAATACAGCGTTATTCCAATGTGGATCCCAGGTGTGCGTAAATTGAAAATACTCTCTGTAGTCACCTGAATATTCCGAGGGTCTCTCGCTCTCCTACCTGTCCAGCCCAACCAGGACCACATATCCTGATGAGCTCTCCTGGGTTTCCCTTCTTCCCCTATTGGAAATACTTGTGTTAGACTTGTTATCTCTGAGTCAATATCTTGCTCTGGTTGGTGTCATGTGCCAGTCTCTGGCTTGTAGCAAATCACCCCACAGCTTCCCTGGTGCTCAGATTCTCTGCTAACTCCCCCTAAGAGCTTCTGTGTTTCATCGCACAAATCGTCACCTCAAAGAGTTAAAAAAAAAAAAATTTCTCTGGCAACCTATCCATTGAATGTGTCTTGTAGAATATGCTTTTTTTTTTTTTTTTTGGCTAACACGGTGCTGTACATTTTTAAAAAATTGTTTCTAATATTTTAATATTGGGATAGTTACCTAAAAAATCAGGATTTCCATGTTCTCTTAAAAAAAAAAAAAAAAAAAACAAAAGAACAACAACAAAAAAAACCAAACAGACACCTGACCACACCATGCCTGTAATCCTGCCTGAGAGGCAAGGGTTAGAGCTGTGGGCTGGGCACCCTTTATAAGGATCATAGGTACTTTAGTTTCCCACAGTTTTCACCCCTGCCTCACACACTGCTCATGGGTCCTTTCTACCCCACCAGGCATGGCTGTCATTTTGTTTCTTATCAAGCTCTTAAACTAATTCAGATTTCGACCATTTCTCTAGAAAGATCCATCTAAAATGAAGTTGTAGGGTTTGCCCTACTATATCTATCATATGACTCATTAGTCAAATTCTCAGTTTTTACAAATTCTGGCATGTCTAAAACTACCACATATAACCGCATCTTTCAAGCCAGATGGGAAACTCACATTTTTTCAGAGGCTGAGTTTCGTAGACATTGTGTTAGAGGCTCATTAACCCATGATTCTTTCATGAAGCGCTCACATCTACCCATCCTGGGCAAGCTGTTTTATTAGACCCTTTGAAAGGTATTTTTCCTGTGCTTTGAGTTTCTTTCTTGATTTAGGGCACCTCCAGGAAAAACATCTTCAAGGGCTGCCAGCTCTCAGGGCTCCCATTTGGCTTTTGGTAAAAATGTGTTCTGATGGGACGGCAGCGTGGTCCCCACTGCCCCCGAGAAGCAGGACACATGCTATTCAAACTGCAGCTATGTATTGATGGATGGCAGACTTTGTTTGAAAGCACTGTGAATCCAACACCTTTCACTGATGAAGGCTGAGAGATTATTCCACCCTAAATCTCCCCAGAATCAAATATTTACTCGAAGAACATGTGTGCAGGGTTGTAGAGTAAATAGAGACAAGGCGATGTGGCCAGGGGTACAAGGTCCGAGACGAGAATTAGCATGTTTTGTTCCTAGATGTGTCTTTAGTTTCCTGAAAGGTGTCAGAAAAGTCATTTAACTTCCCTAGCTCAGCTGCAGAAACGCAACTGTTGTTATTTATCTGCCTGACACCATATGATCATGCTTGATCTCTGCAAAGCCTTGGACCTGGCGAGATGTGTGAAAGAGATCCCCGTGACTTTCCGAGGATCTTAAAATACGCCAAGCAAAACAGAGCACAAAAGGCGTCTCTCAAGCAACCAAAGGTCTGTTTTCCCAAAGAAATGTAAGATCAGGAGGACATCTGCCCCGTGGCCATGTAAGTGGGCTTCTCCCTACCCCCATGTTGGCAGACAGGCTGCCACTGTTCCCTTACTTTCTGTTCTGGTCAAACTCTGGTCAGCTCTATCTTCACCCCCTCCTGCCTCGCCCATTTAATAAGAAACACATTCTCTTTCCTTAGGACACATGCACACGCACACTCACACACAGAAAAGAAAAAAAAAAAAAGAAAGAAAGATTTAAGTAGAACAGCAGAATCTCTACCTACACACAACTAGCTAAATATATAGAGCTGAAAATAGCCAGAGCTGAGAGAAGGGGGGGCGGGGGGGGGGAGAAAAAAGAAAAAAAGAAGAGTGTTTTAACAGTAAAGTAAAACCACAACTAATGATTTCAGGAGACAGGAGCTAGGTGGACAAGCAAAGCATTACAGTTTTAAATATATGGGATTTGGCCTCACCTCCCCAGTAAGTGGCCTGGCACCAATTCAAATAGGCTGGTCTGGCACGCTAGTGCCTCTGAAAGGGACCACACTGGCGGATGGAAACGACCACAAAAGCCACAGAGAAAGTGCAGGCTTCCAAAGGCAACAAGGACGCAACCAGACTGGCAGAGAAAGCAATGCCAAGGTCCCGGCATCAGCAGGGAGAGGCCGGCCTCGCCAAGTTGGATTTGCTCTCTCCTTACACCGGGGATGGCCAACAGTCGGCCCGGTCGGTCGGTGGGAGGATGGGTGAGAGAGCGAGCAAGGCACCATGGAGGGTCCTGGAGCCAGGTAGCCCAACGTGGGGATGAGGTAGAGAATACCACCATGGGGGAGAACAGGACCTTCTCCCTTCCGGGAGCCCTACTGCAGAAAGCTGAGAGGGTCATACTCGTGGAATACTTCTGTGCACCAAACACAAGGCAATAAGCTTTACGGGCTTCTAGTCCTGGAAAATATTTTGCTACACAAACAGTTGTTTTTCATGCCATCAAAGACTGCCAAGTGATTTGGTCCTTGAAGCATTCTAGCTTTGTCCTGCGTGGAAGAGTGAGGAATCTAATTCAGCGGGTGGAAGACTCAGCAGGGGGCTTTAATTGGCCCATCACCATTTTTAGCAACTATGTCGGTGTCTACACAATGCCAGCATTGCTGGCTGGAAAGCTGAGATGGAATGAAAGCTCTACCCGAGGCTAAACAATACATAATAGTGGGACTATGTGCCCTGAATTGGCTGATTCCTTTGATAACTGGCTGCCTCAGTTTTCTCAATTGTAAAATATGGATCAAAAATGGATTTCCAAGATTTCCAGAGGGGGTAGTAGGAACGAATAAGTTCCAACTCCTTAAATAGTTAAAAATGCCACAAAGTCACCAAAGGAATCTTGTTCTTTCAGGAACAGCTCAAAAAACAACAGTATTTACGGATTTGATACCATCTCTCTGGATTTGATATCTATGGGTTTGATACCTTTCTTGACCCGCATAGACCAGTGTGAATGATAATGAAGGGGCGATGATAACAATGGCAACACTTTCCACTTTCCTGAGCATTTCATGATTTGTTGCCTCCTATAAAACTATATGGGTTAGATGCTGGTAGGCTCCATTCAGTGAGAAAACCAGAGTTTGGGACATTTGGGAATCAGAGAGGACATGGTAGCAAAAACCTGTGAGGCAAAGGTTGGGCAGAAAGGGTAGGACTGGGCTCACTCAGTCTTGTAAGCTGCATTCCAGGAGAACCCTGAGTTTGTGATGCTCGCTGAGGAATTTAAAGAGAGATGGATAGAGGTGCCTGGGTAGCTCAGTTGGTTACTCGTCTGCCTTTGGCTCAGGTCATGATCTCAGGATCCTGAGATAGAGTCCATCGTTGGGCATCTTGCCCAGTGGGAAGGCTGTTTCTCCCTTCCACTCCCCTTGCTGTGTGCTTTCTCTCTGACAAATAAATAAGTAAAATCTTAAAAAAAATAGAGATGGGTAGTAGGCCTAATTAGGCCTACATGAGGTATAATGCCTAATGGGCCTCATATTCTTAAGCAACGTTTGGGCTGGGATTATGATGTGGGTAGGCATATAGATGGTATTTTAAGCCACAAGGGGATGAATTATGTACAAGATTAATGTAGAAAGCAGACAACATGATTCTGAACTGGGAGAAATGTGCAAAAAACAAAAACCAGTAATAAGACAGAGTGAAAGCCAGCTTTACTGGAAGCTAAGGACAGAGAACATTTCAAGAAGGGAGTCCTCAATTGTGTTGGCTGTTCTTGGCATTTCTGATAAGGATTTAGAAGTGTTCATTGGGCTTCACGAGAGGAAGGTCATTGCTGACCTGGGAAGTAGTAATTCCACTGAATAACCAGGAGAGAAAACAGTTTAGAAGAGCTGACGTGCTGCATGAAAAATTAAAGAGGTATATATGGCAAGTGAAGATGTGTGGTGATGAAGGGGAAGAGAAAGAGGGCAGAGACGATCAGGGGTGTAGAGGACCAGGAAGGATTTGCAGGCTTTGTGGGTTGGTTGATTTGAAAGAGCAGTCTGGGCACACTCAGTGCTGTTGGAAGAACGTGGGAACCAGGGAGATGTTGATGATGCAGAGAGGACCACTGGGTGTCCAAGGTCCTCAGGAAGGTGTGCGGAGATCCAGGCCACCCGTGAAACGTTTTGGTCTTTGCCAGGTGGGACAGACCCCTGCTTCAGATGGCGAGGGGTGAGGGGGGGCAGATGAAGGGAACAGCAAAGAACAATGGGAAAGCTGCAGATGAAAAGCTTACTTGGCAGATCTCTCCCTGCATTTCCCAACCCTATTCTTCTGCTTGGATATTTGGCACAGAACCCACCTCCTCCACAGTGTTCTTTTGTGTCTCCAGCTTATTTTCTTTCTCTTCTTTCAGATAATTACTAATTTACTTCATTTTGCATAATAGCATACTGCCTTGTCTTTTCATTTGATTTCTTTCTTAGGTATGCATTTTGTTTGGGAAAGAACTCTTGCCTTTAAAAAAAATTGTGGTAAAATACATATAATGTGAAATTTACAATTGTAACCAATTGTTACAATTTACATTGTAAACACTTTTAAGTATACAATTCAGTGACAGTAAATACATTCATTGACAGTATTGTACAACAGTCACTACTGCATATTTTTGGAAATTGTCATCACTGCAAAGAGAAACTGTGCCCACTGAACAGTCATCCCTGCCCCCCTAACACCAGCCCTAATAACCTTGATTTTACTTTCTAGCTCTCTGAATTTGGTGAATCTAAATACTTCATGTAAGTGGACTCACATTTTCCTTTCATAGCTGGCTTATTTACTTAGCATAATATTTTCAAAATTCATCCATATTATAGCATACATCAAAAATTCATTTTTTAGTCAAATAATATTTCATTGTATGTGTATACCACATTTTGTTTTTCCATTCATCCATTGATGGATACATGGGGTTTTTTCACCTTTCAAGTGTTGTGAATATTGCTGCTCTGAACATGGATGGACATCTGTTTGAATCCCTGCTTTCAGTTAAATGAGGTATATACCCAGGAAGGGAACAGCAGGATCCTACGCTAACACTATGCTTAACTTTTTCGTAGTAGCTGCCCCACTTTACATTCCCACCAGCAATACATGAGGGTTGCAATTTCTCTGCATTCTCAGTAAAACCTGTTATTTTATTATTATTGTTGTTGTTGTTATTAATAATAATACTTTTTTGGCTAATACCCATCAAAATGAGTACGAAATGGTATCTCACTGTGGTTTTGACTTGCATTTCTCAAATGACTAGTGGTGTTGAGCTTTTTTTCATGTCCTTAATGGCCAGCTGCATATCTTTGGAGAAATGTCTGTTCAAGTCCATTGCCCATTTTTGAATTGAGTTGCTTGTTTTTGTTTGGTTTGGCTTGGTTTGGTTTGTTATTTTTGTGGTTTTTGTTTTGTTTTGTTTTTGTCTTTTTTTGTGTGTGGAATTCCTCGCCTTTTGCATTATCTTTTTAGATCCCCTTTAGTCCACAACAAGGTGCTCTTGATAAATGTAAGAATTAAGAAATGAGGGTGCCTGGGTGGCTCAGTCAGTTAAGCATCTGCCTTTGGCTCAGGTCATAATCCTGGGACCCTGGGATGGAGCCCCACGTCAGGCTTCCTGCTCAGCACGAAGTCTGCTCTTCCTTCTTCTCTGTCCCTCCCCCAGCTTGTGCTCTCTCTTGCTCACTCTCTCTCTCAAGTAAGTAAATAAAATCTTTAAAGAAAAGAATTAAGAAATGGTTTTTTATTGTTGTTTTTCAGAGAGGCTTGTATAAAACATTTCAAACATTCAGTAAAGTTGAAAGAATTACATTGTGAACATCATTAAACCTAAAACCAAGTTTCCATACTTAATAATGTGTTATATTTGACTTGTCTCTTCCCTATCCATTGTCTAGCCAACCTTCTACCCGCCTGTCAGTCACTTTTATTCTATGGGCATATTTTAAAATAGGTTGCAGATATTAAGAAATGATTTTTTTAATGGATAAAAAATGCAGTCTCATAAAATGTAGAATTAAGTTTGGGGCGAGGTCTGGCTGTCTCTGGGACTTCCCTAGCAGATCAAGTATAAGAGCAGGAGAGGCCTGATAGTAGGGGGTTAGCTTCCTTTGAACAAGCCTTAATGAAATTTCTTGGGAAAAAATGAATCAAAAAAAAAAAATGTTCCCGGGGAACAGGCAGTGCTGAAGGGGGATGTCACCATCACAGGACCCAGCGTGTATATTACCATGGTTGTTGGGCAACACAGCCGTCTCATCTGGTACATGTGAAAGTAATGAATCCTGGGATAAAAGTAAAACTGTCAGAGGCTAGCAGCTTCCAGAATTAGCTCTAACCTTCCCTGTCCCTCTCCTTCTACCGCATTAACTCTCTAGTCTTCCTCTATTCATTTCATTCCCACCATCCCCCACCCCCACCCCGCCTCCTCCACCCATTATACTACTGTCCTTTAGAACAGTGTTTTAGACAGAGCATGTCTGTGGTGAACTTTTGGAAACCTCCTCAAGCCCCTACACACTCCAACCCTAGGGCCCATTAGAACTTGCACTTGGCTTTCTTTCTTGTATTCACCTCTGAAGAACTCCAAGCAACTGTGTCAAGACCTCAAGGGTCCAAGTTATTCCTTCTTATTACAACCAACACATTGACTGCCTAGCATCTTCCAGCTTTATCTAGGTCCTCATGCTCATGTAAACTTCCTGGCCTACACACTGTCCTCTGACCTTGTCCCAGCACAACAAAAACCATCTCAAGATGCCTCATGAGGTATCATGGAAGTCGGGGAAGGCTAAAAGCGGACAGGACCTTAAGCGCAAAGGTGCAGAAATGTAGACTATGATCAGAGAAGCATGGTGTCAGCAAGGGAGTATTAAGAAATGAAATCTCATGAAAAAAAGCAAGAGAAATCACACATTGGGTGGAAGCAGATTTTAGGATAGGGAACAAGGAAAACACCCAGATTCAATGTCACAGCCATGCAGGGATGAAAAATCAAAAATAGGGCCCTTTGATGAAGCAAAAGTCAGTGGCCTCTGAGAAACAAGACCACTAGTGCATCTGGAAACAGATTATCATCTCTGCTGCTCAGTTTCATTGTGAAAGTCTCCGTGGGTCTTCTGGCAAATAGGGTAGAAGCTAAGACTTACCAAGGGCCTGCTGGAAATCAGGAAAGGTGCAGGGAGGTGGGAGAATGCACAGGGAGACGGTGGGATTTTTGACAGAACGATGAATTGCATCCAAATAAATAAGATTTAATAACAGAGTATGAAAAGACAAAGTCCTCATTTTCACCTGTCTCTGGATTTGCAAACATAGATATTTCCTTGAGAGAGGAAACCACAGTATTTATGATTGGTTCATATTTCACACCTTTATTCATACATATCCTGGGATGTGAAAGGTCTATTTCTTATTACATAGGAAATGCTAAATGCACTGGGGATTCACAGAAAAGCTCAAAGCTTTTCTAGGAGAAGTTAACGTAAGTAGTTAGTCACAGGAGTACAACCTAAAAAACAAAGCCTTCTTTCTGACTCTGCAGAAATTAAGTACTGACATGTGAAACCTGCTGAGAGTTTCATCTGTTTTTACTCTGAAAGCCTCATTCTTTTTGTCTAAGTACGTGCATACACACATCATGCTTTAAGCTGAAAGATGCTAGCCAACTCCGTTTGACACGCCGGCACAGGGCAAAGAATGTAGCAGCGCCCCCTAGTGCTCACTCCCTGTAGTTACAGTCCCCAAACGTGCAAGTGGTAGGGACCCTTTAGTTTTTGTCCGCATGTGGCCCAAACAGCAAAATACCAAAAGCCTGGACTGGTTGATGTTATAATTCCTAACCAGGCTTCCGACAGCGGGAAGTTTTATTAAAAGGAAAAATTAGCACAAGTCAGAAATACGAACTTTTAGTCGAGAATTTAAAAACAACTTTCACTATTGCAATGAAGATCAGTGCAATATCACTTACAAGTACAATAAGGCTACCCTTGGAATACAAAACCACATATACCTATTGCAAGGTAATATTAATATGCAATGTCCATCCTTCCACGACCTCCTCTATACCCATACAAACATGCAGACTCCCGTGTCAGGGGAAGTCTGAAAATAGGGTTCCTCGTTCCAGGATAAGGGAAGCTGACTAATTTAATTCTTATTCTGCATAAGGTGATCAATTTAGCTCCTTTATATTGGATTTAAAGTATTAAAGGCAAATCAAGCTTTACCCTTCTCATCACACAGCTGAAACTCTCTATCTTCCAAGTGGCTTGTTTTTATTTTTATTTATTTTATTTATTTTTTTAAAGATTTATTTATTTGACAGACAGAGATCACAAGTAGGCAGAGAGAGAGGAGGAAGCAGGCTCCCTGCTGAGCAGAGAGCCCGATGTGGGGCTCGATCCCAGGACCCTGGGATCATGACCTGAGCTGAAGGCAGAGGCTTTAACCCACTGAGCCACCCAGGCGCCCCTTGTTTTTATTTTTAAAGTGAGGCATGAGGATAGATGATAAAATGCTGCTCTCATATTTCTCTTCTTCCTCTTCTTTCTTCTTATTGCAAGACCAGAGTGTCGAGCACAGGTCCACAGACCTGGCTGTTTCAGCTACTTGTAAAAGAAAAGGTGACGGCTTCTCATTGAAGGTAGCCCACAAATGATGATGATGGCCGCCAACAAATCCTCCACCAAGAGTGCTATGGAGATTATCTCATGACAGACCAGTGACAGAGGCATGATTACCTTCCCCATTTTACTCAGGACATTGACTCAGTTTACTCAAGAAACTGAGTCTAGGGCCACACAGCTCATGGGAGTAGTGGAGGTAAGACTCAAACCCAGGGAATCAGACTCTGGAGATCAACCTCCAAATCACTCTGGGATAAGCTGTCATCCGGATGTGGCAATGCCACAGGGAGTCTCCAGGTGGAAGTTAAACAGATGGGTCAGCACAGGGGCTGGCCCCACGATGGGAATGGGAATGTGTTTGAAAGGTTGTATATGGACCCTGACCTAGAAAACGGTGCCATTTTGCATCCTGGTGCTTTGCCGCCTTCTGCCACCTAGGAACCCGAGCTGTGAGTCTTTCCCTAACACTCTGCTTGGAGGAGAGATTCTAGTCGACTGGTTACTGAAGGGGAGATCGCTGTAAAATTTTTGGGGCTGCTCCCCTCAGCCAGCATTTTTTCCAAAGCATAGAATCAGGTTAAAATGAAAATCCTAAACAGCAGTTCTGACTAGAAATATGACAGCTGGACCCATGTTGAGAAGCCCGGAGCTCTAACTACAGAAAGGCTTGACAGCCTCTGGAAACAGGCATTTTCTCTGGATTGACCATGGAGCAGCTAGAGACAATGGTCCAGATCATTGAGAATATGCTTATTTTTTTAGTAAGCCATGTCTGTGCTGGAGATTTAGAAAGAAATCAATGACAGCTCCTTTAGTAATGGAGAAAGTGAGAGCTGGTTTCAGAGCTAATTTCAGAAAATATAGCCCAGCTTCTTATGTTATTTTTATAAAATTGTTTTATTGGTTTTACTTACTTTAATTTCTTAACTTTTTCTATTACTCAACTCATACGTGGCTCATGGTTACCAGTAAAATCATCAAAAGATGCATAAAGGAAAGTGAGTCATCCCCATCCATCCACAATCCTTTTATTCCAAAGTGATATTAACCTTCAGTGTCCATCCTTCCACTACCTGCTCTATGCCCATACCGACGTGCACACTCACATACAGCCATAATGCAAAACTCATTTTTTGAAAAGGAAGCGTACTGCAAATCCCATCCTGCAACTTGGTTTTCTTGCTTATCACTGCATCATGGACGCCTCTTTAAGCTGGCAGAGAGCAACAAAATATATTTTTTTAAATAGCAGCCCTGTATTCCCTAGTATGGGTGTGACATAATTACTCTCTCCCTGATGGCAAAAGCTGACTTAGTTTCCAGTTTAGAACACTGGAAGACACTGAGGCAAATGAACTGAAACATGTATCTTCACCTCCTAATACTCCCTTTCCAGGGAGTCTCCGAAGTCGGATGGCTAAGTCAAAGCAAACGTATGTTGTAAATTTCATTTGATATTGCAAGATGACTTTCACAAATGGTGACAGTCAGATAGCCAGCCAGCAACGTGTAAGACTGCCCATTTCCTAACATTCTTACTAGTAATGGATACTTTTATTCTTTAAGTTTTGTCAGCGTGATGGATTTTAAAATATCTCCTTTTAAATTTAATTTGCATTTTTTCTAATGACTAGTAAATGAAGTTGAGCATGTGCATGTCTAGAGGAAATCTGGATTCCACTTCCATATCCTTTGCCCATTTTTCTATTGAGTTATATGTTCTTTTTTAAAATTCAAGAAATTCTTTGAACATTAGGAGTATTACCCTTTTGTCTTTCATCTGCATTGCAACTCTTGCCTCAGTCTCTCATTTTTTTCTTTTCTTTTTACTTTTTATAGTATCTTTTAGCATTTGGTTTAAAAAGTTACAGTTAACGTGTTTTTTTCTTTTGGCTTCATGGCTTTCTGTCTTGCTTGGAAATTTTTTCTAATATTTTTCTTATTTCATATTTTATATTTATACCATTAATTGATCTGGAATTCATTTGGTAATATGGACTGACATTTAGCTTTGTTTTCTCCTGTACTGGATAGTCAATTATGTCAGCAATGCTATCCAGTTTTATCTAGCTGAACCAAACCTTTCCCACTGAACTGCAATTCCATCTTTGTCAAAAGTAATTTCTCACATATGTTTGCATCTATTTCTGGAAATGTACTACGTTGCACTAACGTCTCTGTCTGCACCAGTTCTGCTCTTTGGGTTTTCAGTAGCTTTGTAGAAACATTCAATGTTCAGTAAGACAACTTTCCTCACACAGTTCTTCTCTCATAATTTTCTTGCCTCTTCTCACACCCTTTTTCCTTCATGGAAGTTTTGCAATCATGCTATCCAGTCCCTTCCTACAAACAAAACCAAACTCCAATTGACATTCTACTAGAAAATGAATTCGACTTAAACAATAATTTTAAAAAGATAAAATATAAAAATTATAAATTTACAAATTATAAAATTATAAAAATCTCCCGCCACAAAGGAACACATCACTTAGTTAGTAACCTGCAATTTCTGTTTGGACAATTCTAAGAATTTTCTCACCCTCCTTGGAGTTTAGAAAGTTATCAGGAAGTGTCAAAATGTATGTCTTCTCTCACGACTCCATAAACCTCTCTAGTCTGGAGACAAAATGTTCAAAATGCAGAAGCTCAAGAACCCTTTTTTCTGTGATTACTTCTCCTCCTCCTACACTCCTGTCCTCATTTTATTTTGATCCAGAACTTCTATTATTCCATGTTATGTCTCCTAAATTTGTCCTCCAGTTTGCTATCTGTTTTCTCCCACCTTTAGTTTCCTTCACTCCGTATTGCGACATTTCTGCCCCTTGGTCTTCTGCATCACAAATTCAGCTCCCTGCGATAACCATTCTCCTCATCAGGTTATTTGTTTTTGATTATAAACGCCACTTCAGTGTAGTTTAGTGGTGTCCTCATTACATCTTCCTGACGGTTCTCTGGTATTTCTTGGTAAGAGCCTTTCCTATTTCTGCCATCAGTTCTACTTCACTGAGACCGGCTGTTCTTGAGGCCTCAAGATTACCTTTCTTTGTAGTGACTTGTCGTTATTCTCTCCTGAGGAGGGTTTTCTATCCCTTCAGCCCTCACACAACTTAGGTTTTTAAAGGCTCCTGAGCAATGACAAAGAGGCAAGGGTGGTAGACCAGAAGCTTCTTCTCCTACTATCTGCCAGTGAATTGGTTTGCCGACTGAGAGCCTCTGGGAAGCAGGCAGAATAACTCTCCACCCTCCCTGGGACAGGAAGCCATGTTTTCCATTAGCAACACTTGGGGCCACATCTGCCTTCCCAGGGGAGTCATTCCTGGCATTTACAACATGGAGGAGGTCACATGGAGCAACTGGATAGCAGAGGATCCTCCTTGAAGGGAGGGGATCCCTAAGCTTCCTAATTCACAAGGTAGTTTCTAAGGCTGGGTCTTTGCTTTTTCTTGGAAAAGGACAATCTTTTCATCTAATCTCTCTCTGGGCAGCAGAAACAACCATGCCACTACCTGCTTAGTCCATGGAGATCCCAAGGGAACCGCACCCTCATAGATGTCCTCCAGCCCCTCCTGAGGAGAGAGGCAAGGGCAGGCATTCAATTGTTTCCCTACATATCCCATTATTAGATTTGAATTGACCTTTGTGCTATTTGTGAGACACTGACAGAGAGAATCTGAATGATAATTTACGTAGGCTAAGCTTTTAACACTTTTCAACTTCATAATTATTTTATACCTCTATACAATGGGACAGAAGATTGGATAGTAAGTACTGAATGTAAATAAATACAGGTATGTCATTTTATTTACAAGAAGAATATATTTTTGAGAAGCCTCCCAATAAACGATTCCATCAGGAAATAGATCAGGGATTCCAAGTAGCTCAGAGACTACCCCTGAGAGAATCCCATCCCTGACAGTGAATCACATCCTCGTCAACCACTAGAGGAGTCCAGGCCAACCTTCCTGCCCTGAGCTAGTCCTTCCAGAGAATATTTCAGCCTAATAGTTTCTGAAGCATGCGTTTTGGTTTTGGCTTTTGGTTAAGGGTAACATGAGGAGCCTTGAGAGCTATGCATCCTTAGGGTTTTCAAGAAATATCATGTTTGATTACTCTTGATTCATAGTGCTTTAGCAATACCACATAAGAATTTCCACTAAATATAAAATCTTCTAACTAGGCATGAAACATTAGCAGTAGGCCAAACTAGCCCAAGTTTTTTTTTTTTTTTCTTAAAATCTTGACCTATTAGAAAAAGAACACCTAAAGTAAATATGGAAAAATGCTAAGATTTGTTAAATTTAGGGATGGGCACATTGATTTTTATAATGTCCCTTTATATCATTCTATGCATTTGAGTCATTTTGTAGTAAAAGAATCTTAATAACAGAAGGGATATCTTTCTGTAGACTCAGGTAAAAACCTGAGGATGTTTAAAAAAATATGCATTAAAATAAATAAATAAAAATAAAAAATAAAAAAAATGCATTTATAAGCCATTAATTTCCACTCAGCAAGTCTAGAATGTCCATTTGTGATTTGAGCAAATGGGAATATTTTTAGTATCCTCACTCTACTCCATCATTTCTTTTTTCTTTTTCTTTTCTTTTCTTTCTTTCTTTTTTTTTTTTTTTTGCTTGTAACTCAACTTACCTTTCTTACTGAAGGATTAATGAAACAATCACTTAGGTGGCTTCCTTGTTCCATGTCTGAAGTGAAGGGGGTAAAGTAAGACCCTTCACCACAACAGGCCTCTCCAGGGGAAAAAAGCTCTTTCCTTAAAATATCCATGGTTCCTTATGATAGTCCATTATTTCTCAGTTGTCACGGAACTCCCAGAAACTGGTGATATAAGTGTTCAGACTGTGTACATAAAGGTACATTTTTGACTTTTCCTTCCTGTGTCACACTGTACTTGGTTTTCTTTGTCCAAATGTTGAGAATTACACAACCACATAGGAAAAAAAATACATATAACATATTCTTAACTAATCTATTTTTCAATGAGAAAGAGGGAGATATTGAAAGAGACAGAGACAGAGAAACAGAAGGGGGGGGAGAGAGAGAGAGAGAGAGAGAATATATCACTCTTTATAGTGACAAAGACACCCAGACCAAAGCAGGGTTATGAGGCCCCCTAATGGACGGTGTTTTTACTGCAACTCAGGAACTTCGAGGAAAGAGTCTAAGTCTTGCCAGGGCTTCAAAATTTTCTGCTTGTGATGTTTTTATCCTACTGCTTTACTTTTTTTTTCTTTTTCTGCTCTCCTTTTCTTTTACTGAAGAGTTTAATTGTCACTAAGTCTTTTTTATACTAGAGGTCAATACTGTCAGTTAATCAGGTTATTACTTCGTATTCAGACTTAGCAATTTTACATAAGATAGAACAGTATTTTGGAAACTGCCCTGAGGCCCCTTGGCCTCTTCATCTTACTGCAGTAGCCTGGAGTAGCAAATGTGGGTAGCTGAGCTTTTTATAGACTATGTAATCCAGGCCCAGGGTCTCTGACTGTCTGATGCTGCTTTTGGAAAGAAGTGGGATAAAATGCCAGCCCGCACCCTCCCAACTGTACCACGAGAGCTTTCGTGTTGTACTGCCATCAGACAGCTGTGTTAAGTGCTCGGATTTGCTACTTTTGAAAATACTGAAATTATGGCATCTTAAGATTTTTTAAAGTTGTGTCCCTCAAAGTTTATAGTCAATTAAAATAAAGCTTAAATAAGGCTGATTCTTACTTGTGGCCAACATGCACTTAGCCTCTGTACAAATGAGAAGACTTTGAAATGATCCACTTACCATGCAAAAATAAGCCTTGGAATATCTTCCCCAGTCCACATAAAAGGAAAATAACGATCCAGTCTGACAGGTCAAGTCACTCTTCTGCACAAACACTCCGTCCCCTTCTGGACCTTTCCAAACCACCAAGTTAAAACCATCACACGAATTTTATTTTCATTAGAGCACTTCCCACCAAACACATATTAGGTGTTTATTTCTCTTACATGTCCCTTCTGTCAAGGTCAACTCCACAAGTGAGGGAACTCAGAGCACTGCTGTGTCCCAAACACCCAGAATGTTAGCTGCTTGATATATTTATTTGTGCAACAAATGAACTAAATAATGTTGGGGACAAAAATGGATGGATAAATGACATTTTGTTCCCCTTTCCTCAAAACTTAAGTCAATATGAGCATATTATATCCTGCTTCTCATTAGGGTATCTTCATGCATTTTATAAATGTCATAAATGGATAACCGCTTTAGCTATGGGTGCTATAGTTGTTCTTACGGGTTACTATTAATATTACAACATGGGATGATTGATGTATTTTGTTATTCATGAGGAAAATCCAGTGCGTCTCATGATTCCAACACTCCCTGTTTTTATGCTTGTTAATACAGCTGTTCTTAACTTGGATTGTTATGTATCTCTTTGAGATCATGATTAACTCTGATTAAATCTATGGGATCCCATACCCCGAAAAATACAGACATGCTTAAACTCTCTGGAAAACCTGTGCATTTGTGACTGCTTCTAAGCTTAACCCCATCGTAGTTAAGAAGTTTCTATTACTGAGCTTTAGAAAGAGCTATTTACATATCATCTTGCAGGATTATCAATTAGGAAGTCTCCGGTCCACAACTAAACATTTGTTACACTAGACCTCCTGAATTACTTATTCTTTTACTAGGGGTATTTAATTTTGATGTGGTTGATAGTGGAGTGAGAGTGTGTGTGTGTGTGTGTGTGTGTGTGTGTGTGTGTGTGAAATTTAGAGGACTATCACAGAAATTATATAAGAAGACACACACAAAATCTCCTCAGTGCAGCGTACCTGGCACAAGTTAGTGCACAAGAAATGTTAACTATCAGTATCTCGTTTAGATACCAATTTTCGTTAGCTGATGGTCTCCTCTCTCTCTATTTGGATATCCTAAGACCAGCCTGCCAGATGGACATATTTTAAAAATCACTTCGAGTTTCCATATAGCAATAGACATTGGCCTTTGAGTGTACTCTTTTCGTGACTGTTTTTCTAAAAATGGAACTAATTCAGAATTTATTGTGGTTCACACAGAATGAAAGATTAAATCACTGTTGGATTACAAGCAGAAATTAACCCAATTATTTTTCAAAATGGCCATATATTTGCTGTATAACATCAGTATCATCAAGCAAGAGTAGAAATTACATTACTCTAAATATACACCAGATGGCTCTAGGGTGACACGGTTATTAAAAAAAGAGAAGTCTTGATTGTTTACAGTTTCCCCAAGGGCAAAATCTGTGTCTCATCTGTGTCTGTAACTTAACCACAGCAGCCAACTGAGGGACACAGAATTGAAGTGTATTTTAATTTATGGTAAAGGTAAAAACGTGTCGTTCTTTAAGGAACAAAATTGTCTGCTAATTTGTCCAAAAAGATTTGAAGATTTCAATGGAGACAAAACGAATGGTGACACACGCGTTTCTAAGGAGGCACTAAACAACGTCAAAGGATAAGGAAGACATGAAATCCTTCTTGCAGGTCCTCAGCTTAAAGTTTAAAAACTCAGAGGGGCAAGTCATTGTGCTACTCCAACTATGGTCTGAGTAAGAACTCCAGACCAGAGTCTTTGCTCTCTCTCTCTCTCTTTTAAAGATTTTATTTATTTATTTGACACAGCGAACTGGGGAGAGAGAGAAAGAGCAAAAGCAAGGGGAATGGCAAGCAGGGGGAGAAGCAGGCTCTCCGCTGAGCCCCATGTGGGGCTCGATCCTGGGACCCTGACATCATAACCTGAGCCCAAGACAGACACTTAACTGACTGAGCCACCCAGGTGCCCCGTATTCTTTGTTCTTTAATCTCATTTCTTAATGAAAAAAATTAAAAATAAATAATAAGTTTTTTAAAGAAAGGCTGTGCTCTGATCTGTACCTGGCACTCTTCTAGGTCCTAGGGACTCAACGAAGAACAAAAAAGACGTGTCTACCCTCATGGAGGCTACGTTGTCTGCTCCCCTGCAGGGGAGGGGGTAGAAGGCAGAGAGGGGGATTTGTGAGCAGAAATGAAGGATTTGTTTCCCAGTTCCCTTAATGAGATTCTACTCTTACAGTCATGTATAAACATGTATCTGCAGCAAAAGAAGTGACTTAAGCACAAGTATCAATCCTTCCTTTTATTTTGTTTTTCTTTAAGCAAGAGCTGCACCCAACAAAGCCTCAAGGTCAAGAATCACATGTTCTATTGACTGAGCCAGCCAGGCAACGGATTAAGTCCTTCTTTTAAAATTGAACCAACCTGGGATTCCTGGGTAGCTCTGTTGGTTTAGTGTCTGCCTTCTGCTCAGGTCATGATCCCAGGACTCTGGGATCAAGTCCCTTATTGGGCTCCTTGCTCAGTGGGGAGCCTGCTTCTGCCTCTGTCTGCTGCTCCCCCTGCTTGTGCTCTCTCCCTGACTAATAAATAAATAAAATCTTTTGAAAATAAAGTAAAATAAAATTCAACCAACCAGCCAACTATTTGACCAAGTATCCTTGTAAATATCCTTTGCTCTAAGTTCCCACAAACCCTTCAAATGATCACCTACTGGATTTAACCTATCCGGAAAAGGTAGATACTCATGAACTCACTTGGAATCAGGACTTGGGGTTGATTTTGTTTCTTGGTTCCCAAAATTTGAACGAACTGCTTATATGGTCACTATACTAATTTTGGAACAAACTATTTTTCAGATCTTAAGCCTGAGCCTGTAAGGGCCCCACTCACTTCTCCCACTCTGATTTCCCAACCGACCCATTTTACTGTTTTTTGGTTTTTTTTTTTAAAGATTTTAATTATTTATTTGAGGGAGAAAGAGTGAGAGAGAGCATGAAAGGAGGGAGACTGAGAGGGAGAAGCAGAATCCCCTCTGAGCAGGGAGCCCGATGTGGGGCCCTCTGAGCAGGGTCCGCTCCCAGGACCCTGGGATCATGACCTGGGCTGCAGGCAGTCACTTAAGCCACTGCAACCTGACCCATTTTTTCTCATCCCCATAATTCCCGGCTTCAGAGTTCTGAACTCCAGCTTCTGTATGAACCTAGAGTACCTTTGCTTGGGTGACCTCCTAGACCAGCAATGCTAAGTAAGGTAGGAATAAGCCACATGGGGCTATGGAGCACGTGATATATGACTGGCCCAAGGGAAGACGTGCTCTGAGTATAAAATCCACACTAGATTTCTAAGATTTACTATGTTAAAACGAATATAATACCTCATAATACTTTTGTATATTGATTAATGTCAAAGTGACACTTTTAATATACAAGGTTAAGTAGCATCTATTAAAATTAATTTCACCTCTTTTTACTTTCTAAAACCACACCAACTAGAAAATTTTAAATGATATATATGGCTTTCCCTGTATTTCCATTGCACAGTACTGTGCTAGACTCCCTTAATGATGTTTTGGGTTTCTGCTTCCCATATAGTTTAAGGCCATTGATTTCCCTGTTAAGAACTCCCTGATTCAAGTCCTGCCATGCAGGAATTCACTTGACCTCAGCTTTTTGCCCCTACCTTGATTGTCAGGCTTTTTGCCAGATATAAACTCTATTTCAGAACTTCTTCTTTTTTTTTAGATTTATTTATTTATTTGACAGAGAGAGAGAGATCACAAGTAGGCAGAGAGGCAGGCAGAGAGAGAGGGGGAAGCAGGCTCCCCGCTGAGCAG
Organism: Meles meles; assembly: GCF_922984935.1. Classification (NCBI taxonomy): domain Eukaryota; kingdom Metazoa; phylum Chordata; class Mammalia; order Carnivora; family Mustelidae; genus Meles; species Meles meles. The sequence goes on from NC_060076.1 coordinate 51,522,839, forward strand.
AGAGCCCAATGCAGGGCTCCATCTCAGGACCCTGAGATCATGACCTGAGCTGAAGGCAAAGGCTTTAACCCACTGAGCCATCCAGGGGCCCCTATTTCAGAACTTCTAAATGAGATGCCAATAAAAGGCAAGGACAGCGCTGCTTTGTAATAGTTATGACAACTCGATCCAATTCCATTATGCGCTAAACTATGCAAGACCATGCAGAGACTGTGAGGAGGCAAGCGAGGTACAGGTGCGGTGAGCTCCTGGCAATGAGCTGTCAGTCCAGTGAAGGGGAAGGGCAGGTGAGCAGAGCCAGGAGGTGGAAGGGAGGATCTGACTCAGTAGGAAGGAACGGACGAGTTCCCTTGGGTGCCTCGGTTCTCACACAACACCCCAATTCATCACTACTGCTTGTCTGTATCAGAAAGTTATAAAGCACCACAGGGATTTAGAAATGAGAGAAAATCCAGATAGGTGGAGAAATTAGCAAAAGTCTCAAGGGAAAAAATGATAGATGAGTTCATGCTTGCGGGCTAAGGCAGAAGAGTGAAGGATCCTATGTTCTGAGTAAAGCAAAGGAGGCAGGGAGGGGAACGATGAGTAATTGAGTTTGGCTGCAGCAAAGGGGCCAAAAAGCTGGAGGGGTAGACGGAAGCTGGGGCAGAAAATGGGAGAACACTGGATTCTGGGCCACGGAGTTTTTACTTAATGTGGTAGACAGTCGTGAGCCATCACAGCTCTACGCTTCAGGAAGAATAATCACAATGGTGTATGGGGCAGGGAAAAGAAGCAGATGCCAGAAGTGAAAAGACCAATTAGGAAATCTTGGAATTCTCTATGCCAGAGAGACTGTCATTCTCCCTTCTACACTCCTGGCAAATTATCGCCAGCTGCCCGTGGCACTGTTTCCCAAAAGCAATCTCTGAATCCTTAACGCTGTGTTTGCAGGAAGCTATCCACTGGCACATGGAAGAAAATTTATTTTCTATTTTTTATTTTTTTATTATTATTATTTTTAATATTTTATTTATTTATTTGACAGAGAGATCACAAGTAGACAGAGAGGTGGGCAGAGAGAGAGGAAGGAAAGCAGGCTCCCTGCTGAGCAGAGAGCCTCTATTTTTTATTTAGCAAAATTTATTTTCTATATTTTATTCAGCCAAAGTGTTAGGACCCTTAATCAGGATGGCATCAACATGGGCAGAGAGAAAAAAATCTCAAAGCATCTCAGAGGTTGAATGCCTGCATCTGGCATCTCATTGGAGAGGGAATATGACTGCACGAGGCACCCATGCTTGCTTGACTAGGGCAGTCCTGATGCTACTGAGAAGCTCAGCAAGACTGCAGTCTTCCTCCAGAAAACAATGAGTTTCACCACAGGCATGCTATGTATGAACCCGCGGCAGAAAATCTGGGAGAAAAATCCCAGGAAGGCTTGGATACTGGGCCTATGGATAGAGGATGGGTCAGAAAGTCTTGATGGGAAATTCTTCTACCCAGAAGTCATTGCTGAAGATATGTGTTTGGAGGATGATGTGGAAAGGCACGAGGAGAGAATTCTAGAGCATGCTTATATTGGTGTGGTGAGATGAAGGAGAGGGCATAGCATACCTATGGCCACAGAGGCCCAGTGAGAGCAAAGCTAATGCAGTACCATAGAGATTGAAGGGGGAGAGAATTTTAATAAGGCCTGTGTTTTGCTTCTGAGTGGTCAGAGCTGATAAAAAAAAGATAATCAAATTTGTTAGTTGTGGGATTTCTAGTAATCTTTGAGAGGGTCCTCAAAGTTAGAGATGGTGGGGTTGGAAGCAAGTCTGCAAGGAAACGAGCTGATCATTAAGTACACAGAAGCATTCTGCATAGGAAAGAACAGCAGAAAAAAGGGAATAAAATTTCTAATTAATTGCAAGAGAGAAGGAATGCATTTTGATTAATTCAGGCAAGAAATGGGTATATTAACAGGGTGAGAAGAAAACTTGGCTGCAAAAAAAAAAAAAAGCAAATTACTATAACCTGGAAAAGATACCATTGATGAAGTGAAACAGGAAGCTTAAGAAAACGTGACTGAGTGCACAGGTGGGGTGAAGTTAGGAGAGGCCAGAAGACGGCACTCGTGAGCCTGGAGTGAAGAAAGGGAGGGTGAATAAAAATAGTTATTTATCAACTCAGGGAAGGTGAGTAAGTAACTTACCACCAGTCCCTGCATCAGTTAGGGAGCCAAGATTCTAGCCCAGACCTGCCTGGCTTCAAAGCCCAGGGTCATGGCCATTACCCTCAATCCTTAGGGGTTTAAAATCCATCCTCTGTCACAGAGCCTGACAGACAGAAAGGGTTTAGTGTTTGCTGGATTCATAAATAGGCGAGCGACCAAATCATTGTGTCAGTTACTAGGGTGCAATCCTTTAGATGCAGACGTCATAAGAAAATGGGCGACATGTTTATTGGTCACTAGAAATACCATTCTCTGTTTTTCACTCTAGCAACCTAAAATGCTGGCCTTACAGTCTAGGTGAAGGCTCCAGTCTGATTCAGACTATCAGGTGGGAACACACATCCAGTGGTCAGCCAGCACGCCAGAACACAGCCAGGCTGAAGAGACTTTCTGGCATGTGCGACGTAGGCTTTCAAGGGTGTGTTGGGGTGGGGAGAGTCATACTAGTGTATTGAGTTAAAGAATGCCTGTGGTATGAATTATGGTCTATTCACATGAAATAGTAACTTAGAGAGAAAAAAGACTCAATGTTCATTCACCACATCCGTGGTCTATCCCTCACCACTCTATTGACTTTGCCACTTACTTTAATATCAGCAACTATCCACGTTTTCATGCCAATGCCACTGTTAGGGAGCTCACAAAGCGAGGAGTGGTGAAAATAAAAATTTATGACTTAAAAAGTTTTTTCAGTGCTGCTTAATTAAAACAATAGAATAAAGGCTTCTCTTCAGGTCTCCCGTTTTGTATTTATAAAAATATTGCGATGAAACATTCATCTCTTAGTAAAAATGGTAACATTCGTCAGTGATAAAAACGTTACTTAGTACGGACCTTGTCAAGTCTAAGGAAGAGAAATTATCTGCCACATTTTTACAAGTAAACACAATTTATGTGGAGCCTATTCTGTTTCTCTCTAATCCGTTCTGAATTTGGTAGCTTGATGTCTTTATCTCTTTTGATCTATTTCTCTTCTTTTTTAAAGATTTATTTGGGGGAGAGAGAGAAAGAAATAGTGCAAGTGGGGGGAGGGGCAAAGGGAGAGGGAGAGAGAATCTCAAGCCGACTCTTCCCTGAGCACAGAGCCAGATGAGGGGCTCCATCCCAGGACCCTGAGATCGTGACCTGAGCTGAAATTAAGAGGCGGCGCCCCATGATCTAGTTCTCTTCTGTTCCACTTGGCAATCCCACTCTCCCTTTGTATAAGAAAGTGACTTGGAAAAAAACCTTACCAACAGTTAACACCTAAATTAGTTTAATAATGCCCACTAGTATGGTTTCATTTTTAAGGTATGCTAAAAAGAGACAATTCTGGCCATGATTCTCTAATATAAATAACTCCTACACCTAAGTTGAGGAGATAATAAGAAAGTGAGGCCATATCCAGTCCTCTTAAAATCTAGGGGATCACTTAATAAAGTAAAATAAAATAAAATCTACAGGGATCACCACTTACTCCATTAGGGCTGAAGGCAGCCTTAACCAACTTTATTGTAACTGCTTGGCTCTTCTAGAGAAGAGAACTCACCTATTTTTTTAAGATTTTATTTATTTATTTATTTATTTATTTATTTATTTATTTATTTATTATTTATTATTTATCTATTTGAGAGAGAGCATGAAATGGGGGAAAAGGAGGAGGCAGAGGGAGAAGCAGGGAGCCCACCATGGGGAGATCATGACCTGAGTCAAAGGCAAACCCTTAACCGACTGAACCACCAAGGCGTCCTGAGAACATATTCATCTATTAAAAAATTCCAACATTATTAACAATGTATTACCAATGTTCTAAATGTTTCCCCAAATTCAACAAGAATATTTCTCTATATTTCCTTTATGTTAGACTATTAAGGTTTGTTCCTATCTGAAGTTACCTCTATCAAGAATTAAAGTGAATTGTGTTAAAGTTTCAGTCAATTAAGAACCCCCCCAAAATATTCCTTAATTACTTCATACTATTTGAATAGCTCAGAAACTCAAGCAATTCATTAGGAACCAATATTGATATACCACATGTATCTGTAACAAATATTTTCCATCACTCAAGGGAATGACAACCTTTTCCCAAATACTGGCTTCTTGCTGGAAACTTCTAGTCCTTGTAATTTCAAGATAATTTTTAAGGTTTCTCCTCAATAGAGAGTTAAATCATTGTTTTTCTTTTACTCCTCTCTTCTTTGTATAATATGAGAGAAGGGATAAGATAGAATAATCCCCCCCCCCTTTTTTTTGGTACCTGTTACAAGTCAAGCACTGTGCTAATATCATCTAACATTCTTGGTAATCCCACTCCATCTCCAATTTACAGGTAAAGAAACACACTAAGAGAGACTGATTAACAGCTAGAGAGCAGAGGCAAGATTTGTACCCAAGATTTGGCCCCAAAGCCCAGTTCATTCCACCATACTGGTCTGCCCAAAGGGGTTTGGTTCAAACTAAGCATGTCCTCCTCCCTGAGTTATCAATGAGTCACTCCCTCACTGGAAACCATAGAAATGTAATCACTGTAAGTGTAATGACAGAGAATGAGTTCTTTTTTTCTCTATTGAAATTTACCCCATTTTAAAATTTTATGTGGGAATCTTGAACATCTCAGAGAATTTCCGCACAATAATAAGAATTATTCATTTAAGAGCTCTTAAAGAAAGCTGTGTGGCAATTATTCCCGTAGAGGGCTAAAGTCATCGTCTCCTAGAACTCTGAATCTAAATCAGAATTGTAGGGAAAAAAGGGGGCTTTCTTCAGAGAAATCCTTCCCCAGAAAAGGTGACTGAAGTTCCTTTTTTGGTCTCTAGAGGGCGATAAAGTGTGAGAAATGGCTGAATCCCAGCATTCTATTTCCCAGGTATGTTCTGGTGTACCTGGCTGGTGGCCTGATACTGGAAAGGTTCAAAGAGTGAATGAAAAAAAAAAAAATCATAACTTTTAGTAGAACAATTACATTAATCTTGCTTTGCTTTAACCAAAAGATACAACAAATTCAAAGTTTAAAATAAAAATTTGACAAAGGGAGAAACTGTATCATTAAGTATTCATGCTCTATGTAAAATAGAACACTTTATCGGGGTTACAAAATCTTTTCAAATGCAGCAGAGTACAAAAAAAAAGATTCAGTTGATTACTTAAGTTTCTTTTAATATCCTCATTTCACTTATATGACAAAAAAGTAAATCATATATATGTATCTTAGAGGCAGTCTGTATTAGGTTTCTGTACAAAAGGATATTTTAGTTTTACAAGATTTGTATAGTGATTTTCCTCTGAAGAGCTCAAAGTGCTTTTTCCATAACATTTACATAAAAAGTACCAAACACTTCCCCAAATGCCAAAAGCAACTCATGTAAACAGTAGAGCACGCTATCTGAGAATGGCGGTAAAACACGAACAGAAATATTGATGCAAAGGGATCTAAAAGGGCCAAGGTAGGGTAAAGCAATCCTTTCTGTGCACAGTGCCTTAAATACCACTGGCATATTGTCACTCCTGAGGTAGTTAACAGATATGCCAGGGCAGATCACTCCCTTTGGGTACGTGGCACAAGGCAAAGAGTACTAATTCCAGGGATGGAGTTCCTGGGTGCCCCATCTCCCACACTGAAGGGATCACAGTATGACATGGAGGACATACCTTCTGACACATGACATCTTTTTGGAAGTCTGAGGGGTATAAAATTAAAGACTGACCATTTCAGGGGCACCTGCGTGGCTCAGATGGTTAAGTGGCTGCCTTCCGCTCAGGTCATGATCCCAGGGTCCTGGGATCGAACCCCACATGGGGTTCCCGCTAAGTGGGGAGTCTGCTTCTCCCTCTCCCTCTGCCTGCTGCTTCCTCTGCTTGTGCTCTCTGGCTCTCTATCTCTCTATCTCTGTCAAATAAATAAATAAAATCTAAAAAAAAAAAAAAAAAAAGATTGACCTTCTCAGAGAATTGCCACACAATCATAAGAATTACTCATGCAAGATCTCTTAAAGAAAGCCATGTGGTAGTTATTCTCATGGGGGGCTAGAGTCAACCTTAGTCAACATCTAGTCCAAGTGATATTTGTTCATTATCTGGGTCTGCTTTCACTTGGAGACATAAAAATCTGACTAAATATGTAGTAGGACGTTTGAAAATTTGTAGGACAAGAGTTAACCTCTGGAAGAAAGATTATCTGTGTAAAGATTCTGCCCCTCAGATTGGAGTACATATGAAAATTTTAACAACCTGCTATTGATTCTGTAATTGGAGAAGCACATAAATACAAAATTTTCATAACCATATCCTTTATGATTCTTTAAGATAAAAGATGTATTACATTATGGGAAACTGAATAGCCCTGGAATGTCAAGAATACCAATGGCTTCTATTGCATTTTGCATTTTCCAAAAGAATATATATGAGTGATATGTATATTTTTCTTCCGAGTCTCCTGAAAATATATCAAAGCTTTAATTGAATTTCTGTACTTCTGAAATAAATTAACTTGATAGATCTAATCTTGGCTCTATGAGTACATATTGAATTTAGGAGACAGACTTGTAGCTTCTTATCTCTTTTAGTAACCTAAAAATAACAACTGGATGGAATTTCTCCCCAACTTTGATGAAAAGTGCAAAAATGCATTTTCCATCATTATCACAGAAAGAGGAAGTAGATCTCAGTCCTGCTAAGGATGAAACAGCATTTGATGTGAACAGTATGAGCCTTTTCATTGAGAGATATTCAACCTGGGCCTGGAATCTGACTCAGTAGGGATGTAGCTAGACACAAGAGTGTTTCAGTGACACAAACAAAACACCGCTGATCAATGAGGAGTTAGGATGTTGATTACTTGGAGGATAAATTTCTGTTAGAATCTGAAGAGATCAAAGTTAAAATGACGCTGGACCAGGGGCACCTGGGTGGCTCAGGGGTTAAGACTTTGGCTCAGGTCATGATCTTGGGGTCCTGGGATCGAGCCCTGCTCTCTGCTCAGCCGGGAGCCTGCTTCCCCCTCTCTCTCTGCCTGTCTCTCTGCCTACTTGTGATCTCTCTCTGTGAAATAAATAAAATCTTAAAAAAAAAAAGCTGGACTTCATTCCCGATAGTTGAAACATGGCAATAGTACCATCCCACCCACAAATGTACTTCTTCCTCAGTTGTGATCATCCACAATAAATGCTAAGAGCAAGGGGAACAGAGACCTAAAAGCCAAAGATAGAGAAATTCTCAGAAGGAGGATGACAAAGTCTTCAGTGCCCTCAGCTTGGCCTTTCTACTCTGTCGTGAGCTCTGTGGAGATGAAGCAGGAGGCAGAACCTGGGGTCAGCTCCACCCTAGAAAGGCGGGCATAGAACCATGTCATCCAGAGTGGACAGCCAGGCAACTGGAGGCAAGTTATGTAACCTCCCAGCTTGAGCAGGTTTTTTTATTCCCTCACACATAAAATGGAGATATTACTATGGCACGTGGCCTTGTTTCGAGGTAATTGACAAGTACTCAATATTCTATTGTCAAAATGAATACCTGTGTAGGTACAATATGTCAGCTCCAGAAGCACATGAAGGAAATCCCTGACATTTAAAATATGCCTCATGAGATGGAGGTAGTCACTTTACAGCAAAGAAACCTGGCGAGCACTACCTCAGCCTAGTGATCAAAGTCAACATCATGAGTAATGTCTTGTCGACAGGTACCCTCTATATGAGGATAAGGGGAGGGCATGCCCCTCTGTGGTCTTCCTCCCATGAAGCCTAAAACCAGGCTGGCCATACTCTGACTACCAAACAAACTCGATTTGCAGAACTTACACAAAATACCTGACTACTATTCCTCAACACTGTCAAGGTCATGAAACACATGGGAAGTCTGAGAATCTCTCTGAGTCAAACGGATCCTAAGGATACATGATACCTAAATATAATGTAGTTTCCTGGATGGGCTTCTGGACCCATAAAAGGTATTAGGGGAAAACTTGCGAATCAGAATCATGTTTAGAATTTAATGAATAATAATGGACTAATGTCCATTATTTCTGACAAAGGTACCATGGTCATATAAGATGTTAGCAACAGGGGATCTAGGTGTGGGAAACATATGGGAACTCTGTGCTAACTTTACAAGGTTTTCATGAATCTAAAACTAAGTAAAAATAAAATATTTATTTAAAAATACGCTCCACGGAAAATTTGGGGCTTGAGCTAATGACAACATAGTTGACGCATTTCATAGAAGACTGGGAAGTGCAGTGATGGGATGCAGTGATCACACACAGGCACACATTGTATAATTTGCTGTATTAAGATTTTATTTATTTCTTTGACAGAGAGCATGAGCAGGGGGAGCAGCAGAGGGAGAAGGAGAAGCAGGCTTCCCATTGAGCAGGGAGCCAGATGTGGGGCTTGATCCCAGGACCCTGGGATCATGATCTGAGCCCAAGGCAGACGTTTAACCAACTGAGCCACCCAGGTGCCCCTAATTTGCCGTAGTAAATGAGCAAGTGTACTGCTGTGTTCTTAAATACTCCTAAAGCATGATTAATTGAATGTCCATTTAGCTAAGTCCAGCTCAGTTAAATGTTAATCAAATGGGAACAACTGTCAGTCTTGGTGGATGGAGACTGGATTTTGGAGCCAGGCAAAGGAAGATTCAAGTCTTGGCCTTGTATTCCCACTATTCACATTCAGGACCACTCTGATTTTTGTTTTCTCTATTAAATAGGTTTACTTATGTCTGGGGAGTACTAAATCACATACACGCAGTATCTAAGTCTTACAGATGCTCAAGAAATGTCAGTTTCCTCCCCTTCTACTTCTATTTTCAACTGCTACCATCGAACTACCTCTCTGACTTCTCTGCCTGGATGTCTTCCAAATATCTCAAAGTTAACAGGTTTCAAACCAAACTCTGGATTCATCTTACACCCCCTTCTCACACTCCTTCTCCTGCTGGCACGTTTTTCTCCCAGACTTTCCCAGTTCAGTAAATGGCATCGCCAGCCCACCAGACACCCACTTGCTCATGCCAGAAATGTAGGAGTCATCCTGGTTTCCTTCCTTTTTCTCACTCTCGCCTTCCCCATCCATTCCTTCAGCAAGTCTTGTCCTCTCCATCTGTGAGATAGTTCTCAGGTCTGTCCACGTCTCTCCATCTGCCTTGCCACCAGCCTATTCCAAGCCATTAGTGCCATGAACAGGTCTTCTCACTTCTGCCCATCACAGTCAAATAAAGTTTTAAAAGCATTCACTGGGGCATGTCATTTCCATTCTTAACAGATTTCAAGGATTTCTCATAATTTTTAGAATAAAGTCAAATCCCTACACCAGTCTTTTTAAAGATTTTCTTTATTTATTGGAGAGAGAAAAAGAAATGGAGACAGCAAGAGAGAGCAGGAGCAGGGAGAAGAAGGAAAAGCAGGCTCCCTGCTGAGCCAGGAGCCCAATGTGGGGCTCAATCTCAGGACTCTGAGATCATGACCTGAGCTGAAGGCAGATGCTTAACTGTCTGAGCCACTCAGGCATCCCATGGCATGCCCCTCTTCCTCTCACTGGCCATTCAGTGCTATACAGACTTTTCTCAGTCTTGTGCTGTTTCCTCTTTTGGGAATGCTATTTCCCTATCACATACCATAACTGGCTATTCCTAACCTTTAGGGATTGATGGCTTCTCTCTCTTGTCATCCTTTCTCATAATCTTTCGAGGGCTCATTTTCCCCTCTCCTTGTTCTTTATTCATTTTCTTCATAGCAGCTTACATTTCATAATGCTTTATCTCTTTGTTTGCTGCCTGTCTCACCTCCCAATTTTGTGAGCATTCAGAGGGGAGACAGTCTTTTTATTCACTGAAACAAACCCAGCATCTGGAAAATACCCTGGCATACAACGGTACCCAACTTATTGAATGAATGAATCAGTAAATATAGTATCTTTCAATTCTCTGGAAAAGCCCCATGAAAATGGAGAGTCATAGCGCGATCCTAATTTTACTTAAATAAATCATATGATAAATACATAGAAGTAAGACAAATTTCACCAAAATATTTATGTTATTACCTTTTACTGATGGAGTTAGAGGTTAGTTTTTTCATATTTCTGTATTTTCCAATTTCTCTCCCATGAATATTACCTTGATGCTACAGAAATTTTTTTATTTTATGTTAAAACACAGAACAGTGACTTCATGACAAAAAGAATAAGGTGCCCTCTAGCTAAGTGAACCTGTGTGTGTGTGTGTGTGTGTGTGTGTGTGTATGCGTGCTGCCATCTAAGTTGGTTCTTATTATGTTATTCTGTTAAAAATACCTGGTTTCTGCAGTCGAAGTCACTGTTTTAATTTCAGCACTGACCAACTCTGCGTTCGACAAACAGAAACCTCACAGATCATAATGCCTGTCCTACCTTTGTCTTTAAGGAACTATAAAATAGCATGAAAATGTAATTGTCATGATCCCCCTCAAGCACCATCTGTACTCTACCAAAACCTTCCAGAAGAGATACACGTATTCTGTTTATAAAACATATTAACATATAGAAATACGAAAGCCATTTTCCCTGTAACCAGCTGTTTATAAAATATATTAATATACAGAAATACGAAAGCCATTTTTCCCTGTAACCAGAGTGGCTTTTTTAACAGGTCCTACTGCACCCTTGAACAAGATGCTGTTTCTCTAAATAAAAATGGCAAAAAATATTGGCGTAATAGTGGTACTGCTGTCATATGAATTCAGAAAGAAAAATAGGCCTAGTGACTCAGACATTGTATTTGACGGCATGATTCAGAGTGGAAACAGAAGGAACGTGAGTGAGTCAAATCCCAGAGGTCTGACTATAAATATGTATTCTCTCCAATTCACTCATTCAACCAACAAATATTTAGTGAGCTTCAGCTATGCACTGGGCACTTTTCTGGACCCTACATAGACAGCAGTGGGGGGGAAAGGACAAATACAATACCTTTATGGAATAAACAAGATAACTGAATAAATAATGTAGAAGTGTTAAATGGGGACATACAAAACAAAGCAAAGGAGATGGAAGTTGTGATTTCATAGAGCCATCCGAGAGGGCCAAAGAGTCAGAAAGGCAACTTATCAAAGAGGAGCTGAATTGGACGAGGGGGGAAATTATGTGGCTATCTGGGGAGCAGTTGTCCAAGCAGAGGGAACAGCAAGCACAAAGGACCAGGCAGGCATATTTGGGGAACAGTAAAGAAAGCTGTGTGGCTAGAGCGGAGTGAGCTGGGGAAGAAGAGAATGGGAAAAAGTCAGGGAGGAGACAGGAGACTGGCATCCTGTTCCAACTTCAGTTTTTACTTTGAGTGAAGCGGAGACTCGAGGGGTGACGTGATCTGACTCGTGCTCTGACAACATCGCTCTATCACACTCCGACTGCTGTCCTGAGAACCAGCTCTGGGGTCAAAGGTGAGGACGGAGGCATGGAAACGGGTTAGGAGACCATCGTCTCCGGGTAGAAGTGCTGTCGGCTTAGACCAGAGCGGCAGCGGTATGGGTAACAGCGGCAAGATTTAGGATATATATCGAAGGTAGAACAGAAAGAATTTGCTGTAGGCCTGGCCAAGATGAATCAAATACGACTTAAAGGTTTTTGGCTTGAGTAACTGGAGGGATAGAGTGGCCACAAACTGGCAGGGGGAGAAGGTCAGGAGTTCACTTTAAGTTCAGCTGAGATCCTTCTTAGATATCCAAGGGAGGCTATCAGGTAAGCAGGTGGATACACCAGTTGGGAATTTAGGAGAGAGATTCAGAGCAGAAAGAAATTTTACAAGTCTCAGTGCATTAGTCATATTTCAAGCCACGAGACGGGCAGAGATCCCAAAGGCATGCAAGTAAATAAAGAAACAGTCCAAGTTTTGAGCCCTGGATGTGAGAAGGAACAAGAAAAAAAAAAAAAAAAAAGGTTAGAACAGCCAGAGGAGTAGAAGGAAAGGCCAAAGAACGGTTATTCTGGAAGCTAAGTGCAAAAGGAATCCTTGGAGGAAGGATTATGGGTCAACAGGTCAAATGTTACTGCCAGGTCACAGAATAGGCAACTGGCCGTAGCCCTTAAAAATATGGAAACCACTAGTAGGTGACCTTGATGAGGATGGTTTTAGTGGAATGGTGAGGGTGAAAGCCTGACTAAAATAAGCGAGAGAGAAAGGAATGAGTAAAAATGGAAATAGTGATAGAGAACATGTTTGGAAGATTTGGTCTCAGAGAGTACAGAGAGGTAGACAGTAGGAAGAGTGACCAATGGTTATTTCTCAGTAGTTCTCTGAGAGAAAAGCAACAAAATTGCCTGGGGTTACAAAAAAGACATCAAGGAAGGCAGAGCTGGTGCTGACAAGCCCAGCGTGAGGAAGCTTTGTCCAGTCTGGTGAGGAGGTACAAGGAAGGATACGCTAACAGAAAGTTAAACAAAATTGACAAATGGTGTTTGGTTGGAGAAGAGGAAAATGGCCCAGAGGATGAGTGTATTAGATGTGAGTGTATAGTCCAGATTAGTGACTTTCATCACCATACAAAAATTAATTGATGTGGTATACTACACTAAGAGACTGAAGGATAAAACCCACACAATTATCACGACAGACAGAAAAAGTCCTTGACAAAATTCAACACCTCTTCATCATACCTCCAACCAGCTAGGTATAGAAGGAAATCACTTCAACAGATTAACAAATTTCAGCCTTTTAATTTGAATTTAATACAAACTATATTCCCAGCCACTTGCAGGAGAATCCATGTAATTTTAATGTCTACTGCCTAAAATTTGTGACAAAAGCCTACACGAATTCAGTGATCCTTTAATTTGAACTTGTGTTTTACGCACGAATCATAATACTGTTTGGCCAAAAAGTAGTGCATATATGTTTGAAACATTCTGCATTATCTTTCCAGTCAGCAGATGACATCTGATGGCATACAGCTCTACTGATCCCTCTTGCAATAACTTCTCTCTAGATATTTAGGGAAGATGGATTTTGCGGCACATCTCTCTTCAGTCTCACTCAAATGTCCATACATTCATAGTTACTAAGCACCTATCTGTACCAGGACACTAGCCATCTCTGTTTTCCCCTTTGGATTCTATGTTCCTGTCAGGTGAGGGCACTTCCTTAGGTATGGCATTATCTCTCCGGCTTCCAGATCTTTCCTCACATTGTTCTTTGCCTGAAGGGGCTCTTTTCCACATTTCTCCCAGTCAGCTTCCAACTGTCATTCTGAACCCCATGGAGACATCACTATCTCTGGAAAGTTTCATTCAGGATGACAGTATTTGCCCTTGGCATGGAGAAGAAAAATGCAGGTGTAAACCAACAAGAGGCTCTGGTCTCCATCAGCTACTCCTTCCCAAAGCCCTGGAGTTAGTTCCGGTCCTTCTATTCATAGGTGCCCATAACCAGCTTTTCTAGAGTTTGAGATCCAGGCCACATCAAGTGTTAAGATCTGGAAGATATTACAAAGACAGATGATAATGTGGAATATTGTAGGTGCTTGAGATGAATGTAAAGCAGACGGGAGGTCAAAAGGTACAGATTCCCAGTTACAAAATAAATAAGTCCTAGAAATATAATACACAGTCTGGCAACTAGAGTTAATAATACTGTATCGTATATTTGAGAGTTGCTAAGAGAGTCTTAGAAGTTCTCATCACAAGAAAAAAAATTGTAACTGTGTAGTGATGGATAACTAGACTTATTGTGATGATCATTTCACAATATATACAAATAATGAATCATGTTATACACCTGGAACTAATATAAAGTTATATGTCAATTATATTTCAAGAAAAATACATACATACATACATACATATACATACATATATACAGCAGATAAGGGATTAGAGATGACTTGGGGGGAAAACAGATTTGTCCTGGAAACTGACAATTTTTTTTGTGCTTTGAAGTGAAGATTAAATGAGCTGATAGATTTGGAAGACCTTGAAAAGCACTGGAAACTAATATGTATGTCATGTATGATAGTTTTCTGATGATGATGCCAACCAGGACATACTGGCATGAGAGGCAGTGATGAATTTACAAACAAAAGGCCCATTACAAAGATAGAGGGAGGAATGGATAATCAAGGATGAATATATAAAATAGACCAGATCTGTAAGCCCAAAATGGTTGTTAAGATTTGCCCAAATGTGCTAAGAATACTCAAAGGTAATTTGTGATGTTGAGATCAAGGAAGTAGCCCAGTAAGTAACATTTGCTGTTTAAAGCCCGTGATTGAATCTTAAGGGAAACAAAGGATTAAACAATAGAACTATCCAATCCCAACTCTACATCTATTTCCTGAGAGATATATAGAATAGAAAGAGTACAATTTACTTCTACATGAGAATACTGATTCCGGCAGGGTAAGAGGACTTGGCCTTTGCCTTGGACAGAAGTGGTAGTGAGGGTTGGGGATAGGATTTTTTTTTTTTTTTTTTTTTTTTTTTTTGGTAAATAGATAAGTCTCTAGTCTCACCATTTCCTCCTTCTCACGGCCTTATTTTCCTGATCCTTTTATGTCCATGTGCCTATAGCCAACCTTTCTAGAGTTTGGGATCCAAGCCTTTCAATCTTAAGGTCTAGAAGACTTTTCTTCCACTTCCACCAGCCAACAAAGGTTGAAGCCAGTATTCTCTCTCCAAGAAGGAAGGATTTGTTATATCCTTCACTGGTATTTTGAATAACTTCTGCATAGAAACATTATTACCCAACCCACGGTTTTTAGGTGGAACTGGACTATGGGATTTTATTTTATTTGTGCTACTCGTTATTCATTTGTATGCTGGACTAGAAGAGTTAACTCCTTGCACAGTGTTTCTATGATAAAATGGAAAAATATGTTCTGAGTTCCAAAAAACTGACTTCATTATTCTTTCAGTGACTTACTTAATAAACATGCCTTGAACCTTTTCTATAGGCCAGGCTCTGTGATTCAGAAATGGAGGAAGACACAGTATCCTTGAGGAATTACCAACCACACCTTTTCCTGCCTCATTCTGAAACAATTATAATATATTAAATGATATAATACATGCCATCTAAACATAGAGTGATCCATGCTACCTACCTAGGGTGTTAGGCAAGGTTTCAAAAGACACTTCCAAGCTAAGTTTTTAATAGGCAGCAGGGAACCCAAGGAGTGGTTTAGGCATACCATCGAGATGAGAACCCATTGAGAACTGGGTATTTGATTCCTCTTAGATTCCTCCTGTACAAAGCCTGATACATAGTAGGTATTCAATAAATCATTGCTGAGTTAAAAAGTGGATGACAGTGTAAAATACACGATTTAGGATTGATATAAAATAGATGGACGGTAGGGAAGAGGAGGGAAAAAAAAAACTTTGTGCTTTTAAGTACGGGTACAGTTTTCTCAGGAAAAAATGGATGGGTTAAGTCTGACTATGACTTCTACGTACAGAGAATAATAGTGATGAAAACAAGAAAGTGTGAAGGGTACATGAGGTACTTGTCTTTCTCTGTGTGGCTTATTTTGCTTAGCATAGCAATGCTAAGAAATCTAACGGGGGCCAGAATTTAATGTATGCAAACAGGGATGCATTATTGATTTCATGGCATTAGGCACTTTTGCATTTGTGGACCTGTTCCTCCATTAGAAGCCATAATAAAAATTGTATTTTACAACTGTGTTGGTATAAAGCTAACTATATTCAGGCTCATTTCTTGATTATTATTACCATTACCTTTATGTTTTCTTCTAATTTTATAATTCATTAAAATTACAATATTGTCATGAACCTCAGAGAGTCTTTGGGCACGAGGGACTGTGCTATCATGTCTGGTAGATAAGTTGGCCTATGGATAAACCAAGCAGGAGGAGAGAGGTCTGGAAAGACAGGTGAAGGCTGCATGAGAAGAGCTCCACAGGCTATGTTAAGGTAGGTGAAAACTAACGAGTAGAGACATGGTTAGACTCCTTAGAAGAAAGAACAGAAATGAAAATGTTCAGAAAGAGATGGGAGGCTCTCGAAAACAAAGAGTAACCAGGATATGATTGCAACCATCTAGGAAAGATAGAGAAGGCCCATAGCTGGTAGAAACCATGAGGAGGATGAAGAGAAGCAGCTATAAGAACTGAAACCAGACTGAATGGGAGAGGAGGGGAGGTTGGCAGAAAAGAACCGTCATTTCTAGCCCGGGTGACCAGAAGAACAGCAAGGCCAGGAGATGAAGGGCAGGAGGGGCAGTGGATTCGGTAGAGATGGTCTCCCAGGGTGAAGGGTGTGAATACATTTTCATGATCAGAAACACTATTAAACATAAAGTTACTTCAAAAATTACAATCTCTGGACTAGAGGGTGCTATGCTGAGTGAAATGAGCCACACAGAGAAAGTCAAGTACCATACAATTTCATTTCTTTGTGAAATCTAAAAAATATGAATAAACAGAACAGAAAGAGACACATAAACGCAGACAACAAATTGGTGATCGCCACAGGGGAGTGGGGTGGGAGGATGGGCGAACAGGGGAAGGGGATCCAAAGGTACAAACTTGTAGTTATAAAATAAATGAGTCATGAGGATTCACTGTGCAGCACAGGGAATAGAGACAATCATATTGTAACAACTTTGTATGGAGACAGATGAGAGATTTACAGTGGTGATCACTTCCCAATGTATATAAGTGTCAAATCACTAGACCGTACACCTGAACTTAATATAATTTGGCCTGTCAACTGCAAAACAACAACAACAACAAACATTGTTCTCTTTAATTCTCTGCTGCTACTTTGACCTCACTACCACTCTTTATAAAAGGCAGGAACAACTAAAGAAAACATAGCTGTGTGCCTACCAGCTATAAACCTTTATTCTCCCAACATAAATTTGACTATGAAATCAGTACCCGTCTATCTGGGGTAGCAAATAATTATAGAGAGAAAAGAAGATCAATCAGACAGAAACATAACCCAAACCTAAGCCTTCAGTTTACAAATATCTATTTGAATATACACTTTAGGCAAGAATAAAGCAAGTTAAGTATCTGGGGATTTTAGCTAAACTGTGCAAAATAATAATTATTCCATAAAGGATCATATTTAAGTTTAACTGGCCAGAAGCCAAACTCAATTTTTGTCTTTTCTGCATTAATTATCCTTAGCATTATTAAAAATGCTTCTGAACAAGGCAACATTTCTACTGACTAAATGCTATAGAAAGTCAATAATTAGAATAACGGAGGATCATCTGAAGGGGGCATAGTTCAGCATTTTTTAATATTTTAAGAAAAATGTGATTTTATTGCTTTCAAATATAAAGAGTAATTCACACTGTGTTAACAAGGAATTGCCTAGTAGAAGGTTTTTATCAAAGATATAGCTAATGGGGTTCCTGGGTGGCTCAGTGGGTTAACCTCTGCCTTTGGCTCAGGTCATGATCTCACGGTCCTGGCATCGAGCCCCGAATTGGGCTCTCCGCTCAGCGGGGAGCCTGCTTTCCCCTCTCTCTCTATGCCTGCCTCTCTGCTTACTTGTGATCTCTGTCTGTCAAATAAATAAATAAAATCTTTAAGAAAAAAGATATAGGGGCACCTGGGTGGCTCAGTGGATTAAGCCGCTGCCTTCGGCTCAGGTCATGATCTCAGGGTCCTGGGATCGAGCCCCATATCGGGCTCTCTGCTCCGCAGGGAGACTGTTCTTCCTCTCTCTCTGCCTGCCTCTCTGCCTACTTGTGATCTCTCTCTCTGTCAAATAAATAAATAAAATCTTAAAAAAAAAAAGATATAGCTAATGGATAAATATGTACTTTCTGCAAACACTGAGTTTTTAAAAGGCTTACATTATTTATTTTCATTATGGAGATAACCTGTTAGGACAATGTAAGTTCTGGCCTGCATGATGATATATAAATAGCGACTCAATGGGATCTTCATGAATGAGGTTTACTTTATGTCTATGCCTCTCCCAAACCACATTAACAATCTGAACTATGAAATGTCTTTTGCTTTTCACACAGGTCTATAGCAATTGGTGCCTCACTTTGGGGGAAGGCATTTACTAAGCCACGCTCAACACACGGACCAGTATGGAAGTGGGGATAGGGGCTGAGGAGCAGGGGTGGAGGCAAGGGACACAATAGGCTTTTCTGACATCAAAATTTCAGAGTCCTGATGGGTGAGATGAATATATAAAATCTATAAAGAACTTATCAACTCAACATCCCAAAACCCAAAAAATCCAGCCAAGACATGGGCAGAAGACACAAACAGACATTCCTTCAAAGAAGACATCCAGATGGGCAACAGACACATGAAAAAGTGCTCCTCATCACTCGGCATCAGGGAAATACAAATCAAAACCACAATGAGATACCACCTCTTACCACACAGAATGGCTAAAATGAACAAGTCAGGAAATGACAGACTCTGGCGAGGATGTGGAGAAAGGGGAACCCTCTTACACTGTTGGTGGGGATGCAAGCTGGTGCAGTCACTCTGAAAACAGGATGGAGGTTCCTCAGAAAGTTGAAAATAGAGCTACCCTATGACCCAGCAATTGCACTACTAGGGATTTATCCAAAGGACACAAAAACAGTGATTCGAAGGGCCACATGAACCCCAATGTTTATAGGAGCAATGTCTACTGTAGTCAAAGTATGGAAAGAACCTAGATGGCCATGGGAAGATGAATGGATAAAGAATAAATGGGATGTACACACACACACCCATACACCCACACACCCACACACACATACACACCCACACACAATGAAATATTACTCAGGATCAAAAAGGATGAAATCTTGCCATTGCAATGACATGGGTGGAACTAGAGGGTATTATGCTAAGCAAAATAAATCAGTCAGAGAAAGACAAATACTGTATGATTTCACTCATATATGGAATTTAAGAAACAAAACATGAACATAGAGGAAGGGAAGGAAAAATAAAATAAGATAAAAACAGAGAGGGAGACAAACCACAAGCGACTTAACTTTAGGAAAAAAACAAGGTTGCTGGAGGAGAGATGGGGGGGATGGGGTAATTGGGCAATGGGCATTTAGGAGGCACTTGATGTAATTAACACTGTGTGTTATATGCAACTTATGAATCACGGAAATCCTGCCTCTAAATAGGGTAATAATACATATATGGTAACTAAATTGAATTTCAATAAAAAATAAAAGCTATTTGGGGTGCCTGGGTGGCTCAGTGGGTTAAGCCTCTGCCTTCAGCTCAGGTCATGATCTCAGGGTCCTGGGATCGAGCCCTGCATGGGCCTCTCTGCTCAGCGGGGAGCCTGCTTCCTCCTCTCTCTCTGCCTGCCTCTCGCCTACTTGTGATCTTTGTCAAATAAATAAATAAAATCTTTTAAAAATAAATAAATAAAAGCTATGAAGGAAGCCCCCCTCCCCCAAAACAGGCACAAAGTCTCCAGACTTAATCTTTCTTCAGAGTCTATTGACTTTTAACTTGGGTTTACTTCTAATAAGCTTATTTATCAGGTTTCCTCTCCTAGGGCGGTTTAGAAGCAGCAGATGATTAGTTTATAGGAACAGATTTATGTACTTTACAAAGATCGGGAATGAAGAAAAAGCTTTATGCATGAAGATGTTCATAATAAGGTATTTGCAATAGTGAAATATTAGGAAAAATTCAATAGAGAAATAATAGAAAATAAATCACAGAAAAACAATATGACAGAATGCTGTATGTTTATTAAAATAATTTTATGGTAATAGTCTTACGTCATTATGTTATTAAATGAAAAAGCAGGATATAAGATTATCAGTATAGTAAATCCTCAACTGTATCCAGGGTCCAACAATAGAAATGTGATGATACATGCACTCTACACCCATCTGTGTTCATAGTATTACAATGAGAAAATATATATGCAAATGAGGAAATAATTAGAGGAATGGCCACTTATGTCCTATGTAGCCTACTTTAGGGGAAGATCTGAGAAGTTTATGTACACTACAAAGAAAGATGTAATGAAATTGGAGGACTTAAATTAAATGTATAAAACATACTTTGAAGTCTGACAGCGTGAATCTCCTGACTTAATTTTATTTATTTAATTTTTTGCTACTGGCTGATAAATTCTATGACAATAATAAACAACACAGTCGTTCAACTGAGTCATTCTTTCATCAGCACTGCTTTCTGGGAAGAACCACAGTTTCGGAAAGGGAAAATCTCCATCTGCCCCATGCCCTTTGTTGGCTGACAGGCGCTCTGAGGCATTTCTTCAGGCTGCTGGGTAAAGTGCTCTCTCTTTGCCTTTGCTGGGGCACAAGGGCGATCTCATGTAGATGGGACACACACACACACACACAAAAGGGAGAGTGGACTGTCAGCATATAAATAGTGATTATATCTGGGAGGTGGGACTTCAAGTGCTACCTATTTTCCTCTTTCCAAAATATGTTACTTTTACAGAAGGCTATTTTAAACACATTCAAGGGAAAAAGTTGGTAAATGTTGATCAGGAAGTGAGGTGTTCCTTTAGATAGGCACAAGAAAGGAAGCTTGATGATTGAGAGGGAGACAAAAAAATACTATGGGCACCAAAAATCATAGAAATATGGGACAATGTAATATAGGGAAAGTAGCTTTATGTAAATAAATCAGCCTTGAGACAATAATTTATCCAACTGTCATTTACCATGACTCAATACAATAACAGATATGTATATATTGGTAACCACGAGTCCATGCGCACAAAAAAACTCAAGTGGCGTTTAGCAAATCTATTTATGAGAGTAGGGTTTCCCCTCCCAATAATTTGGTGGACGTGACGCTCAGAGAAATCGTCCTAGTACAGCAAGCCTGAAAATACTAGACAGATACAAGTGAGAAAAAAGTTTTTTTCATGGTTTTACTGATCTGGCCCCCAAAAAAGACAATTTCCCAGAAACAGATACTTCAGAAAGCACAAATAAGAGGAAGAAATTAGTTTGGAAGCTGGTATTTACCATATAGGTATCTGCTAGTAGCCTGGAATTTCTCTCTTTCTCTCTCTCTCTCTCTCTGTGTGTGTGTGTGTGTGTGTGTGTGTGTGTGTGTGTGTGTGTGTCTTTGCTGTTGTTGTTGTTTATTTGAGTTATTCATTCTGTTAAGAGAAGGCCAAACAAGCCCCAAAGAAAATAAACTAGAGAATTGGGGAATCTCACGTAAGTTCAAGGTCCCCAGATGGATACTTCCCCAACAGATGTACCAGGACAAAACTCTGATTTCTGAAGAGGGGGTGGGATATGGTCAAAACT
This sequence comes from Meles meles, assembly GCF_922984935.1. NCBI lineage: Eukaryota > Metazoa > Chordata > Mammalia > Carnivora > Mustelidae > Meles > Meles meles. Next base: position 51,544,236 of record NC_060076.1, read on the forward strand.
CAGCCCTGGCTCTGGGAGAGTGGGAAAAAGAAAAAGGAGACCACAGGTTTTACTCATATTGGTTTGGAAGCTGGATTAATAAGAATCTATGTGGTTAAAAAATTAACACATAAAAAATCCTGGGTTAGTAATGCTCCTAGATGCCTAGTAGAAGAAAATATAAAACCTTTATGAAAGAATACACTTTAAACCGAGGCTTCAAAAATTTACCACAGATAAATTTAAAAGAAAATTAGCTCACAATGAAAAAATATCAGCAAACCCATGAAGAAATAAGCTACCGTGGATGAGAGTCAGGAAAGCAACATGTTAGGAGTTAGAGCTAGATGCGCAGCATATATTAGAATTTTCAGGTACAAAATACATAATAGGCATGTTTAATATATTTAAAAGAATAAAATAAAATTCTTGGGGTTATCAGACTCTATTTTCAGAATTGACCAAGCATATTTGAACCAAATAGAACTTCTGGAGATAAAAAGAATAACTACTTAAGGTTACAATTCAGGACATGTTCTGTTTATTAAAAAATTAAAAATTTTTAAAAAAGTTACAATTCAGACTATAGACTAAAGAGAATTCATGAACTGAAATAGAGATAAATGTATATTAAATCAAATGCAGCAAAAAGAAAGAAAAACATGTTAAAGAAACATGGAGAATCAAGTGAAAAGTTCTGACCTATGTACTCACAGTTCTTTATTTATTTTTTTTTTTGGTCTAATCATTTTTCCATTTTATTTATTTTTTCAGTGTAACAGTATTCATTCTTTTTGCACAACACCCAGTGCTCCATGCAAAACGTGCCCTCCCCATTACCCACCACCTGTTCCCCCAACCTCCCACCCCTGACCCTTCAAAACCCTCAGGTTGCCCCAACCTCCCACCCCTGACCCTTCAAAACCCTCAGGTTGTTTTTCAGAGTACATAGTCTCATATGGTTCGCCTCCCCTCCCCAATGTCCATAGCCCGCTCCCCCTCTCCCAATCCCACCTCCCCCCAGCAACCCCCAGTTTGTTTTGTGAGATTAAGAGTCATTTATGGTTTGTCTCCCTCCCAATCCCATCTTGTTTCATTTACTCTTCTCCTATCCCCCTAACCCCCCATGTTGCTTCTCCATGTCCTCATATCAGGGAGATCATATGATAGTTGTCTTTCTCCGATTGACTTATTTCACTAAGCATGATACGCTCTAGTTCCATCCACGTCGTCGCAAATGGCATGATTTCATTTCTTTTGATGGCTGCATAGTATTCCATTGTGTATATATACCACATCTTCTTGATCCATTCATCTCTTGATGGACATCTAGGTTCTTTCCATAGTCTGGCTATTGTAGACATTGCTGCTATAAACATTCAGGTACACGTGCCCCTTCGGATCACTATGTTTGTATCTTTAGGGTAAATACCCAGTAGTGCAATTGCTGGGTCATAGGGTAGTTCTATTTTCAACATTTTGAGGAACCTCCATGCTGTTTTCCAGAGTGGTTGCACCAGCTTGCATTCCCACCAACAGTGGAGGAGGGTTCCCCTTTCTCCACATCCTCTCCAGCATCTGTCATTTCCTGACTTGTTAATTTTAGCCATTCTGACTGGTGTGAGGTGATATCTCATTGTGGTTTTGATTTGTATTTCCCTGATGCCGAGTGACGTGGAGCACTTTTTCATGTGTCTGTTGGCCATCTGGATGTCTTCTTTGCAGAAATGTCTGTTCATGTCCTCTGCCCATTTCTTGATTGGATTGTTTGTTCTTTGGGTGTTGAGTTTGCTAAGTTCCTTATAGATTTTGGATACTAGCCCTTTATCTGATATGTCGTTTGCAAATATCTTCTCCCATTCTGTCAGTTGTCTTTTGGTTTTGTTAACTGTTTCCTTTGCTGTGCAAAAGCTTTTGATCTTGATGAAATCCCAATAGTTCATTTTTGCCCTTGCTTCCCTTGCCTTTGCCGTTGTTCCTAGGAAGATGTTGCTACGGCTGAGGTCGAAGAGGTTGCTGCCTGCATTCTCCTCAAGGATTTTGATGGATTCCTTTCTCACATTGAGGTCCTTCATCCATTTGGAGTCTATTTTCGTGTGTGGTGTAAGGAAGTGGTCCAATTTCATTTTTCTGCATGTGGCTGTCCAATTTTCCCAGCACCATTTATTGAAGAGGCTGTCTTTTTTCCATTGGACATTCTTTCCTGCTTTGTCGAAGATGAGTTGACCATAGAGTTGAGGGTCGATTTCTGGGCTCTCTATTCTGTTCCATTGATCTATGTGTCTGTTTTTGTGCCAGTGCCATGCTGTCTTGATGATGACAGCTTTGTAATAGAGCTTGAAGTCCGGAATTGTGATGCCACCAACTTTGGCTTTGTTCTTCAATATTCCTTTGGCTATTCGAGGTCTTTTCTGGTTCCATATAAATTTTAGGATTATTTGTTCCATTTCTTTGAAAAAAATGGATGGTATTTTGATAGGGATTGCATTAAATGTGTAGATTGCTTTAGGTAGCATAGACATTTTCACAATATTTATTCTTCCAATCCAGGAGCATGGAACATTTTTCCATTTCTTTGTGTCTTCCTCAATTTCTTTCATGAGTACTTTATAATTTTCTGTGTATAGATTCTTAGTCTCTTTGGTTAGGTTTATTCCTAGGTATCTTATAGTTTTGGGTACAATTGTACATGGGATTGACTCCTTAGTTTCTCTTTCTTCAGTCTTGTTGTTGGTGTACAGAAATGCAACTGATTTCTGTGCATTGATTTTATATCCTGACACTTTACTGAATTCCTGTACAAGTTCTGGCAGTTTTGGAGTGGAGTCTTTTGGGTTTTCCACATATAGTATCATATCATCTGCGAAGAGTGATAGTTTGACTTCTTCTTTACCAATTTGGATGCCTTTAATTTCTTTTTGTTGTCTGATTGCTGAGGCTAGGACTTCTAGTACTATGTTGAATAGCAGTGGTGATAATGGACATCCCTGCCGTGTTCCTGACCTTAACGGAAAAGCTTTCAGTTTTTCTCCATTGAGAATGATATTTGCGGTGGGTTTTTCATAGATGGCTTTGATAATATTGAGGTATGTGCCCTCTATCCCCACACTTTGAAGAGTTTTGATCAGGAAGGGATGCTGTACTTTGTCAAATGCTTTTTCAGCATCTATTGAGAGTATCATATGGTTCTTGTTCTTTCTTTTATTAATGTGTTCTATCACATTGATTGATTTGCGGATGTTGAACCAACCCTGCAGCCCTGGAATAAATCCCACTTGATCGTGGTGAATAATCCTTTTAATGTACTGTTGAATCCTATTGGCTAGTATTTTGGCGAGAATTTTTGCATCTGTGTTCATCAAGGATATTGGTCTGTAGTTCTCTTTTTTGGTGGGATCCTTGTCTGGTTTTGGGATCAAGGTGATGCTGGCCTCATAAAATGAGTTTGGAAGTTTTCCTTCCGTTTCTATTTTTTGGAACAGTTTCAAGAGAATAGGAATTAGTTCTTCTTTAAATGTTTGGTAGAATTCCCCTGGGAAGCCGTCTGGCCCTGGGCTTTTGTTTGTTTGGAGATTTTTGATGACTGTTTCAATCTCCTTACTGGTGATGGGCCTGTTCAGGTTTTCTATTTCTTCCTGGTTCAGTTGTGGTAGTTTATATGTCTCTAGGAATGCTTCCATTTCTTCCAGATTGTCCAATTTGTTGGCGTAGAGTTGCTCATGGTATGTTCTTATAATTGTCTGTATGTACTCACAGTTCTTAAAGGATATCACAGAGATATTGGGGAAGAGGTAAGTTTTGAAGATATATTAGCTGGAAATTTTCCAGAATTGATGAAAGACAATAATTCTTAAACAGTAAAAGTACAAAAAAAAAAACTTCACAAAGAATGAATAAAAATGAAATCTGTACCTAGATATAGCACAGAGGGGCTGCTAAACAACAACAAAGAGAAAACTTAAAAGTGTAAAGAAAAGAGGTCAATTAAAACGGCAGCTGTATTCTCCATAACCACAATGGGAGATTATACAATGTTGTATATTTTGGAGAGCACAGAGAAAAAAAATCTGTTAACCCACAACTATCTACCAAGGAAAACTACTTTTTAAGAATTGGGTTGCATCATAAACGTTTGCAGGAAAACTAATAAGGAAAGTATTTATTTCCTGTACCTATTCAATACATGAAACTGTAAACTATTTCATGGAAAATGAAGAAGGAAGAAAGGGGGAGAAAAAATGGTGCATGAGCATGCTGAAACAAAGACTTACTGTAGTATACAATGCTAATAATAATTAATTCATGGAGTAAAAATAAAATCAAGATAGACTAGGACTACGATTCTAGAGAAAAACAGAAAACGAATTGCAAGAGGATGCTTGTGGGTAAAGCATTTCAAATGGTCTTATTTGTGAGGTGATTGAAGATATTTAGTAACTCTTGACACTGGGAGCTGAAATATGCATGTTACATTTTTCAAGATATCTGCAAAATGAATAGAAACTTTAAGCTCCAAACTGTTGAAGGAAGATACAGGTTGGGACATCTGGCTGGATCAGTTGGTGGAGAGGCAATTCTTTATGTCAGGGTTGTGAGTTCAAGGCCCATGTTGGGTGTAAAGATTAATTAAAAATAAAAAATCTTGAAGGAAGACACAGAATGAAGCAAATAAGAAGATAAAGCATGAGAAGAAGATAATATAAAGTAATAGGAAAAGAGAACTGATAAAATATAGATGAGTGAAAATGACAATAATAATAATATAAATAGACTAATAACTAAAAAAGTTGATCAGACTAGATAAAGAAAAAGCAAAAACAAAATTAGCCATACACTATATATAAAAGACACATTTAACACATAAGGAAACAAAATGTTGAAAGTTAAAGATGTAAAAGTTTAACAGAAAAATACTACTAAAAGAAATCATAGATAGCTATTTTAATGGGAAATAAAGTAGACTTCAAGGTAAAATTATTATTAGTGGTAAAGAGACTAGAAAATACTTAGACAAGTCTTAAGATACAATTTTAAACTTGTATGCATTTAATAATATGGCCCAAAATATAAAAAGAAAACACTGAACAAACATGAAAAAGGAAATTATAAATTTTTCATCATGGTAAGATGTTCTACCATACCTGAATGAATTGATAAAGTAGACAGAAATAAAACAAGGGTATAAATATAGAAACAATACCAATTATAAAATAATATGAATCTAAGGGACATATATTAGAACCCTGCACCAAAAACTAGATAACAGACATGACTGACCTTGCACTAGAATACTAACAAAAAGATATTAGGAAACTTATAAAATTCGAAATAAGAAATTGTAATGAAAATCAGGGAATATTTAGAATCAAATGATAATAAAAAAATATTGCATGTCGGGGCCCCTGGGGGGCTCAGCTGGTTAAGCGTCTGCCTTTGGCTCAGGTCATGATCTCAGGGTTCTGGGATCAAGCCACACATTAGGCTCCCTGCCCAGTGGGGAGTCTGCTTCTCTCTCTCTGCCATCCCCCTAACTCTTGCTTGCGCATGCTCTCTCCCTCCCTCAAATAAATAATCTTTTTTTAAAAATTGCATATCAAAATATGTAGAACATAGCAAAAAATTATTAAAGGCAGATCTATAGACAACTCTGATATTAAAAAAGATAAGCCTAAAAGCAAATGCACAAAGCAATCAGCATACTGTAGTATAGCGAAATAAATATGAGGAAAATATGCAAATTAGGTTAAAATAGGTGAAAAGTAAGACATAAAAACACATATCTAGTAGGAATCCTAGAATAAGAGAATAGATAGAGGAAGACAATATGTGAACACATAATGGCTGAGATTTCCCCAGAACTGCAAAGGATTATGGAATCCTCATATTGAAGCAGTGCAATGACTTTTCAACAGATTAAATAAATTTACAGCTGGTCACATCGTTGTGTACAGCAATAGCAATAATTGTGTCTAATTTGGGAAGCTTAAAAACAAAGTGCATCTAAAACACTAAACAGTGATGAGACTGAATCTAAGGCAATCTAAGGCTTTTTAAAGAAGAGGGCATGGTATTTATTAAATTAGATTTTCTTTAAAGATGTATGCATGCCTGCAGTGAAAAAGAAACTACTGAGAGGCTGAAGTAGAACATATTGCTGAAAAACAATCAGCAGGCAAAGATGGGTAAGGAAAATTTGATCAACACAGTAACAGATAAGAAAGGAAAAAATGCATTAAAAAATTGGAAGTACAAAATAAGATGGCAAAAATAAATCAAAATGTTAGTATTCACAAATGCAACTGAACTAATTTCACCACTTAAAGAACAAAAGATTCTCCTATTTGATTTTAAAACAATAGTAAAATAATCCAATATGGGACACATAGGAATGATAATTGGTGAAAGTATTGAAAATTATATCTTAATAACTGAAAACTGAAAAGCTGGTATAGCTATAAAAATATCTGGCAGTATAGAGTTTAAGGAAAACAACTATCAGGATAATGAGGGTCACTACTTAATAGTAAAAAGAATAGTCCATCATGAAGATAAAAAATTCTAAATTTACACTTAAAAGCAAGCAAGCAAACAAACAAAACCTAAAAAGCAAATTCTGAATATAGAAAAAAGAGTATAAGAAAAAGAAATCAGTAAGTCTATCACCATAAGGGAAAATATGATCAGAGATTAACCAAAAACTGATGAGTCATGCAGATGAAATAAATATTGGTAAAGTTATAGAAAATTTCATCTTGACAAAGAGTGATATGAAACATTTTAACCTAACAAATGCTCAGAAAACAACTACTTAATGGGAAAATATTAAAAGCTTTCCCATTAAAATAATAAAGGAGGCTAATATGGCTTGTGGCATTAGCCAATGAAATGAAAATGAATGAATATTATGGTAATACTACGAAATGAAAGGCTGAAAAGGAAGATACAAAACTGTCCTTATTTTCAGACATCATGCTTATCTATATAGAAAATATAAGCAATTTATAGAAACAAAGTCTAGCAGAGTTTAATAGGATTGCTAGTATAAAACCAGTATATAAAACCAGTATAGGGGCGCCTGGCTGGCTCAGTGGGTTAAAGCCTCTGCCTTCAGATCAGGTCATGATCCCAGGGTCCTAGGATGGAGCCCTGCATCGGGCTCTCTGCTCAGCAGGGAGCCTGCTTCTCTGCCTGCCTCTCTACCTACTCATGATCTCTCTCTCTGTCAAATAAATAAATTTGAAAAACAAACAAACAAACAACAAACTCAGGACGCTGAGGCCATGACCTGAGCCGAAGGCAGAGGCCTCAACCCACTGAGCCACCCAGGTGCCCCTCTCTGTGGTATTTTTAATAAATGTTTTTGTCAGTTAGCTAACCTAAAATATGGAAAGTATTTATTTTATCTAACAGTTGAGATAAATTATTAGGACAAATAATAGTTTAACATTTTATGCTTATCCTAATTTAGACAATTAGGATACCTCAACAGTAAATACTTTATGTATTAATAAAAACCAACATAGGCTCTGAGAAAAAAGAATACAGAACAGAGGATTCGAGGAAAGGGGAAGAAAGAACAAATTTAGGAATGTGTATTATTTAGTGAGATATTTTTAGGAAAGAAAATGAATAATCCCCCTCTCTCTCTGCCTGCGTCTCTGCCTACTTGTGATCTTTGTCTGTCAAATAAACAAATAGAATCTTAAAAAAAAAAAAATGCCACAGAGAAAACAGTAACAAGGAGAGTGTTTGCTAACATATAATATGTCACTTTGATTTTTATAGGGTGCAAAATAAAGATCAATTTTGAAGAACAAATGTATAAAGAAAGAGTCAGCAAACAAGGAAAATTAGTAACTCCATACAAGTTAATTTCTATTAAGTTATTAAATATAATAGCAGGTTCGAAGTTCCCACTACCTCTCACACTTACCATGATTTATAACCTCATGTAATTATTTAAACATTTTTCACAAACTGGAAATTCATGTAAACATTTAGGTCAGTTGTGATAGATGTCAGATGAATAATGACACGTTCCCTAAGTAAAAAAGTTGAAAGGAAAATCTGTATCTCTACAATAAATGTTAGTAAACACAAGAAAGAAGATGTATAATCTATGATAAAAAGTATAACCTAGTCAAATTAAATCATTTGACCTTTAGTACCATCTGATTAGTGAACTAATTGAATTTTTCTTTAACTTCCTAAATTCTGACCTCCAGTTTTCTTACCAACACAACAAAGTTAAATTCAATATGATACTTGAGCAAACAGACATGTAGGTGCAAAAGATTGTTTCAAGATTTCTTTTTAATTAAAGCTGATTGCCTCATTAAAAAAAAAAACAAAAACAAAAAAACAAACTAATGGGTTAAAACCAGTATTACCATAATATTAATTGTGGTCCTATTTACCAGCAAATGATAAAATTTTAAAAATATATTTTATAATAATATTACAAGTTACAAAGAACCTTGGCATAAAACTAAAAAGGTATTCAAAATCACTATGGGGAAAATTAAGAAACTTTAATAAAAGATATAATATTATTTTTAACTAGCAGGGTATATATGCTAAGTTAACAGACAGGAGGATAAAATATCATGAAGATATAAATTATCCATATCTTCATCTATTAAGCCCATGCCATACTAATTTCAGCAGGGTTTTTTAAAAAAACAAATCTAATCCATATTGAGCAGTGAAGAGATGAGACAACTTTGAAAAATGATACTATAGTAGAATTCCATAAACTTACAACAATTAGAGAAATGTAATATTGGCACAAATATAAACCAACAGAGTAAAGAAACTAAATGGAGAATATATATGGAACTGATTGTTGACAGATATAGCATTATAAATCAATATGAACAAGAAGATAGGAAAATTAGTAATCCATACTGGACAGAAAAGGATTTTTCAAAGTAAGCACAAATCAGAATTCAAAGACTGACAAATTGAATGCATCAAAATTAAAAATATTTATATAATCAAATGCTACAAAGGCAAAAATATAAAATAAGCCACAGCTTAAAAGAAAATATCTCCATATGTAGACAAGTGATTGGTTTCCAAAATATATAAAGAGTACATGCAAATCACTAAGATAAAGACAGTCAACCCAATATAAAATGGGCAAAAGATTCAAATTAGCAATCAACAGAAAAGGAAGTCAAAAGGGTAAATAAACATATATAAAGATTATCAACATCAATTGTAATCAAAGAAAGTCTTCACAGCTGTACATTTCATTTCATATCATTCTATAATTTCTTCTAAAAATGGCCGGATGGATGAACTTTATCATAAAAAATTAACAAGTGCTCAATTTATTTGTGACAGAAAAATGTTTACAATAAAAATTGGCAGCTAAATAACATGGACTTAATATCCAAAATTAACTTACATGAAAAGCCTTTTTCAAAGTGAAGCCCGATAAATTATGTCTATGATTTTAAGAGAGAGATTATATTTGGTAGAACTTCTTGTATTTTCTGTAGAGTTGGATATGTCAGAAAAAAATGATGAAACAGCTTTCATGGTTTGGATCTTTAGCCTGTGTTTCACTTTATGAACATGACTAATTGTAAGATAGCTGTAACTGGAGAGATTTAAATTTAAAAAAGCATTTGTTTCCCATGTACACTAAGCAAGCATTTTGAAAGTGTCAAGAGTCAAGATTAAGCTTTCTTATTTTTTAATATTTCTTCAAATTATCTTCCTTCTCCCACTTAAATTATAATAGCTACTTCTGATTTAATTTGTTGGTTGCTAAAAAGAACTTCAAATTCTAGCCGTTAGCGATTACTGCCCCCTGAAGCTGTAGGTCTCCATGTGTTTCTCAGCACTGCACATTCTTGGGATATAGGAAAGAAAGCCTTCCTGTGCCTAAATCAAGAGGCGGTTTTTTTCTGTGATGAAGAATTCAGCCAACAGCTCCATTTTTCTGGAAATCCTCCCTTTTCTAGTGAAGCCATCATCCATCTTGGCTAAGATCACGGGGAACAATGACCAAAGAATCAGGTGCAAATGGCTTTTGGAATTAATAGGAGAGATGATGAGGCAAGAGAGACAGAGTTGAATGCCTATGAACCAAGACTACACTTCAGACATCCCTGGTCATGTCTATGGTTGTTCACACATCTCATTAGAGAAACACGGTGGTGAGAAGTGGGGAGATGGAGAGCAACTAGCTAAGCCTTTCAAAAAGAGCAAGGCTTTCAAGTTTTAGAAAGCAGGAAATCCAAGATTCTATGATTTCTAGAGCAGAGTGAAGATGGCACCATTCCCTCAGAGCTTCCAGAAGCATTTACGTGAGAGCATCCAGGATGAGGAGCCATGATGATGTCATAGAAACAGCACATGAGCAAAATGAGCAGATGGACTCTCAAAATGGACTAAAAAAATGAGCAAATGGACTTCTCTGAGCCTGTCTCCTCATCTAAATTTCACAGGACCATGACAAAGAACACATGGTATAAAGATACAAACATGAAAGTGCCTTGATAACTAGCATTACTGTGGCACACAGTGACTAACTTGCCAACGGGGGGAAAAATCAGGCAATGTGACATGAATGCCTCTCGGGACAGATTTCCTACTGGCCCCTTCTCTCTTCCTTTAGGGCCTGGATTAAATGCCATTTCCCTAGAAAGCCCTCTGTAGTCACCTTCCTAGAGTGTCTGTTGGATTTTTACTAGTTTTCCTCATAACCCTATCTCAACTCTCAACAACCTAATGAGAGGACACTAAGAGTACTCCCATTTTAGGGAGGAGAAAGTGGAGGCCGAGAAAAATTTAGGCCACCCAGTTAATAGGGGATAAAGCCAAGTGTGAACAAAGCCATTGTGGTCCCAGCACATAATCTAAAATTTCAAAGATAAAAATTGAAATTAACAAAGACAAAAATGTTAGTATATGGATTCATCATTCACCAGGAGGGTGGGGTAGAAGAGAGTGATAAAAGACTAAAGGAGAAAGCAAGAGAGTTATGAAATCCTTGTCTTCTTGAAACAAAAAAATAACAGGAGGGCAGGAAAGATGGCCACCGGAGGGCATAAGTAATGTGTTACTGTTGCGTGCCCAAATCAGTCTGGGGAAGTGCTGGCTTGTCCCACTTTCACTCTCTTGGCTTAGGGGCTTACCTGTCAGAGTGAGCTTGATGTTGCCACCAACCTTCTAAACAGGGTAGTGTTTGCTCCCCTCATACCTCATGCCTAAATTCTTCTCTTGTTGTTAATACTCTCACATGTGGGCTTTTTTTTTTTTTTTTTTGAGGCATCCCGTGCAAGTGTAAAAGAATTAGTTTTGATGAAAGCCATCCAATCAACAGTTATAGCCTGGCAGAATTTCTACTTTCAGTCATACCTGCAAATCGCTTAAAATGAAATACTACAACTACACTTCAAACTCCGCTTCAACCTCAGATTAAAGTCAACCTTTTCTCCACATCAGGACACACCTGAGGGTGTGTAAGGAATCCTGAAAAAGAACGACAAAAATTGGATCTCTTTTTTTTCACTTAGCATAAGCTGAGTACTTTTTTTTTTTTTTTTTTGAAGCAGTTGTATTGAGGATCTTTTTATTAAAAAGAGACATATCTTGGTTCAAGTAACCAATGAAATACATGGAAAAAATTTACTTAAACATAAATTAGGATGTCTTACCAGGAGTTGTGGTATTACAAGATGAGCTATCACAGGACTTTACCATAGAATCTTTCCCAGTGTAGATAAAGGTTTGCGATCCTAACTCTATTCTCATGAATGACTCTCTCTCAGTCGGGAGTAAGAGGATTCACAACCCTGGACATCTAGTGAACTGACAAAGCGGACCTGCATCTCGCTTTTGCAGCAGCTGACCTGACAGATGTGGACAAATCAGAGCTCTTGGTGGGGACAGCAGGTGCTGGTGCCCCTGTCTCAGGGTCGTGCCCAGAGGCTCCCTCTACAGGTCAGCCCTCGCATCTGCAAGAGCAGGAACAAGGGAAACACATGGGGGCTTCTCATACCACAAATCTATTTAAAAGGTTATAAATCAAGATAATAAACCATTAAATAAAATATACTACCTTCCCACCTTGATGAATAAACCTCCATGACAATAACATTGAAAAAGGTCAAAGCTATGGGTTTTTCATGAATGATAGTGAGACATCCAAGATGGCTAATGTTAATTATTACTGTATATGTCTCAGGGTTCTTTTGATAGACCAGCAATGTTTAGATGAGTCATAAGATAAACACATACATAATCCATAGATATTATATCTATTTCTAAAATTTAATTTTCCTTGCCTTAATTTTGTAAAATAATGGTTACTCTAGTTGAGATTTTCATATTTTCTTATATTGACAAAAATGCTGAATTAGATAATCTCTCACAGTTCCTATAATATAATTTGTCATTAACTTCAATTTAGATAAACTTCTTTTCGTTGAGGCAATAACCACTAGAATTGTCAATAAAATACTTAAAGAAAAACAGATTTTATTTTTTTTTTAAGATTTTATTTATTTATTTGACAGAGAGAGATCACAAGTAGGCAGAGAGGCAGGCAGAGAGAGAGAGGAGGAGGAAGCAGGCTCTCTGCCGAGCAGAAAGACCGATCCCAGGACCCTGAGATCATGACCTGAGCCGAAGACAGAGGCTTAACCCACTGAGCCACCCAGGCACCCAAGAAAAACAGATTTTAAAATGGTTCCTTAGTTTTATATATTACTTTAATGTTCGAATGTCTGATGTTTAATTACTTCAGTAGAGTCACACAATTTTTGTATCTCTGTAGAAAACAGAACAATATTTTAATCTGATCATTCATGCCAGCCTCTCATATTTAACTTCTACTCTCTCTTGAAGCAGTATCTATAACTGTAAAGCATTTAGATTGTCTTCTTTCAAATTCTTCAATACAGAATTACTATAAAGAAAACCAAAACCAGCCATATGTTGTTCAGTTTGTTAAAATCTTTCAGTAGCCAGAAAATTATGTCTCTAGAAATTACTTTCAGGGTTAGATATATATAAATCTTCCCTTTTACAATGTTCATGACATTTTTCATGGAACATCAATTTTCTTGTGTTGCTTCTGAGTTTCTTCTCATTTAGTAAAGCCATTTTCTCTGAAATGTTTTAAAATACTTTTACATCCTTTCATTTATTTATTATATTTACAAACTTTGATATTTCTGGTTTTTATGAAATACAAGTTTTGTGAACATCATTAATAGCCAGCAACAGTTCACATCAAATGGCCATGGATAGCACAAATTCAAAATATATTTCTGCAAAAGACCATAATTCACTTCACTATGGATCTTTTGTGATGTCACAAAACCATTCTAGTGCATTTCTAAAATTAATCTAAATATTTTAATAACAATGAGTAGGCATTGCCAGCTATCAGGTGTCCAACAGTGGCTATGAGGTGAATTTAAGTATCACCAAAATTTTGTTGCATCAAGATGTTCCATATTTGAACAGATCCAAGAAACGTAATGTTTGAATTTTTCAAAAGGCTGCTGTTGCTATGAGCACATTAGAAGCTATACCTCCTAATAACAAATACTGAAAGTAATTTCCAATAAGATATTTGAAAATAAATCACATTTGATTTTGGAGTATCTTTTATGAGTTTAGTATAACTGCATAGCATGATTTCCATTTAAAAAAGGAAAATTTTCAGTCTGTTTCATTGGATAGATGCACATAGTAGAGAAATATAGTTGTTAGAGAAGAAGGAAATATGGGGTGATGATTTGACAGTGAGAATTAAGACTTTATTTTTTTTTAATATATTATTTATTTGCGAGAGACAGTGAGAGAGAGCATGAACGACGAGAAGGTCAGAGAGAGAAGCAGACTCCCTGTGGAGCTGGGAGCCCGATGCCCGCGGGACTCGATCCCGGCACTCCGGGATCATGACCTGAGCCGAAGGCAGTGGTCCAACCAACTGAGCCACCCAGGCGTCCCAAGAATTAAGACTTTAGATCACTAAGAGCTACTTGGCGTGCTTTAAAACATTATCTAAATATAATAAATAAATGAAATTTTAAAAATCACAATTAAAGTCCTTTGGACCCAGAGTCTGTCTTATCTCTTTCAGGTCCAACGTCTCTAACCTTGGTGTTCTCCTATGTGCTGTCTTAAAAATCTCTACGTTCCTGCAGAGACAGAGTGATGACTGTGTTTTGCTTATTAGACTCCCCCAAAAAGCAGACACAGAATACCCTCATTTTCTAGTTACATACATGGAGTAGCAGAAAATAAAAAGACACTCATATAGTTGATTGTCAAATCACCGGACCAGAGAGTTCCATTCTGTTTCCTTTCCAGCAAGCATCTTAGCGCAGAAGCGTCGTGGCTGGCGGAGTGCCCCGGGAAAGCAACACTAGAGGGCGCTAGCAGTTTGCGACTCAAAGCCTTCCCAGCTAGTAACATCCAGTGTTCTGTCATCTTGGCAACCGGAATTCAGTCCCTGAAAATGTCCCTTACCATCACTGCTCCGATGAAACAAGATCATGAACCTGTAAATGTGTTTTGTCTGAAGTCAGAAAGAGAGCCTGTTGCTGGCTCAGGCAGACTCCTAGTTGATCGGCTAACCAGGTGGAAAAGATACCAAGTAGAATCCAGTGACAGTTTCGGGGCAAGAACCAAGCTTGTAGTGGCAGTTTCTTTTGTTCAAGTCATGCAGATTAACACATTTCTGGTGTGGTGAGTGTACCTGTGACAGTTTCTGCCAAAATAGCAAACACTCACTTACCTTCAAAACCTTTGCAAATGGTCACATACTGCATTATTCAAAGTCAGGCTGAGTTGATGTTTTGAGCTACTGTTAGCATAATATACAAGATTCCATTATAATAATATCTCTAAGGGCAGGGAATGTACATTGAGGATCATCAGCTACACATTTTATAAAAGAGGCAAAATTAAAATATGACTTTCAGATGTCATGCTGTCCTAAATCATTTTAGTGTTATGACTAACATGAAAAAAACTTGGGGGCGGTGGTGGAGGGGGGAATATTGAAGCATGTCTCTCCTGATCTCAGCATTCATTGCCTGACTGAGGGTTATCATTCATAGGACATAGGTGAAACTCACTTTATAGACAGAGGTTGTCTTGCCTTCAGATGGAAGACAATTCAAATTCTAACTACATATTATAGGAACTGTAATTTAGTAGCCTCTGGGACTTTTGATCTATGCTCATTTTTAAAAAAGACTAACATTAATTTGCATATGTATTTTCTCTTGTATATGAAATAACAAAGAGAAGACTATACCAAGCGATTAGAGTAACAACTTTTTAAATTACACTTCAGTCTGATCAATCCATTCTTTGTCAAGACCAGAAGGACGAATCTGTTATTTGACAAAACTAATGAGTAAAATATTACTTCCATGAAATTTTTTTTTTGGTTGGTTAACATGAGCTAGTCATAAATACAATTGCCAAACATGACCTATACTCTTTTTTAAAAAATATTATTTATTTGACAGAGATCTCAAGTAGGGGGAGAGGCAGGCAGAGAGAGAGAAGAGGAAGCAGGCTCCCTGCTGAGCAGAGAGCCCAATGCGGGGCTCGATCCCAGGACCCTGGAATCATGACCTGATCTGAAGGCAGAGGCTTTAACCCACTGAGCCACCCAGGCGCCCCTATACTCATTTTAAAATCATAAGCGCCCTTGGTTTTTGGTTTTTTGTTTTTAATTTTTTTTCAGTGTACCAGAACTCATTGTTTATGTACCACACCCAGTGTTCCATGCCATACGTGCCCTCATAAGCGCACTTGGAACTTAACCATGTCACACAAGAAACCTTGGTCCAGGAGGTTGAATCATGGCCTCAAAACACAGAAATGCCATCATAGGAGGGTGAAAATTATTATTGACAATTTTTTAATTCTTGCCCCAATCCCTACTTTTCCTGTCCAACATTAGACTGATGTGATCTATGTATCATTCATTCATTCACTCAACAATATCCATGGTTACCCCATCAAGAGGTGAATAGTGGTACAGGCCACTTCTGTTTTTTAAGCTCCCACATCTATTTTCAAAAACAAAGAAATGAGAAAAGAATAATGCCAAAACTGTGGTACATTTTAAGTCTTTACATTTTAGAAATTAAAAATGTGAAGACACAATACAGCATGAGTGTGCTACTTGTAGATAATGATGGAATACATGAAAAAAATTAATTTACAGTGCACTATAGGCCATATGACTTGGTAAAAACAACAAAGATCTGCAGATACATATGAGCATCTTCTAGTTCTCTTAGTGTATCTCTGAGGCTGTACACAGGACTTCCTAGATGAAGATGATGTCATTTGAAGGTCTTTGATCATGTGAGGGGTGGACACAGAGGCCTTCATCCCACCTGATTCCCACAATAGTAGGAGACAGATGTGGGGGTTAGAAGATAGATGTATTTTGTCCTCAGGAATCTTAAATTCTTGGCAGGGAGACTACTTGCCCACAGATATTTAGGTACAAGATTAAAGATGTCCTGAGGGCCAAGGCTATTATAATAGGGCAGAACAAGCATCAAGAGGAACAAGCAACAGAGGGACCCCCAAGTCTTGCTGGGAGAGTCTTGGCTGGAACTTGGAAGGATAGAGTAGAAGCTATCCAGAGGAATGACAGGTAGAGAGGGTTTGGGAGACCGGAAGGGCATGTCCAAATGTACAACCGCTTGGATAAACCTGGATTACTTGGGAACTAAAGCTAAGTTAAAAGGGAGAGGGAGTCTTATTTTTTTTTTAAAGATTTTATTTATTTATTTGACAGACAGGGATCACAAGCAGGCAGAGAGAGTCAGGCAGAGAGAGGGGGGAAGCAGGCTTCCTGTAAGCAGGGAGCCCAATGCGGGGCTCAATCCCAGGACCCTGGGATCATGACCCGAGCTGAAGGCAGAGGCTTTAACCCACTGAGCCACCCAGGTGCCCCGGGAAAGGGAGTCTTTTTAACATCAAGTTTAGATATTTGGTCTCAGGGTATAGAACTATGATGTGTACTTGAGGGGCGTCTGGGTGGCTCAGTGGGTTAAGCCTCTGCCTTTGGCTCAGGTCATGATCTCAGGGTCCTGGGATCGAGCCCCACATTGGGCTCTCTTCTCCGCGGGGAGCCTGCTTCCCCCCTCTCTCTGCCTGCCTCTCTGTCTACTTGTGATCTTTCTCTCTTTGTCAAATAAATAAATAAAATATTTAAAAAAAAAAAAAGAACTGTGATGTATACTTGAATGTTTGGTTTGGAAATCCAAGCTGGAGCTTCGCAGAAAAAGGATCAAGAGATTCTCAATCCTTGAACCAGAGGACAGAGTTCAGGATAGGATTCTAAAGGGGTTTCTGTTTCATCTGCTGCTTTTTTTTTTTTTTAATGTTTATTCGACAGAGCGAGATTACAAGTAGGCAGAGAGGCAGGCAGAGAGAGAGGAAAGCAGGCTGCTTGCTGAGCAGAGAGCCTGATGCGGAGCTCGATTCCAGGACCCTGGGATCATGATCTGAGCCGAAGGCAGAGGCTTTAACCCACTAAGCCACCCAGGCGCCCCTCATCTGCTGCTTTTTTAATAAGATGTACAACAGAGATACTAAAGCTAAGTAAATAAAATTTCTGGTTTTAGAATAGTACTTTTCAAATTTTTTTTTTTAAAGATTTTATATATTTGTCAGAGAGAGAGGAGCGAGAGTGAGCACAAGCAGACAGAGTGGCAGGCAGAGGCAGAGGGAGAAGCAGGCTCCCCGCCGAGCAAGGAGCCCAATGTGGGACTCGATTCCAGGACGTTGGGATCATGACCTGAGCCGAAGGCAGCTATTTAACCAACTGAGCCACCCAGGTGTCCCTACTTTTCAAATTTTAAATAGCTGCCCATTTGGCTGATGAAATCAATTTAGTGGGTCATGAGACTGGCATCTTTAGAATAAAGTCAAACAGGAAAGAAAAACAAAACAGAAAATAGCCGAGAATATCCCACATATTAAGGGTGTTACTTTATGAAATAACTATCTTAGTTTTTGCATATGGAGGGCAGAAAAAACAATGTGCTTCTTACTATGTGGTTGGTCATGATCACAAATTTTTTGAATAAATGCTGACCCAGAAGTTAACAACAACAAAAAACCTAAGCAATTAGAAAGTTGAAGACTTTTTAAGAATTAAGAAATATTGATGACATCAACAGTTCACTGCTTGGGAGAAAAGGAGAGAAAAGATGAATTGAAGAGGATTTAAAAATGGGAGACCATCAAATAGTATTCCAGGGTTTAGATGTGTAGCCTCTGGATTGATTTAACTAGTTTATGAAGCTGGGAGGTTATCCTCTCTGTCTGCACAGCCAGCTCTGGCTCATTCTAAAATGGCTCCAGGGGCACATGGGTGGCTCAGTGGGTTAAAGCCTCTGCCTTTGGCTCAGGTCATGATCCTAGGGACCTGGGATCGAGTCCCTCATGGGGCTCCCTGCTCATTGGGGAGCCTGCTTCCCCTTCTCTCTCTGCCTGTATATTCTTTAGGTTCTCTCTCTCTCTCTTTTTTTTTTAGGATTTTATTTGTTTATTTGAGATAGAAGGAGAGAGAGCACAAGTGGTGATGGTGGGGGCGGGTAGGGACAGAGGGAGAGGGAGGAAGCAGGCTCCCCGCTGAGCAGAGAACCTGAATCGGGGCTTGATCCCAGGATGCTGGGATCATGACCTGAGCTGAAGTTAGACACTTAACTGACTGAGCCGCCCAGCCGCCCGCCCCCAAACAGAATTTGTTTTAAAGAGAGACATAAACATAAATATAACTTGTGGAAAGCAAAACATGTTCCTTCCATATATTCTGTATTGGGAAGGAATTTCCATATTTAGGATCCACAGCCTACGGAAACAGGTTCAGAGAGATAATTCAGAGCAGTTACAATTTTTCCACCGTCTACATGCAAGCTGGTAGATGTCCTCTGTAGTTCCCCTCAAAATTACAGACTAACAAAAAGAACTAATTATCCATTATGCTGTGTCACTCAAATAGACCAAAGGGGGAAATATGAGAGAGAAAAATCAGTATTATCTGGCAAAAAGCAACTGGAAGCGTGTTTAAATGAACAAGGGTATCTTCTAAGAAGAACAGTTACAGAAGAAAGAAAGAAAGAAAGAAAGAAAGAGTTATAACAGCAAAGTTTAAACTCACTTTCTTAAAGATCACAATCTATTAATTAGAATGGTTAAGATAATTAAATTGAATTCAGGTGCTTTATTTAGATGCAAGAATTAAGTTAATCAGGGCTTCCCTATAGCTTTGTAAGATTAAATTCTATATACTAAATCTGAACACAGAGTTCGAGCAGAGTTTGGTTTTGGTTCCATGGTCTAAATATTTATAATAGGTCTCAAATGAATACTCGCATAACTCTGATAATAGGTACTGATTCTGTAATAAAAAGGCATTATACTACACATTCCAGCAGTAATATAAAATGCAAAAATGTGCCATATTCAGCAGAACAATAGAGAAGTTTCTAATGATGACATACAGAATGCATAATAATAAACCCAAGTGGTTTCTTTCAGTTATCACAATCAAGTCTGTCTGGTATGAATTTTATATGAATTTCTATCACTAGAATTTTTTTTCCCAACTGTAAGCAAACAACAAACATTTCAAAAAGGAAAAAAGGGAGTTGGTACAATGTTGCTACAAGTTTGTACAGTGCAGGTTTGAATCTGCAGCATACCCACACACATCTTAGAATAATATAAGCTTAAATTATAAGCAGTAAGTAATACTTCCCTTTGTAGAGTGTGTCACAATTCACAAAATATCTTCGAGTATATTATCTTCCTAACACCCTTGCAAGGTCGTCATTTTTATCATCCCCATTTTATAGATGAGGAAATTAAGGTCTGTTTGTTTAACATAATGGTAAACATCAGTCAAGTTCTTCTGTTTCTAGTATTCATCCTCCACACATAAGTTATTTAGGTAACATAAAAGTTATTATGATATGTTATTCCTTTATTGCAACGAAAACAATTCCTACTGCCTGGTTGCAAGTCTCAACTCCACTACTTACCGACTGTGTGATCTTAGCCAAGTTACTTAACCTCTCTGTGCCTGTTTCGATGGCTATAAATTTGGTCCAACAATATCACCTACCTTCTAGCACTGTCACAAGGATTAAAATATTTGTGAAGCCCTTAAAATGGTATCTGGCTCACGATAAATGAAATTCTTCAAATTTCAGCTTCCCAGAGTAACACGTTGGCCCTGAGGGTTGACCGCTGGGACACTTGATGATGGCCACATATAGGACGACCCGCGGGCTGCAGGTGCGCATGCGCCTCTGCCCCCCGCCCCCACACTTCAGTGAGATTAGCTTTCAGCATCAATGACTGGCAGTCCTGCTGCCAGGGGGCCAGGAGATCCCTTTTCTACATTTTGTTAAGCAATTTCAGAGCATTTTACCTAAGGACATGGAGAAACTCTGCCACTTGGAACTCATAGCCTCTTCCTAACCAGAGTACTAATCATAATTTACATTTAAAGAAGTTTCATTCTTTTATATCTCAATTTATTGTAAATAATAGCAGTTGCCACTTACTGAGCATCTCTTAGATGTACAACACTGTGCTAAGTGCTTTCTGTTTTTGTACTCCTTACAAAGTTCATAAATGGGACACTGAGGACTTAATTTATCCAAAGACGCACAGCAAGTTAGCACTGGGTGTTACACGCAAACAATGAATCATGGAACACTACATCAAAAACAAATGATGTACTGTATGGCGACTAACATAACATAATAAAAAAATCAGTAGAAAAAAAGTTGCAAAACCAGCCTTTAGCTGGTTCACAGGTGCCGTCTGACTAAGAAACCTATACCCGTGACATCATACAGGGCTTCCTTCTGGGGCCAAATCATGTGATATTTATTTATCCTACCTCATATTACCCTAAAACAAAACTGAACTTATCCTATTTTGTTTTATACTCGGTATGGTTTCTGAATGGCCTGAGACTCCTTATACTGATGTGTAAACTGAACAGAAATTTTCAAAGAGGATGAAAATCAGAAAAGAGAACCCAGAGCTGAAGCCAGATTAAAAAAAAATAGTCTATGAAACACATGCTATCAGGGCAGGCTAAAATGACTAGCACTAGGCAATGAATGGAACTTCTCAGCAGCATTAAGGAGGTTAACTTGTTATCCTTTGCTGTGGGAGAATCATGCAATATTAAGATTACATAGGGCGTATGTAGGCACATACAAGTTACTCTTGAATAGAGTGTACTGAACTTCCTAATCTCCATTTGACCACTACCTGTGTCATTTTAGGACAGTTACTGAACTTGAGGCTTAGTTTCTACACCTGTAAAATAGCACTTACGTCACACAATGATTGAGAACACTGAATGAGCTTTTGTCCTGTAAAGTAAGTGACAACCAGCAAGAACTCAATAATTGACAGCTATTGTGATTATGACAATATTCTCGCAATCTTTTCTTGCTTTTATTCCTCTCCTCTCCTTCTTTTTCCTCTCTTCCCCTTCCGACCTTCTTCCTTTCCCTTCCTTTTGCTTCCTGGCTAGTCCCCTCCAGGATTAGTTTCAGTTACATCCAGGTCAGGAGATTTCTAAATACTTCAGGGATAAACTCCAAGTTACAATCTGAGATAGATGAGTACCAGCTAAGGAAAAGATAGGGTGCAAAATAAGTAAATATGACTTCCATTTTGAAGGAATTCATATTATTTTTTAAAAGATTTTATTTATTTATTTATTTAACAGAGAGAGACACAGTGAGAGAGGGAACACAAGTAAGGGGAGAGGGAGAAGCAGGCTTCCTGCCGATCAGGGAGCCTGATGCAGGGGCTTGATCCCATGACCCTGAGATCATGACCTGAGCCAAAGGCAGATGTTTAACAACTGAGCCACCCAGGCGTCCCAAGAGTTCACATTCTTAACAAAGAGTAGACAAATGTATTTTTAATGTCTACAAGCTGGGGATAGGACAATGGATAAAGGAGGTTAAAGGGAAGCACTGGTAAAGAGATCATTCTGATGCTACGTGGTGATACAGGACTAGATGTATACACATTGTTTCAGGAACATGGAGATGAAAGGGACAACAAACAATAATTAGAAAATACAATATTTGAACCTGATGAAATCAAAGAGAACAAAGAGGAAGGTGTTTTGTTTGTTTGTTTTTTTCCTGAGAGCAATACTAAAGGGAAGCAGCTTGAGAAAGGAAGAGAAAGGAAATTGAGATAGGAAAAAAGAGGACAGTAGAAGACTCAGCCAGCAAGCACACTCCAGGACGCCCAGCAAACTTGGCTCTGTGTCAATCACCTGCACAGCTCTGAGAAAGTAAATTGAATAGTATACCTGGCAAATGCCTCAAATCAAAGAAGGCAGTGGTCAAGGACAAAAAGTATATCAGCCTCTAATGGATACCTTCCTGGCCTGAGGTTCCAACTTTTGGCTTCTGCAATGAAAGATGATCCTTAGTGAGCAATAAGATATCACAAACCTAAAGCTGGGATGTTTCCATGTAAAAATCTGAGAACTTGGCTTTGGTGAAGAAGCCTCCTGATCCCAAATCTCACAAGACTTACAATTTCAGGCAAGGATGCTAGTATTTACTTGCTCTGGAAAATGTGAATGAATTCACAGGACAGAAGAACATGGAGTATAGGGAGAGAGCAGGCTTTGGAACCAGAGATCTTTATCTCTTGTTCCCTGTGACACCTTCACCAGGTTTTCTGACTCCTCTCTGCCTCTGATCTCTCAAAGCTGACATAAAAATTAAGCCCCTAAATTGAACAAAGGAGGTGAAAGACCTGTACTCTAAAAACTTTAAGACTTTTGATGAAAGAAATTGAAGAGGACACAAACAAAAGGAGAGATACACTGTGCTCATGAATTGGAAGATTATTGCTGAATAATACTACTATACCAATCTACAAATTCAATGCAATCGCCAACAAAATACCTATGGTATTTTTCATACAACTAGAGCAAAGAGTTCTAAAATTTGTATGGAACCACAAAAGACCCCAACTAGCCAAAGCAATCATGAGAAAGAAAAACAAAGCTAGAGGTATCACTTTTCCTGATTTCAAACTATACTACAAAGCTATAGTTATCAACACAGTATAGTATTAGCATGAAAACAGACACATAGATCAGTAGAACAGCATTGGAAGCCCAGAAATAGATCCATACATGTATGGTCAATTAATCTGTGACAAAGGAGGCAAGAATATACAACGGGGAAATGACTGTTTTTATTAAACAGTGCTGGGAAAATGGGATACCCACATATAAAAGATTCTGACTACATGGACCACTTTCTTATACTTTGCATTTTGGGTATGAATGTAAATTGGTACAGCTAATTACAACAACAACAAAAAAAGTTTAAAAATAAAACTACCATACAGTCTAGAAATTCTTCTGGTATTTATCCAAAGCAAACAAAAACACCAATTCAAAGAGATATATGCATACCTATGTTCACTGAAGTATTATTTATAATAGTCTCTATATGGAAGCAACCTAAGTGTCCATCAATGGATGCACTGACAAAGAAATTGTGGTCTGTGTACACAATGGAACATTACTCAGCCATAAAAAAGAATGTCACCTTGCCATTTGTGACAGCACAGATGGACCTGGAGGTTATGATGCTAAATGAAGTAAGTCAGAGAAAGACAAATACCATATGATCTCACTCATATGTGGAATCTAAACAAGGAAGCAAAACAGAAACAGACTCACAGATGTAAGAAACAAACTGTTGGTGACCAGAGGTGGCTCAGCGTGGGGAGGGGGGCAGGGAAACTGTGGGATTAACAGGTACAAAGTTCCCACTTACAAAATAAATTAAGTCACAGGGATGTAATGTACGGCATAAGGAACATAGTCAATAACATTATAATAACTTTAATAATAATTCTGAAAAGAATTAAACCCAGTAACTGTAAAACATCTATTAGAGAAAAAATACAAGTGATACTGGAACACTTTTTTGAGGCTAGCTCAAAACAGAATGAGAGGACATAAATCCATCATTGTATTTGTTTAAAAGTAATAACAATGAAAGATAAGTTTGTTTTGGAAACACAAATTCTGAGAACTGTAAAATTATATCCTAAGAAATCACTGTGTATTTTCATTTTCACCTTTCTTAGTTCTGAGATCAATTAAACTGGTAAATCGTATTTCTCAGAGTACTACAGTGTCTATAATTATAACTGATGCTTAAAGTCTTTTGATGATTTTTAAATTGTTTTAAAAGAATAAAATCAGTGTTTATATTTCACCCTAGGCAATAATTCTGTCAGATCTCATTAACAAAACAAGGCTGAGCTTGATCTCTTTTTGGAAGAGAGCCCTGTGACGAGATGCAAGGTGTGTCCACAACTCCCGCTGGCGGCTCTATGTGGATTTGGTTCTGCTCACCTCCTTCTGTGGGAACCTTATGAAATGATGTTGTTATAATGATGCTTGTTGCCTTTCGTCTGTTTGAATGCCCAATTCTAGTATCAGGCCAATCGCACTCATTACCCCAGTGCTACCACAGATAGTGGATAAAAATGAGCAGAGATGTTCTTACCAGCTTATTCTAGAACAAACAAACAAGTCTGAACAGATGGTGCCTCTCAGGTCCTGTATTAGAGTTATCAGCCGGGACAGTCAGATTGCTGGCTTGGAGACTGCTTGCTTTACCATAGCCAAAAGATTCTCCTTCCTTGTAAATTTCTGGTTAAACCCAAACACGACATGCTGTGCAATAGAAGACTTCTGGCAAATCAATCTCTACCTGTTCAGGTGGGTCTATCTGGAAGCAGTATGATATGATGCTAAGTCAGGAGCTTAGGAGTCTCACCGATCTGTGTCCATCTGCTTGCTAGGCATAGAAGTCCCTGGACTTGTCAGTTTTCTCAAGTGTGTATTGTACCCACTACAGAGCATTGTTTAATGACTACATGACAAAATTCCAAACAGCACTGAGTCTGCAGGAGACACTAAATAGCATTCTTAATATTGTTATGTGTTCTGATTAAAAGGTTCAGAGATGATATTTAGCATCCAGCTCAAGATGATAGGACCTCAGATTCTCCCATTTACATTTATAGAATTATTCAGTAAGTTCACCTTTTTCTTCTCTCCCCCCGACCCCGACAAAATTACTTCTCTGTTTCTTTTGGTTATGCCGAAGTTATGGAGGACACAGAGGTCTTCTGTTCTTCTTAGTGCTATTTCTAACATAAACGTAGGGCAAAGATGCTTTTCTGACCAGATTCTTTCACTGAGAATGTCTGTGGAGCTCAGGCCAAATCTGAGACACACTTGGCATTAGTCACCTAGGATCTCATGGGCCCACTTCATTCTCAATTCTCCGAGACTAACCTTTCAGGTTAGTCTGTACTTGCCCTGCCCTTGATTTTCTCTTGTGTTTTTCTGTCTTCTCATAGGTGAACTTGTGAGTTGTCTCATATCTTTTTTTAAATATATATGTGCATAAAGATATAATCAGGTGTGTTTTATTCTCTTGAGGGGTTGGCTCTAAGACCTTATGTTTTATGAATTCCAGGGCTGAAATTTCTGTTCTAATCTAGCATTTATCCTGAGCCTAGGCTTGTTGGTATGGTTATCTGCCTGCTTTTACAAACTCTTCAATTACACAGACCCTACATTCTTTAAATATCATTTAAGAGACTGAATGCCTTTGTCAAATCAACTTTCTACCCTGAAAGGAACTTGGAAAAAGCACCAACTGTATCACCAGATACAGCCTGGAACTCATGTCCAGGAAGAAGTATTGCCAGGTGAATGGAGTCCCTCCCCCATTCTCTCAGGGTCCCCCAAGAGGCAACCCAGGGATAAGGTGCAGCTGGACGCACGAGGAGGGCTAGGTTTTAATAGTAAGCTTGCAGCAAAGTTTGCTGTTCTCTCTTTATAGATCAAGAGTGGGCATGGACTTGTGGGATTCATGAAACGCTTGGAAGCAAAGTCTGAACTTAAGATAGAACCTAGTCAGGGACAAGCTGGGAAGGGATTCTACCTGTCACCTGGAGATTTGGTAGTTGAGAGCTTTGTATACCATGAAAACTGAGTTTGTATATAACCACTGCTACTGGGAGGCAGCATTCCTGGTCCAGTTAGCTAATTTTTTAGGCACTTTAGAAAGAGCTTTTGGGGTCATTTATCCAACAGTATTCTTATCTCTCTTACCCATCCATCCATCCATCCACCCATCCATCCACCCAACCCACTCAACAAAAAATTGAATGTTTACTCTGTGCCAAGCGCTGGTAACAAAACAGATGAACAAACAAACAGACAAAACAAAATTAGACAAGATATGATCCTGGCCTCCAAGGACTGCATTTAGTCTTAAGGAGAGAAGCATAGGGCACCTGGGTGGCTCAGTGGGTTAAAGCCTCTGCCTTCGGCTCAGGTCATGATTCAAGAGTCCTGGGATCGAGCCCCGCATTGGGCTCTCTGCTCAGCAGGGAACCTGCTTCCTCTTCTCTCTCTGCCTGCCTCTCTGCCTACTTGTGATCTTTGTCTGTCAAATAAATAAATAAAATCTTTAAAAAAAAAAAAAGGAGAGAAGCATATACACAAATGAATAAGGGGGCAAAAGTGTTACAAGTGCTAAATTGTGATGTGTTCAGGGTATGGTGGAGATATGGAAGAGGACTCATCCATTCCACTGGTGGTCAGAGAATCTGTTGTCCGGCTCTGACAAGGGAGAGGGTATCTTCACATCGGGCATGAAAACAAGTTTGGAAGACAGAATAACAATCTGGTGGAAAGAAGCTTAAAACAACAGATGAAGTCCGATGATGGGACCAATGTGAGAGGTAAGTAAAATATTTCAGGGATCATCATTGGTAGGACTGTGTAATAGTAGCTCCACAGAAGACTGAGTGGAGATATTGAAGGAATATTGACATAAACTGATCTATAGGAAATCCCAAACACGGGTTTAAGTATTTAACATGGATTACCTTCAAAACAGTTCTTTCACCTGTATGTAGCTTTATCTTTTTTCGTCCTATTGAGTTAAAGAAACCAAGAAAACTGTTTAATAAATTTCTCTCTGTCAAACAGGCTTAACATCTTAGAGGTAATATCTTAAACCAGTTCTATCTGAATCAACACTGAGATTTTTCCTCTACAATATCAGGTTTGTCTGGGAAGTGCATAGATTTCATCTATTTATTTATAACCTACTTATTTCATTTACCATAACAATCACTATCACAATCCTGAGTAATATGATCACAGCAAGTCATACTGAATGATTTTCTTATAAAATAGTCTACTTAGGAAGTGTATCAATTTTATATACGAAATTTGAAAAGAAGACATTCACTTTTGATAAATTAAGATGTGTCAGATATTACAAGTGCTTCATCTTTATTTTTCACAACAAATTCTTGAAACAAAACAATAATATGGATATGATTATTCCATTTCACAGATGGAGAACCTAAAGGTAAGTACATTTTATAATAAAACCAGAGACATAAAGATAACAAGTTGCAGAGCCAGGATTCATACTGAGGTCTTCAAGATCCCAAGCCCTACGTGCTTATGTATGATATATGAGAACGGGACTAGAGTAGGAAAAATTGTATTCTTCCCATTACTTAATTAGAGTTTTCATACATATAAAATTAAAGTTACTTAATTTTTTCATACATAAAGCCCTGGCTAGTCCCTTAAATTCCTGTTCTTACCTCGATAAACAAGATGAGAAGTTTTTTAGTCTATTTTTCCTTCTAGGGACATAATATTGTATAGTCTTTAGCAGGGAAAGAAGGGGCAGAGAAAAAGTGAAAAAGGAATGTTCTTAGGAAGCTTCCAAAAATGTCTGGCAAAATCCAAGTTGACTCTTGTTATTAATGTGAGAATATCAGGAGAATACATGAAAGCAGCTGAAAAATGAATAATGATGAAAGCAACTTAGCATAACGAAGCATGTTCCCCTTAATCAGAGATAACTCAACATTATCCAACACAGTAGACACACTAGAAGGTACATGCCTAAATCATCAAATTTATTGCTCAAGGAGATTCCCAAATGGATACAGCCAAGCATTTCCTTTAAAAGGCCAATGTGCTGAATTCATTCCTGGACCAGATTTGACTCTCTGTGGGAAATCAAGTTCTTTTCTCAAACTCCAAAACACCGTTTGATAAACTGTCTATGCTTTGAGTTTAAAAAAAACTGACATCTTAAGCTAAAGTGTACCAAGCAACACAGATGAATATGCAGAGGGATACAATCAGGATTTTTTCCAGATTGAATATTTCAAAGCCTTAACAAGTTTCTCAGTGTTGCAAAAGGTCAGCAGAGGGGAAGACCAGAAGTCTAGCATCGGATAGTATAAAGTAGTTTCTAATTCATGAAAATTATGTAGTTCTGAGGGCCACAATGTTTATTTCTGGAAATAACAAAAAAAGCACGTTGAAAGAGGACATCATGGCTATTCCTCTTTAATTAGTTCTTCTGTCTTATTTACCTTCTATTTCTATTGCTAAGATCACAGGAAGAAAAGGAAAAAGAGATGATTATGGTACCTATGACTTTTCAGCTGATACATAAACTCATTTGGAAACTGGACCCTAAAGCAGGACCCTATTAATTTGTTGCATTGTTTCCCTGAAGAGTAAAAGCATGAGAAGTTTAATATGTTACCTAAGCAAACAATTACCATAGCATACCATTCAAAGTCAAGGGATGTGTACAATAACCTATTTTGGCGACTCTTAACTGACAGCACAGACCAACAAAGGACTCATTTTCCTTGGTATAACTTTCAGCAGTCTTGGATCATTATCTCTTAGATGTCTTCCAAGCATAAAATTAACATTTATTACAATACATGAGTACTAATCAATATGTCAATGATATCCTGCAGACTTTTTAAAGGGAACAATTGAAGAGATGTTGGCCACTAAAGAACTTGAAGCCACCTGATTTTTTCTCTAAAAGTTTACCCAGGAATCTCTAAGGTGACCCATCTATTCTCTTGGGCTACAATGGCCGGGTTTCTAGAACTGAGCTTGAATACATCTATTCCATTAATATCTCCGAGCTTTCCCAGAAATCCAGTTTCAGGAAGTCATCTTTTACAACGAGACCAAGAATAAAACATACATGTGCACAGGCACATACCTCAAAATGCAAATAAGCTTGTGTTGTTTCTTAAGCTACTCAGATCAGTAGTTCATCTATTTCGCAGCCAATTGAATTTGTCTTGGGAGCGGGGATATGGAAGGAAGAATGCAAGTCTGGAGAACTCAGAACCCAGAGCAGGTTACATTTAATGTCCTAAAACATACAAGTGTATCTGACTGATCCTAAATAGAAAATGGAAAGTGATACGGGAATTGCTTTTTTCTCCTAAAGTTCGTAAGTGTGGTTTTCATTTCTCGTGGGACAATGGGAATCAGCTCAAATAGTTTTGCAAGAATAAAAAGAGAAAGGCATGGAGAAAATCACCCTAGATGGACATCTAACTCACAGTTTGTTAAACATTTTACCAAATGAACATAGGACTTTCATTTTAACAAAGAAAATAGAAATAGCCTTAAAGGGCATTGAGATAAACCATTTTCAAGTGTGAAGCTAACTATCAAAGACCGTAAGTATTAGCTGTTTTGAAATTATAAAGGCCAAAGAAAACACCCCTAGGAGACACATCTCTGAGCAAATAAATTATTATTTCTTCAGAACCAACTTTTGAAAAAAAAAGATTTATTTATCTGACGGACAGAGATCACAAGTAGGCAGAGAGAGAGGAGGGAGCAGGCTTGATCCCAGGACCTTGGGATCATGACCTGAGCCAAAGGCAGGGGCTTTAACCCACTGAGCCACCCAGGTGCCCCACAGAACCAACTTTTAAACTTTCAACCACATCCCTAGAAGTAGTGATACTTGGACTCAGGCAAGCTGTGTGTTCCCAATCTTGCTATTTACTAGAGTGTCCCTTGGCCCTTCGACCCTAGTTCCTCTTCCCTAAAATGAGGCAGTGGTGACCTGTTTCTCAGGTTGTCAGGAGGATGAAATGAAATGCAGGCTGGCCCATGGAACCACCCCCACCCCACCCCCCCAGCCCCAGAGGCAGTCTTGATCCTTAACCACCGGAGGCCAGGCTCTATGGAGGAACCGACCTGGAGACCTCCCCACTTGGCACTTGAATGCTGTCTGTTCCACAGAAAGAAGGGGGCACGGCTCCTGGAGGGCGGGGCCACTCCCAAGGTGAAGCACTGCTGCACTCAAGGATGCAGACTGCACATTTCATTCTTTGATGGACCCTGCTGGCTAAAACCCCACCTCTCCAAAGATCCACAACATAAAAAAATGCAAGTAATAACAGCTAACTTTTGTTGAGTGCTTACTATATGCCAGGCATCCCATTCAGTGTTAGTATGTATTATGTAAAAGTACTATTATTTTCAAAGGACGGACGGGGTTACAAGTATTCCATGCATTCTTATCTTGGACATTACGAAGAGGCGGCTGGGTCAGTGACTCCAGAAAAGATGAGGCTAATGTGTTACCCACTTCTTATGGCAAGTGCCTGAATCAGATGGCTCCCTCGGTGAGGGAGTCCTAGGAAACATGTCGTAAACAGAATACACACTGGAGAACGTGGATATAAGGCAAGTCTGAGTGAGCAGCATGGGATGGGAGTTGGAGGAGGGAAGAAGGAAGAAGCAGATAAGAGAAGCATTGTTTTTCCTTTGCCATCTCACTCGGGGGCTGGGGCCACAGCAATACGATTTTTGCATAGTCCCTGACACCTGGGGCATGCGGTGTGTACACTGCCAGCGCTGATGGAAAAACACAGAGAAAGAGGACAGGGAGGGTAACCTCTGTGGCAGGGAAAGCAAGATTATTGCTCTTCAGAACTCTCAGGCCCCCCTGAACTCAGCGCTGCCTAGACCTTCATCAGGCCCCATCCACTGGGATAGGGGAAGGGGATAGTTGGGGTGAGAAAGCAAGACAGTTGGGGTGGGAAAGCAAGATGTGCCAACGTTATCACCAGCCCCAATCGTGGGATCCACAGAGGTGGGTGGGGTCAGTAGGGAGAGAACAGTGTCTCAGAGGGAGCGCTTGTTGCTTTTGCTAAATTTCTATTCTATTCACCTCCTTCTATAAAAACTACTTGCTCCGCTGCTGACATTCTGAATGTCTTCTCTAGAATGCCATGTGCCTTATAATATGTTGAAATCTCTTATTGAAAAAAATCATCTGATCCTGCCACTCGTTTTCCATGTCGGGTTTATTTCCCTTTTTACTTGGCCTAAGGAGGAGACTAAGGTCATCATTTCAGTACCTAAGTTTAAATGAATAGCTTTTTTTTCTCCCACACACCTGGCTTCTGAGCACTTTTTTTTTCCAGTTACAGTTTAATTACTTCACCCACTATCCTCTTCATGAGGTTTATCAATCACATTTTTTAAATCTAGCAAAATCCAATAGCTCTTCTCCGCTGTAATTATGGCTGCTGTTATGCTCTATAGCAACAAGCAGTAACTGTATTTACTCAATACTGAGTAATGAAAAACTACTATACTATATACTATATATATATATATATATATATATATATATATATAGTAATTGTATTTACTCAATACACTGAGTAAAGGGGACAAGTAGGGAATCGCAAAGCATACTCTCCATCCTCACAGAAGATGGGAACGCTAAGGGAGTTCAAACAATTTTAACAGAGTGATTGAAACAGTTAAGAGGCTGGTAGAAAAAGAAGAGGGATATTTAGTCCTCCTGGTAAAATTCCCAAGGTTATGGCACAGAGAGAACTGCTTCTCAAATCCCATGCTGGGGGTCTCAGTCAATGGTTAAAAAAAAAAAATGTGTAAGTTGCTATGGAAGAAGGCTGTCCAAACAGACCTGCTCCTTCTTTTGATACATGTGGCAGACTGTAATTCTGATTTTCCTTCCATTTATTTTTTCACTCTTCTATTTTTTGGATCCTCTTGCTTTTAGTTCCCCTCAGCTACATTTGGACAACTGAAATCTGATTGGAAAATAAAAGGAATAGGAGTGGGGGTAGCAGTGGGGGAGGACCAGCATCCAAGGCAAAGAAGTTTCTCCCAGCAGCTCCATGACTGGCGAAGGCACATCATTCCTGGGGCGCAGCAAACTGGAACTGCTCATTACTATTCCTTCCGTCCCTCATATTCTATGACCCAGCGTCCCCTTGCTTTGTCTGCCATGACACTGATTCTGTGAGTCTCCTGCAATATCCTCACCCACTTGAAACAAGTCCTTGTTAATTCCTAGTTATCTGTCTTCATCTCACAACTCACAGGATCACCTTCTAAAAACCATTTCAACAACTGAAAACAAACTCCGCTTTAGTGACTGGACAAGTCTACACTGACTCTTGAGGCTCGAATACAGTCTCGAGAATAGCTTGAATCTGTGGGGAATGTGCTCTGAGAGAAATAGAAAGCCTCAGCTACAGCAGCTTTATGTATTTGTCCAACAAGAAGCCCTGGAAAAGGCAATCCAGATCTGGCACAATGACTCCCACGCCACTGATCTTATTCTCCCTTAATTTCTTCGAAACATGAGGTCTAAATATTCATTACATCTTTCCTTTCCATGGTTAGGTAATTCTTGTGCATATAATATCTAATATTAAAATAGGAATTATAGAAAGCAGGAATCAGCTCCTTGAGGGTTTATGTTTAGTACAGTGCTTGAGGTAGAGGCTGCGTAAGAAATGCCTGCTGAATAATTGAAACCTCTGAGGAATAGGGGTGTATAAATGGTCAATGTTAGCCAAGCTTTTTCCACCTTTCTTTAGAGCCATGCATTGAGTATTCTTCTTTACTTTCCTATTTTCTTCTGTATCAATTCTTCTTCAACACAGTCCTCTAAATGTTTTCTTGGCCTAGTAAACACATAGCACTGAACACTTGCTTTAAGTAATCCATAAATTATATAAGTAAAAGAAATTTAAAAATGTCTTCTCCATGAACCATAGGTCACTATCACTTACTGTAGAAGACCTTTGGAGAATGCTGTAGCTTCCAAAATCTTATCTCTTTTCTTCAAAAAACATTATAAAAATCAAGTCATGAAAGGATCAGCAAGCTTCATACTCTCCACATTAGACAGACATGATAGGATGAATTTCTGAGTACTGCCCCCCATCATATGTTCAAGTTGTATAATATTTGACCTGTTAATAATCATAATTCAGTCAACTTGATATCCTTTTAGTGCACTCGAAGAAACCAAAATATGAACAGTTCTTGATCACCTCAGAAAACAACTCAATTTAGAATCTAGTCTTCCTGATATGCTCCAATTGGTGGCCTTTCCTTCCTTCCTTCTTCCTTCCCTCCTTCCATTCCTTCCTTCTTTCCATTATATGTATTTAATTGCGCGCGCGCGAGAGAGAGCACGCAACTATGAGTGGGGTGGGGGAAGCAAAGAGTGAGAGACAAGTAGACTCTGAGCTGAGCAGGGAACACCACACAGGGTTTGAATTCATGACCCTGAGATCATGACCTGAGCCTAAATCAAAAGTAGGACCCTTCACTAACTGAGCCACCCAGGCGCCCCCACGTGGTGGATTTTGCAATAACGAAGTCTGCAGAAACAGGTCTTACAGAAACATGGTTACAGATTTATTTTCAAATATAGCAGGATGAAATAGAGTAAGTCATTGTAAGAGTAGAAAGGACAGCAACAAAGAACCCAAGTATTCCTATTAGAAACATTAAACAGCCTTAATTAAACACAAAGACAGCAAGACAAGAAAATAAAATGACTATAAAAAGTGCACCATTTTCAGTAAAGACTAACCTGTCAATGTTAAATATCACGACTGTAATACTCAGTTTTCCCAATCACACGTGGATGTTAATTGCATTTATCATGGGGTCAGTTGTGCAACATGACTCAAATAACAGTAAAGTTTCCATGGCAAGATCCTAAGAAACTTTTTTTTTTTTTAAAGATTTTATTTATTTATTTATTTGACAGACAGAGATCACAAGTAGGCAGAGAGGCAGGCAGAGAGAGAGGAGGAAGCAGGCTCCCTGGTGAGCGGAGAGCCTGATGCGGGGCTGGATCCCAGGACCCTGAGATCATGACCTTAGCCGAAGGCAGAGGCTTTAAGCCACTGAGCCATCCAGGTGCCCCCTAAGAAACATATGATCTATGTCCTCTTTCAAAGCCTCCCTTCGAATGTGGTATTATAACTTCAAGAAATGGAGAGAGAATACGGGTATAATAAGATATTTCAAGAAAGGCCAGTCTCTGGAAGAATAATCTTCACAGAGCCCTCTAAGAATTGATGCCAGTTACCACAATTATTTGCAGTCTTAAGTGACATCTTAATAAGCAGGCCTGGAAATTCATGGGAGCTGGTTCTCTGTGTTGGCAACTGCATTTTAAGCTGGTAATTAGATTCAACGAAGAAGTCTTCCTGCCAAGGCCAGAGCCTTTCAAAAATCTTCTTTGAACTCAGGGTTGTGATGCACAGCTAAGACGCCCCATCCTGGCCCAGGTAACAGACCACTTTCTCCAGACTGTGGGCTGAACCTGCAGGCCATGTTACTGAGGTTTGCATCTCCAGGGATTAAGGAAGAGTGGGCCAGGCTGGGTGCTCTCTGTTGGTGGAGATGGCACCCGTCTTCAAGTCATGTTGTGTGGGCCTCCGAGAAAAAGCAGGACTGTCCTCCTCAGGGGGAGGGAAGGAGAGGGCCTGATAACAGCGGGGACTGTGGAGCTCTGAGGCACATCCACAGAAGCTCCTACTAGGGATTTTCTGAGAGTCATGGGAGGGAGGGATGAGCATACAAACTGATTTTTTTTTTTTCTCTCTCATCCTCATCTGTCAGGCCAGATGAGTACCTGGCAGGCCGCCACCCAAGCAAAATATGGAGGCCTATTCATAAGCATTCCTCACTGAACCCAGTCCCCAACTGGCACCTTCCAGCAGAAATATATGATCTAAATATTTCTTTTGGAGTCCTCTCCTGTTCCCTTTACCGCTGTAAAAACTACTCTAAGAGGATAATTTTCATCTGCTTATTTGTAACATCAGCCCTGATTTCATGTGGAAATCTGGATTATTTTGACACCTGCAGGCAGGTTCACAAGAAAACACATGGGCTCATTTGCCTTAGGGGTAAGCGAGAGCACCACCCATGACTCCGGAATGACAAAGACATAGGGCCACCTCCTGGTGGAGGGTCAGAACCCACCTCCCAGCCTTCCATTTAGGAACACCAATGAGAAGAATGAGCGGTTGGGGAAAACTAAATACAATAAATTCATTTAAAAAATTAATATGAAATAATTCTTTGGGTCAAATTTCAAAGAATGATTGCAATTCTTCTGCAGTATCCGCCTGGTTTATTTATTTAATGGGCTCCCATCTAGAGAACGCTGTCATAGACTAAGAGCCAGCAATTAATTCTTATCTTGTAAACAGCTGAATTCTCTCCCTGTTTGGGAACAATCAATAAAAGCCTGGCTTGATATCTGGCTGAAATAGCCACTCTAATGAACAAAATAAAGGACAAAATTCAGACGGGCATAAGAACAGCGCTCTGTGTAAAGTACAGAGTGGGCTGATCGCAATGACAGCTCCTAATCTCCCCCCCTGAAAAGTGGCTTCCATGGAATAAAGTCAGCTTACATGGATTTTCCATTTAAATGGTCAAGGATTAAAAGGAGCCGGTGGGACAAGCGTAACTCATTCCTGTAACATTCCCCTTAAAATACACATACACATCATGATATCCTTATAAAAATAAGCTGGCTTCTTGTTCACTGGAATTTAAAAGCAAAAGCTAACACTAACCCATTTTGATGAATGTATGACATAGTTGGAAGACTGGGCTGCACCTCATTTTCCTGAATTTCTGAGCTTCTGTGACTATCCTACCACGTTAGGCAATTTGCACTGCTGGAACCCCTCAGCGGTTACTTATACAAAAACAGACATTTCGTTTGAAACCTGACCAGGCTCATTCCTCTTCTAGCTCAATTCATTATGACAACCTTTAATTGGGCGCACAGCCAAAATGCAGCCCAGTTTAATAGGCTTGTTTCAGTGTAACCCATAGACTAATATGCTTATTGGACATAGTCATTGAGAATGATTTATTGAATAATACTTGATAAAGAGAGGGCACAAACCCTTTCAAAGGGTGGTTCTTGGAAAACTTAAAAGTCCACAAACTAGCCTGCATTTAAAAAAAAAAAAAAAAGAAAGAAACGTGAGAAGTTAAGAAAATTCATATCTTGCCAAAGAGTTCCATGTCTGATTCTGAGGGTTTAAAGAGTTACATCCTAACAGAAATTAGTCGATATCAGGCTTTTACTCTATATAGTCATAGGGAGCTGTGTACGTGGGGAAGGAGAAAGAGTATCTACAAATCATATCTATAACTTGTTTTATTGATTTAAAAAAAATAAAATAAAATTAGAGGAAGAAAGGCATTCCAGCCTGCCCCTTGAAGTTACATAGAAAGGATTTCTTAGGTTTACAGTACTTGGTTCGATAGAAAGACTTGTATTTGGTTGGCAGTTATCTTAAGTAAAATATTATCTAGACATCCCCTTGCCTACTCTAGAGCAAGCTGAAATTAATGGGGAAGTTTGCTGCTTTGTACACTACACTGGCAAAATTTACCTAATAACCGTGCTTTGTAAGTTAATGAAATATCAAATCAATCTTCAATATGGTCATTCACAGCCATTTCGAGAGCAATTTCCTCCAGGACCTCGCTCAGAACAATGTTCTTGTGCCACTCACCCCCAGCCCCCCTTGGGGGCAATACACCACCCAGCCTGGCCACTGCAGAGTGGAACTAATTCCTTCCTCTTAACGCCTCTCTCCGATTAGCTGGTGGGAAATAGGAATGATTTACTTAAGAGACAGCTTTTCCTCTTACTCAAACCTATTACCATTCTCAACCAAGCATCACTCAGCTGCTAATTTTCTTGGGAAGTTGTACAGTGCAGGGGGAAAGAGCACGGAGTTGCTAACATAGTGATGTAAGCAAGTTATTTAACCTTCTTATGCCTCAGTTTCCTTATTTGTCAAATAGAGTTTATTTCTGCTTTCTACTCTTACTGCAAATATTAAGTGCCAAAAGCATGATAGAAGCATATAGGGTTGCCTGGTTCATAGCAGTGTCCCATGAATTATTGTCATCGTGTAATAGGCAAATAAACAGATGAATAATTATAAAACAGTGTCATAAAGCAACCACAAAGGGTAGGTACAAGATACAGTGAAAGCACCAAGAAGGGTTAAACCATGCATCGTCTCTATAATATCCCTGACAATTTGTCACCAGAGAGCATTAGGACAGATTTGACAAAAAACAAAACAAAACAAAACACCAAAAAAACCCCCCAAACCAAATGAAAACAAACAAACAAAAAAACCCCACATGACTCATGGGGCAGGCAGATCTAATTATTGCAATATTTTCCCTTGAAAACAAGTCTTTAAATTCTCTAAAAATGGCCTGCCACTGACTTTCATCCATTCCTTCCCTTTCTCCTCCAAGGTCAAATTCACTTTCATGTTTTCATGGCCAATGAGAAACCAACAGAAAGACCCTATGGGCTTCAAGTTCCCCAGAAGTATAATTCTACCACAGTGAGAATGGCCATGCCAACCAGTCCCCAGTGACTGTTCATGCCTAGGGTTCAGAGGGAACCTGAAGGATGTTCTCTCAATACCCAAGAATAACACAATTAGAGACTTTTACAGGGTGGGTGCAGGTGTGAGGGACGGCAGAGGCGATAAGAGTGCCAACTATTGACCATCCTTGGTAAACAAGCTATGAGCTTTCCCAGTCTTTTTAATTTTGGGGGGGATCATATTGTATTCACTCTGTGCTCCCTTGTGCCTGCTGTGGGAATGCGTAATTGAATGGCTTTATCTCACCTTACACACACTCTACAGTATCTGTCAAAATCTCATGTTCTTTCATGTCAGTAATATAAGCAATATATATTTCAGAAATGTATAAATGACATTTAAACAAACTTATTGAAGTATAGGATGAATACCTGCTTAATTACATACAATATATTCTTATTTCTTGCATAACGACAACAAGTAACTTATTTCTACGAGCTAAGCAAATGAGCTCCATGTCCGCTGTAGAATGAGAGCTCCTTTTCCATTCTTCCTCCCTTTCTCCTTTCCTTTCATCCATATTTATTTTAAATGTATTGGACAATTTTAAATGACAAAATTACTCTTTGATTACAAGTGAAAAAAAACTCCAGATATTTAAAAAAAAAAAAAAAAGTAGTCAGAAAGCCCTGCCTTTTCTCAGGTACTAGCTGCTTCTTTCATGTTTCTCTCTGTTTATATAAATGTACACAGATATTTAAATTTATTTTTATTTTTCGTCCAACGCAGGGGTCATATTATAAACATTTTTGTGTAAACTTATTATTTTGTTTATTAGCTTTAGATATTTTAAAGATATTTATTAGATTTACTTCTTTAAAGGATTTTAAAAATGAATAATCCCCAATATGAACACAGGGATAGGTCATGTTTAAACTTTGCTCTTTGTTTAGAATCTAATAATTTTTAAGAGAGGAACCATATTTTACATGTGAGTTAATTAGCTCCAGGGCTCTAGACACAAGGATGAAAATCATGTTTGTACCATCTTCTAGGAGAAATGGATTCCACTAAGAAGAGTTACTAGAAAGAGGTTGATGACTAGGATTTCCTTGCTTACCTACAACTCTGCATGGGCAGATAGCAGTTCCCTAGGCCTGTGAGAGAGTTAAAATCTCACTCCAGATGTAAGTCCCGAAGTAGGAACCTAACACTGCTGCCTATCAAAAGGCAGAAGCACGTTTCCTCTTGGGAGAGGACCACTGCTGCCTTTAAGTAAGTGGTATCCTTCCATCAAAGTACTCCAGAGTAAGAATGGGATTTAGACAAAAGTCTGGTTTCAGTCCTGGATCCACCATCCACCCGTTATGGGACACTGGACAACTGTGTTCTTCAATAATCCACAGTGTGGGGAGGGGCATACACATGCACACACTGCAAAGCAGTAAGAATCACTGTTGACATGACATGCTGATAAAACCTACCTCCCAGGACAGCCAAGAAGATCAAACGATCACCTGCCATGAAAAGTACTTTTAGAAACTGAAATGCAATTCCATGTTCAAATTATATAAAGAGATTCTTCTCAAGACATTTCATCTTATGGGTTTCATAAACCTTTCAGATGGGTTCTTCTTTTTTTTTAAATTGACACCATTTGCAAAATTACTGCAACTAAATTTTCTTACAAAGAGTCTGTCAAGGGGGTAGATGGTATATAATCTACATTTATGTAGAGACTATTACCCCCATTTTACAGTTGGCAACACTAAATCCCAGACAGATGACATGGCTGTTGTGGGTTTGAGCTGGAATTAGCTTACCCGGCCTCAACTTTCTGCACAATCCAGGGCATTTCAAACATTTACTCACACTACCTCTTCCTACTCCAAACCTCACGAGATGTAGAGAAGATCATGACAAGTAAACCTCAAGTGGATTTATGGCACAGTTATACCAATATGCATCAAGTTTGGGCCTTTTAAGTAAGTATTAGATAGTAGTTGTTTCCCTTATGATCTCTTCCACACACCAAGGAACCTCTCTCCCTCTCATATCCTACACGTCAAAGGGAAGACCAACCTGTGGTCCACCACTGTTATCAGCATTCTTTATTGTTTCTAATTCCAGCTTTGAAACAGAGCCCATGCTGTCCATTGGCTATGTGGAAATAAGTGATACTTGAATTTTAAGCTCAAGTGTTTATTTGCAACTTAAAATTCAGTAAACATTCTGGCATATTGGGAGAAAGGCACATGTAGCTCTTTGATTTAAGTATTTTGTTATTTTCTGATCTCTTTGCCTTAATCCTAGGATAAATATCAAATTCTCAGGCTATTTGGATATGGATAATTCTGTATCCATGGTCAAAAAGCATCCAGTGCTAGGTCAATGATTATGAAATTTGTTTCACAACTGTATTACATAGCTCTCTACCTTCCTGAACAGAATGCGTTTCACACGATACACTGCTGCTTGTGGACTTAGATTCATCACTATGAATGCCGTTTATTGTTCAGTTATGTTTTCAGTGATTATACTGGTGTATGAGGCTACTGGTTTCCATGCTATGTCGGCTCAGACAGCAATGTGACTTTGGGGGCTCATATCTTTTGTTCTTCTATTTTGTATGTTTTATGTTCTTGTATCTTTTGTCTCCTTGTCAGTTGTCTCTGCTCTTGTTGCTATTAATACCTCAGTCAAGTAGCAATATCTCTCATTAATCATTTAAGAAAGCAGTTGTGTTAGTTTGTTACGCTGCGTAACAAACTAACACAAAATTAAAGCTACACATAACACAAATTTATTATCCCCTAGCTTCTCTGTGTCAGGGGTCTGAGCATGGTTTAGCTGGGTCTTCTGCCAGGCTATAGAGCACCTACCGGGCTGGGCTCTCATCTGGAGGCTCGCTTGGGAAAGTGTTCCCATCAGATCTTTTTAAGTTGTTAGAAGAATTCACTTCCTGTGTCTGTAGGACTCGTGGTATCTTGTCTCTTCAAAGCCAACAGGAAGGAAAACAAGTCTCTTAATTAAGTCTTGAGCAAGACAGAGTCCTACATAACATAATCACAGGAATGACATCCTATCACCTTTGTTATATTCTTTTGGTTAGAAGCAAGTCACTGGTTCTCCCCAAACTCAAGGGGAAGGAATTATATGAGGTCATAAACACCCGGGAGAAGGGGATCATGTGGCTACCCTAGAACCTGTCAGCCATAGCAATACGAGTTAATCCACTAGGAATCAAATGCAAAGTTAGGATAATACAGCCATAATGAGATGCCAGAAGAGTCCTTGTGAGTTAGTTAACTGTAACTACTTTTATGACTTCCATTTTATGTATTTATCTTTTTAAAGATTTTACTTATTCATTTATTTATTCATTATTTCATTTATTCATCACAGCGAGAGAGGGAACATAAGCAGGGGTAGTGGGAGAGGAAGAAGCAGACTTCCTGCTGAGCAGGGAGCCCGATGCGGGGCTCGATCCCAGGACCCTGGGAGCATGACCTGAGCTGAAGGCAGACACCTGACGACTGAGCCACCCAGGCGCCCCATGGCTTCCATTTTAATTACTGTCTGAATCTTAAGCATGTTTTGGACACCCTGGCTATTCATTGTGTGATTTTTAGCTATCTGGATGAGTTCTCAAGCCAGAAATGGTGACTTTCAAGAAATACCACCACTAGCTCCTATTTTCTTTCTTCTCAAGATAGGTTGTAAAAATGCTGGCCAGTTCACTATCATTGCTACATGAAAACAGCTTGTTACTGAGTAGGTTGAGTCTGTTTGTGTATGACTACTGCTCAGTTACTAAACACTGCCTAACCCACACAGTGGGTCAGGGCCAGGCATCTGCTATGGTGAAAGACCCAGAATAGTAAGCAAAATGAAAGTGAGTATCTTCCTTCTCTTTTGACTCCTGGAAAACAGGAAGCTTAGCCTCTGAAGCCTTGCTGTGTTTGATTGCCCATAGAATACTTTGTAACTGGTAATTTAAAAAAAACCTACATGAACGTTCTCTGTAGAAAATATGCGAACAATCCTAGATAAACTTGAACAAAATTTCTACTTCTTTCATTACACACACTAGTCTGGAACTTGTTTAAATTAGTTTCTTCTTCTAGGTTAAAAGGTCAGATCTTTGTGCCTTCGTTGGTACCATGAAGTAGAGATCACTGGCATCATTTTTAGTGAACCTCAAACTATTTTTTTTAAGAGGGGGAGGGGAGAGAGAAGAGGGGCAGCAGGGGAGAGAATCTTAATCAGGCTCAACACCCAACACAGAGTCTGATGTGGGGCTCAGTCTCATGATCCTGAGATCATGACCTGAGCCAAAAACGAGGGTCAGAAGTTCCACTGATTTAGCTACTTAGGCATCCCATGCATAACTATTTTAGACCAAAGTTGTTGTTAGACTTTAAACTCTTTTTCAGTAGTTATTCAGAAAACAGAAAATGTATGCAGCAAGTAGAATGACCTTTAGAATTCACTGGAAGAAAATCAAATGCTTGCCACTTCTTCCAGCATCTATTACATTGAGGAATTATTCATTGGATGGTGAATAATCTCTCCCTGATGTAGGCATCACTGTGAACACAAGACAACAGGGGGAGGTTACTCTATGACTAAATCTTATCTGAACAACAGTATCTCTTACTTTACATCACAAATTGTTTTGCCCCCTAGTCAAGGTATTTAATTAGCCTGTGCTTGTTAGTACTATGCAAAACATAACTCCATAGTGCAAATTCAAAATAATAGCAAGATTCATAGCACAGGAATCCATTCAAAATAATAGAAAGATTCATAGCACAGGAATCCTTCAAACTGTAGCTCGAGCAATGAAATTATGCACAAGGTCAACCAGTCTACAAATAAGGCAGGTTTATTCATTTTTGTATAATTTACTGAGTATTCCACATAAGTTATTGTGGTAGCATAACTATTTGAGATAGTAATTTATTTTTCTTCATTCGTTCCACAAAATACAGGGTAACCATCCATCCCAAGTGAGAGATTATCAGACCAAGCCAGAATTACTGAGTTTGATGTTCAGGTTAAAAATCAAATATTTGAGCCACCTGGGTGGCTCAGTGGGTTAAGCCGCTGCCTTTAGCTCAGGTCATGGTCTCAGGGTCCTGGGATCGAGTCCCGCATCGGGCTCTCTCCTTGGCGGGGAGCCTGCTTCCCTCTCTCTCTCTCTCTGCGCCTGCCTCTCTGCCTACTTGTGATCTCTCTCTGTCAAATAAATAAAATCTAAAAAAAAAAAAATCAAATATTTGATAGTAGACATGATCTAGCTTATTGTTTTTTCCCCATGCACTCTTCCTCCA
Organism: Meles meles; assembly: GCF_922984935.1. Lineage (NCBI taxonomy): Eukaryota > Metazoa > Chordata > Mammalia > Carnivora > Mustelidae > Meles > Meles meles. Next base: position 51,587,216 of record NC_060076.1, read on the forward strand.
ACTAACTCCATATGATGAGAACCTTCTATAAAGGCTTAGAAGGTAGAGTATGGAAAGGATTCAAGATCGACATGTCTGGAAATGGTTTGCCTTTCTTGACCACTGGAAAGACTTGCTTGGGCAAGAGGGCAGCATGTACCTCTACTTTAATTTTTTAAGTTTGGGGATCTTAGGGAAGAAAAGACATTGCCCACTTTGTCTCAGCAGGAAGGGATACAGTCTTCAGAGAAAAGTCCTCATGCCACCCTGGTGGCCAGAGTAGAAATGGTGGCATGATGTATGGATCTACGAATGAAAGAGACTCCAAACTCTCAAGTCCACACCCTGAATTCCAGTGTCCCTTGGATCTAGTGCAGCATCTAAAAGACCCTATGGATTCCAGAGGGTCTCAGGGGTTATTAGAGAAAGAGGACATCATGGCCAAAATGTCATCACTGATAATGCTTGGTGAGATGGATAGTGTGGACAGTTCTCAGGTGAATTTGATGGATGAGGCTACTCCTTGGCGGGTAGTTAGTAGCAAGGATCCAGAGCTCGATCAGCACTGGAAGGAGATCTAAGCTGCATTACCCTTCACCTCAAGTCTTCTTTTGAGTGGCCACAAACCAGTAAGATGAGTAAGATCCTGAATAAGGAGCCAGATTATAACCACACACGTTTCTCCTCTTTTCTGTAGTGGCATGTGTATATGCTTCCCAGAGAATGGGGGTGAGGTGATGGGCACATACAACAGAGACAATCCTGGACCCAAATCACTAACTTGTACTAAATTCACCTTCTACATCAGGCCCAATGGGGCAGAGGATGGAATAATACACAAAATAAAATGAAATTGGATTACAAAAAGCAACCACAGTCAACCCCGAGACAGAAGTTATCCTGTGCTAGTTCATAAAATACCCTGGATAACTATAATCAAATATATATTATAAAAATCACAAAATTCATAAAAGAAGGGGACTTCTGCGTTAAAATAGGAAGGATCACTTTTGACAGTAGGAGAAAGCCTCGAAGTGTTGTGTAAGCAGTTCAACATGAACCATGGAGTCAGGCTACTGGATTTGAAACCAGCTTCTACTACATACCAAGGGTGTGACCTTGACAAGTTAGTTAACCAAAATGTGCCTCAGTTTCCCCATAAGGTTTATCCTCATATTATCTGAAGTGTTTGCTACTTTGACTATTACATATATAACCCACTTAGATAAATGTTTGCTGTTGCCATACTCATCACTGTCACCATCACCTCTAGCTGCTCCAGAGTTCAACCAGTTCTCCTGCATGGCCCTTACAATCCAGCATCAGGGAGAGGGTACCAGCATGGTGGCGGTTCCCCATCAAAGAGAACCACTGAGCCATGTTGGTATAGCCTTTGTTCTTTCTTTGGAGTTACCCTCCTTGCACTCTGGGAAATAAAGATTTTTGCATCTATGTCCATTCCTCTTAGATTGAAACATTACAGACCACATATAAACTAGGGATTTAGTTCCATGATCATCCTACCTAGTGTATCCCTGTGGAAAAGACCACTAGCTTCTCACTCCAAAATTTATTCTCCCTTCCCCCTTAAATTAGGTACATAGTACATACTCTGCATAGTATGAAGACTGCATGACCCTGAATCCCCTGCCCCCAGGCAGGGCTCTGTGGATTAGTTCCTGCCAGTGAGCTATTCAGAGGATACAAATGGCAGCTTCTGGAAAAGCCCTTGGGAGCCAGATGGTATATATCTTTTCCTCCATTATCACCTTATTGTTTGTCCCTTCCTCCATTTTATTACCCAGAATATGAGTGGCTGGAGCTCTGGGAGCCTTGTGATCCCACAAGGTGTCCTCAAGAATAAGAGGCAGAAGCTAAGATGATTTAGGAGAAAATGGAATGAGTCTGGGTCCGTAGCACCTTAGTTCACAGTGGCCCTGAAATTTCTGTCCTTGGAAAATTTCTTTCACATAGAAGAGAAACAAATACTTATGCTTTTACCACCATTGGGGATATTTCAGTTACATGCAGTGGGTCAAATATTAAGTGATGTGATCTTTTAGCCAAATTCCCATCGGTGGCATAAATTTTGAGTTGCCAGGAAGGTAAGGCACTTGAAAAGCTAAGACCATTTTTTCCTGCTTTTTGTATGATTTATATCAAATTGGAGTTCAGGACAGAATACCATAATTTCAAGCAACTTCTTTAACAAAGCTTGGAAGGTATATTCTCCACACACTCACTCATTCATATAGTCGGGCTAATATGTAATACATGAAGATCAATTTTCTCTGTAGAAACTCGGAACACTAACCAGCAATGGGTCATACCTTCAAAGCAATCTACTTAAATTGTACTTTCAGACTGGAGGCAAGCAGCCCTCTGAACACACATCCACTCAAAGCCATTAAAGGGCAATGGAGTGTGCAAAGCAATAACTCTACAAGGGAATCTAATTCAAACTAAAATAAAGTCCACCTGAAATTTAGTGTGTTCAGCAGCACAGGTACATATATGAACCTGCTTCATATATAATCAAGCCCAAACCTTTAAAAAAAAAGGCAAAATAAATCAAGTGCTATTTCTAAAGACTTTTATCATCATTATTTTATTATCATTAAAATGATGCAGTATTCTAAAATGATACTCATAATCTAACTATTTTGCCATTACCCTGGTGACCTTCCCCCAAAACAAAAACATTTCAACAGTTAGAATTAAAGTGCTGATGGTCTAAACTAGAGAGTAAGGACTGCTTAACCCACATTTATATTCCCTGGAAGCTCCTAGACTAGTATGTTAAATATAGTAGGTGCTTAGTAAATGGTTGTTGAGATGAATCTGCATTTTTAAAATGTGTATTACTTTCATCATTAAAGTGACAAATCAGTTTTGTGACCTTGAGAAAGTTACCTTTCTTTTTCATATCCTCATCTGTTAGAAGGGGATAGAACCCTCTTCCCAAGGTATGCATGCAAAGTGCTTTAGGTAGCACATGGTATAGAAAGTGCAGACAATAAATGATAGTTGGTATTCTCATTACTATTATTTGTATTGTCATTATGTCACTATTATTATTACTCTGCTTTAGATTCTGTTCTGCGTGCTGGACAAAGTATTGTGGAACATAGTCCTTGCTTAGAAGATTTCCAAGACAGATGGTCTATAGATATGAAAAAATAAATGGAGACACAAAGTTGGAGGGATCTTACAGCCAATGGACAATGTTCTTGGGATGGGATCCAGGAATTCACTCCTAGTCTGAATTTGCTGACTGCCTTGTGACCTGCTGTAGCTCTAGCCAAACTTCTACTTGCCTCCCTTCCCCCACCCCCGCTGTTGCTGCTCCATATTTTACCCACTGAGATTTCCGATTTCCGATTTCCTACTTACTTTGCACTAATATTCCCCTCTGGACAGATCATCCCTGCAGATTAAGATCCTGACAACAGACTGCCCTGAAGCCCCAGCCAAGGACTCTCCACACCTGTGTAAGATTCGCTGGCCAGCCTAAGAAGGCAGGGCCCTGTCTGGTTCCATAAGCAAAGATCATGAGTTCTGTAGGAGTTTGGAGAGACAAGCCCATCCTGAGAGCACGTGAGCAAGTGAGACCTGAGTTGGTTACTGGAGAAAGGTCTAGAGAAGAGGGAAGAAGGACATACCAGAGAGAAGAGGCTCTATAAGCAAAGATCTGAGCTGATAATTGCACATGGGAACATAGCACGGGCTCAGCAAGCTGCAGGGAAGACAATCTAAATGGATGTTGTCAGAAACAAGATTAAAGTTAGGTAGGGACCACAAGAAGGGGTTCTGGCATTAAACTGTGTTTGAGGAACTCAACTTTCCTGAAACATATAATTGGCTTTGACATACAAGAACTCATTACACGAACGGCAAAGTGGAGCTTTTGGAATATTATGTTGGTAAAGGTACATGTAGAAGCCCAGGCAGACCGTGGGTATTTGTGGACAACTGGGAAGGAAGATGAAATCTATTATAGGTAGGAAGCTCTGACTCTAGAAACACAGAACTGGTTCTGACATAAAAGATAATTGGAGTGGTAATCAAAAAATATCACCAAAAAGCAACTCCACGGAATTTGAAGTTTCCATTAAATATCTAATTTGAAACACAGTATTCTGGAGCTGCAAAGCCATCCATAGTATATTTTATCTTAAAGGTCAGGAAAACGAGGTTCAGGAAGATATATGTCTTGCCTCAAGTCTCACAGCCAATTGGAAATAAAGTCTCAATCCAACAACACAAACCCTCCTTAAGTTTTAGGCTCCATAAGTGACACTTTTACATCGAATCCCACAGTTTTAGTTTGGGTAAAACTATATAATTGTAGATAAAGGTATTTTCACTTAGCAGAAGTTACATATGCACAATTAAGGATTATAAATAACAGATCTTTTTTTCTTTAGCATTCCTTTTGCTCTTTGCCAATATCAAGTTGAAATCAAACTTAATAAAGACAAAAGAAAACGAAAATGTGTTCCTTTCAAAACTTTTCATTGAGCAGTAACGCTGTTATTTTTGAAGCCGAACAAAAACACAACCATGACCTTCTTCTTACTTAAAAGTTCCTACTAACAAAGGTAAAAATGGTATAGAGCATTTTAAAATCAATATTTAGAGATTGTTTCTATTCAATAATATCATGCTAGTAAAGAATGTCCTTTTAATGTTTCTCTTCAATTGGCCCACCCAATTGTAATCTCAGTGTAAACGCCTAAATTTCTACCTACTTCGAAATAGCACCTACTTAAAAAAAAAAGTCTATCCAATTACAAGATTATATAAACTCCGAGAGGATGTGAGGCATCAAGGGGTCATTTTGCTCCTGCCCACAACCCACAGTATTCTGTCATATTTTCTTAAATTCAAGTGACAGAATTTGGACTCTCTGTTATAGGATTCCATTAGGCTGTCCTCTGACCTCTCTGATTCTACTCAGCACCTCCCTACGCAGATGCCTGGTGCCAGTGACCTTGTCCAGCTGCTGGCGGAGTCGGCCACTGCCCCCCCCCCCCAGCTGCCTTCAACTACTGATGGACACTGGACATCACCTTCACGCATAAGCAGGTCATCAGTGGTCTGTTGGAGACAGGCATTGGAACTCATCATACAGCTGGACAGTTTCAGCACCCCTTAGAAGCTGCTAAGGAACTCCTCTGAAAGTTGTCTTTTCATGAGCTGAATTAGCTCTTTTTATTAAGGAAGCAATAAATTATTTTTTGGTGCCCCAAGTGATTTTCTGAGGAGCAATTTAAATCACAGTCCTTAGTTAGTCTGTGCTTACTAGCAAACTTCCAAAGTAAAGCAGCAATTAGCTGCTTGCATTTGTAACTGTTACTTAAGATATTCAATAGTCATTTCAAAGTACTCTGGCTTACTTTAGGGTAACTGGGAGTGGACCCTCTCTCAGAAATTTGAACACTCATTCAAAGGAACAACGTTGGTGAGAATTAGGAAGAATTTCTTTAATACCAAAATTTCACCAGCACGACAGTTTCTTTGGGAAGGATCTCACAGTGTGAAACCTGAAAATGTACTCGAACAGAGTCCTCAAATTCACACGTTATTTATGTATTTCTAACTAATGTTAAATTTTCTTAACAGAATTATATATATATTTTTTATTTGAGAGGTTGTTTGGTCTTAAAAATCTGCTTGCGTGATAGTTGGGATTTATAATGCTTCACATTTTATTAGTTCCCATGTCTTTTAGATAATTAATCTTCATATCTATTTGTTGTTTGGAGTAAATGACAGAATCCTAGCAAATGGTGGTTATCTCATAAACAACAGATAGGAACTGTATAAGCTGTAAGGAAATTGGAAATTGAAAAAGAAAAAAAAAATCCACGCCCCCAGGGATAATGTTTTTTGTTTTTGTTTTTTTTTCAGTTAATTCCAAAGGTCAAGTGTAAGAAGTAGTCTCTCTCCTTAAATACTGAGATTCGTCATCCTGACATTATTTACTAGAGCTGCAGTTCATGAACTGATAGGAGGCCCCATGATCTCGTATTCTGTTGTCATACATTTGACTACTCCTTAATTATATGGTGAGGCAAAAATGTGAATTGTGTATATACTAAATCTTGGGCACTGAGCTTTGTCACGTTATGTTTCAATGATTTGCCAGTTCAACCACTGCTAATAAAAACAGCATTTTGTGCTGATTTTTGCCAGACATTTTCCTGAAGGTTTTATTATGCATGTATTTAAAAATATTCCAATCATAAAAAGTGCAGGGAATAATAAAAAACTTTTTTTTTGCAACTTACTAGCCATTTAAACATATATTAACATCTTACTTACCATGATCTTTTTTGAAAAATAAAATATTACAGATATGGTTAAAGTGTACCATGCACAGGGTCCCAACCTGATCTCCTTCTTTTCTGCCTATGCAGAGAGTAACCAACATTACAAAGCTGGAGTAAATTTTTCCCACCCTTGGTTTATACATCATCATTTGCTTTAAACATTATCCAATAAATATTTATGTGATACTAAAATTAATATAAATTGTCCATTATAAAGTAGTATCGTTTTCCCCTCAACATTATATTTTTGAGATTGATCCAATGCATATAGATCTAGTTATTTATTTTAACTGCTTCTAGAGCATCTTATTTTGTGACTAAACCACCAATAGCTCATCCACTTACCTTCTAATGAATATTTAAGGTTTTCTTTCAGTTGTAGGCTGAAACATTCAATATTTCATTGAACATCTGTGTAATTGTTTCTCTAGGGTAGGTTTCAAAAGGGAAATTGGTGGGATTTGGGCTATGCTTATACTCAACTTTATAGACATCAGAAAGTTGCGCTTCAAAGTGGCCCCATCAATTTGTACCCTAACAGCAATACAGGAGTTTCTTACTACCTTTCTTCCTCGCTGATACTGCCTTGGTTGGTTCTTTTAATTTTTTGCCACTACGATGGGTACTGAATGCTGTTGTTTTAGTTTATAAATCCCTGATGACTACTAACATTGAAAATAGATTGTTAATGAGTATTAGCATGCCACTGATAAACTGTTCACATTTGACTTATTTTACATCTTTTTCAGACTTTTGTTCCTATAGTTTTATTATACTTATGAGCGGTATCTTTCAAAAATTACATTTCCAATTGGTCAACACTACTGCCAAATGGAGCTGTTATTGCTCTATCTCAAGTTGTTCTGAGAAATTTGTATAAACTCCCTACAGAAAGGTGCCTGATGCATATTTGGTCTTCTCTAAGCTTCCTCTGCCTTCACAGAAGTGTAGAAATGATGTAGACTACTTGTTTAGAATACCAAATAATCAGAAAATGTGAAGTTGTGTAAAATATTCATATGCTGAAGTTACAGTATTTTTTTTCAATAGTTCATGACCAGTAGAGTCAGAATGCATTAGCTAAGTCTTGCAAGTGCAGGCAAATAAAATATTTAAAACCCTCACAGGGTGACATATTATATATACTTTGTATGGTGTTCTGATTTTTTTCTCAGTGATATCATATTATATAACTTGAAGTGGCAAATGTACTAGAAACCAAATCTAGTCTTTCTGTCTCAGTATATCTTCCCATGGGACAGCCAATTCACATTACACCCATAAGGATGTCACAAAAATCACAGACTGAATGGGAATGCACTTCCACTTTTAAAACACCTGTCTCCTTCAATATCACCGCGTATTTCTTCTCTGCATAAAATCAGTTAAGAAAAAAAAATGCACTAGTTGCTAATCAATAAGGCTTTATGAAGCTGTGTGCCACTTTGAGTGTTGTGTTTGCAATGAAAAGTTAATTCCTGGTTCTCCTTATTCTACAAGTACTGAGGGGAGACAGGTAGATCCAACCACAGTCTTAGGACAAGTCAAGAGGGGGTGGAATCAGGTCGGGTGAGAAGACCCTGGTGAGAGATCAACAAATTTTTAAATTTGTTTTAAAAACATTTAATCGCTCACATTCAGTAACTTAAATGCTATTGACACAGGGCTACTTTCTTGTGTTTATCTATACTAAATGCTCAAAAAATATTAGCCGGCTTAGAAGTACAATTAAGCAATGAAGTTATTATCTTCAGATGTTAGCAGTTAAATTCCACTGTTTCCTCTCCCTTGGCAGGTTGGGGAGGAGGTTGGTGAACACCTTGAGAACATATGGGAATGGTTATATTACGTTTTATATAAGTGTTTATGTGTTGGTTGAACTCATTTTTCAGTTCATAGAAATAATACTTGTCCCCACCAGTTCCCCCATCTCAACTAAGGAAGAAAAAAATAATTTACTTTAAAGCAGAACCATTTTTAATCAATTGGATTTTTTATTTCAGTTGAGCTTCAGAGAATTACTGACTTGACCTTAAAAACAAACTCCCTTTTCACACATGATTATGAAAAAATAGGCCTTTCTGAGGGTCCCCCTCCTGAAAGCTCACCTCTATTTTCCCAGTCATTAAAGGAACACTCTACCCTCGATTGAAATAACTTACGATTTATTTTATAATAAAGTATTATTAAATAAGAAATCACTTAAATGACTTTCATTTTGTACAAAGGTACAAGAGTGGCTTAGAAAAACTGCTTTGTGAACCCCAAGTCTGCAGGCAAGTGAGGTTTGCATTAAATTACCTACTGAAAGAAATCTCATTCTGTAGTGAATTTCATGTTAATTATCGTCTTAATTTTGTATCCAGCTGACAACCAAAGCCAACGGGGCCTGTTTCTCGACTATTCCAATATTGAATAACGGCCTTTGACAAACATCCTATTTTTGCAAACAATGCAAATTACATACATACAGTTTCGGACAAGGATTAGAAGTTTCTAGATTCTAGACAAACAACTCCCTTACTCTGCTTTTCAAAGTGTGGACAATGGAATTAGCCCCTGGAGAGAAAGTTTCTAGTCGGAAACTAGAAAGTTTTCCTAACGCAATGTAGAAGACAATTCGTGCCGCAAGGTCTTGGTTGAGGAAGTGTCATTTTAACGTCAAAAATGACCAAAATAGGGGCGCCTGGGTGGCTCAGTGGGTTAAAGCCTCTGCCTTCAGCTCAGGTCATGATCCCAGAGTCCTGGGATCAAGCCCCGTATCAGGCTCTCTGCTCAGCAGGGAGCCTGCTTCCCTTCCTCTCTCTCTGCCTGCCTCTCTGCCTACCTGTGATCTCTGCCGGTCAAATAAATCAATAAAATCTTTAAAAAAATTAAAAAAAAAATGACCAAAATAAGGTTTTAGGTAAAAGAGTTTTCCACAAGTCTGTTAAGTTAGGCTGTTTTGGTTTTCAAAAATTATTTGAAAGAGTAAAAGAAAGAGCATGAGAGAAGAAAAATTAAAGACTTAAAATGAGGATAGCAATAATTTTACCCAACAGTGTGACAAGGTGTTTCTTATTCTTAATGCCATTTCTGCCCAAAATGTTATACATACTGGGATAAATTTGTTACTTCTACAACTATAAATTTTCAATCTCCCTGCCTTCATATTCTTTATTATAAACTTATATACTGGCTTGAAAGAACATCATGGAAGATAATCCCAAATGTTCTTTCATCACTTCATTAAAAAACTGAAGTCATTCATGCAATTAATAAAAATACTTTGCATTTAGAAGGATTTTCACATTTTTTTTTTTAAGATTTTATTTATTATTTATTTGAGAGCAAGAGGGAGAGAGCGGAGGAGGGGACAGACAAGCAGTTTCTGTGTTGAGGAGAGCCCGACGCAGGGCTCAATCCCAGACCCTGAGACCATGACCTGAGCCAAAATCAAGAGTTGGACGATTAACTGACTGAGCCATCCAGGAGCCCCAGATTTTCACATATATAAGGTCCTTCTCGTGCATATTCGCCTCAGCGTGGATCCTGACCTCAAGGAGCAGGGCTGCTAACCCAGTAGGAGAGTGAGTATGATTGCCACTGGGCTACTAATGATGACTCGCTTGTAAGCAGATAGAAATGGACAGATTCTGCTCAACCATTGGGAAGTGGTTTTTGTGACCTATACCAGGAAGTTTTCTCATTGATAATTCTCCCATTCCACTTCAGAGCCTCCTCACAATGTAGCAGAGATTCATACATCTGAGCCACAAAAGGAGTTTCCAGGTTCTGGCTAATGTGACAAGTAACAATCATGTTTGAACTCTTCCCCTTAGACAAACACAGAGAGTGGTGATTCATCTTTTAATGCCTCTTCAGAAAAAATAAAGTCATACTTTAAAAGATTTATATCCTAGGATCCAAAAGAAGTCCTCAAATAGACATACCTTCAAAGAAATTGATAGAGTCTCACAAATTTATTAGGAAGCTGGATTAGCTTCTGGTATTCAGGAAGCTTTGATCTTTTCTCTTCCTTCCATTTTCTTGTACAACCCCACTTCTATATATGCTGGTAGGTAATTCCTCTTTCAGGTTAAATGCTTCCATCCTCTCCATTCTTACAATGTCAGTGGGTTTGAGAAAAACTCTGGGGCATGAACAGTTTTTATTACGATGCAAATCCAGGTAATAGTATGTAACAAAGTATTGGTGACACCCCTCAATGCCTGCCAAGTGACAAAAATTGTATTTCGTGGCACCACTATCACAGTTCCATTATGTTCATAATTAGTTAATATTATTCAATTTCCTTTATGGTGTAAATTATGTAATAATTAGGCTTGCTTCTGAGGTTTGTCCATGGTATCCACAGAGCAATACTTACGTGAGCTTTTCATAGACCCAATCTGAAGTGAGCTAACGTATTTCAGATATTGCATAACATCAAGTGGGACAAAATTTAAAGATAATTGTGAGATAATGTTCTGAGAAAGAAATAATAAAACTTAGGTGGGAAAGTGTGTGTACCACAGCAGATTACACAAAAAAAGCCTTAAGCAAACAATAAAAGTTTAAAAGACTGGCTCTGCATTTTCTGAGTTTACTGAGAAATATATATATATATATATATATGAACTTTATGAAAATTAATTATAGTACCCTTGGGAATCTTTACCACTCTTCCTGCCCATGCTGGGGCACAAGCTTTGAGAAGAATGTGAACATCTGTCATAGAGAAGATGGAAATGACAGGAACAGTAAGCGGTGGCCGCAAGTGGCCACCAAGAAAACGGATTTATTCAGTAACTAGAAGAGAAGTTTATGAGATAAATGTGCCCAAAACACCCTCTTGAGAGAGGCTGTAGGAGGCGGGATAGAGGAGGTAGAAAGAAAGCCACTTGTGTGTTTGCTTTGGACATGTTTCTTTCTTTCTTTAAAGACTTATTTGTTTATTTATTTGTCAGGGAGACACAGAGAGAGCACAAGCAGGGGGAGCAGCAGGCAGAGGGAGAAGCAGTCTCCCGGCAAGCAAGGAGCCCAATGTGGGATTCAACCCCAGGATCCTGGGATCATGACCTGAGCCTAAGGCAGAGATGCTCAGCTGACTGAGCCCCCCAGGCACCCGCCTAAGTCATTATATTCTGACAGCAAAGGAAATCCACTGGGCTCCTCAAATTCCAGCCTGAGCGCTTTCCAGCACGAGGTCACCACCCTGAAGAGGCACACTTAAAACTTTCAGAAGTTCTTTCCGATTCTCACAATAAAGCACAGATGACAAATTACAGCTCTATTTGCAAGTAGAGAGGATCCTGGCTCTTGACATCTCCAGTCAACTATGCTACTTGTTTTCATTTCAGAGCTCATTATGGAGACTTCCAATTTTTTTTTTTTTTTCAAAACCACCACCAGAGAAACAAACTTTCATAAAATAAATATGACTAACACTTTGAAGTAAAAATAGCCACAAAGAAACCAGGATGGGAAGATGGTGGAATTTCCATTGACTCATCAAACAATTTATATATAAATCTCCTTTTTCCTTCTTCATTCACTTAAATTACTACCATTTCTTGTTCAGACTCACTGGCAAAACATCAGTGATTTTCATGTGAATCCTTCGCAGGTTGCCCCAGACAAACTTAAATGCTGGACTGAAAGGTTTGCAGCTAGCCAGACCCAGGAAGGGATATAAAGCTACCCCCACAGTCTGTCCACTGAGCTCTCACTTTGCTTCCCTCTCCTCACGGATATGAGAAAATACCATTCAAACCTCTTCACATTTGCTAAAACCAACCACCACCGCAAGTCAGAATCACCAAATGAACTTCAGTGGTAGTTCAAAGAATAAATAAAAGAGACACTCTACCAGGTCTTCAGTTTTGTGACTATTCAAGAGGTCAGACAGGAAATCTTCATGAAGGCTCTCTCTCCGAATTAGCGTAAATTCCCTCAGGAAAACAGCCCCTTGGCTCTGGTCTCCGCATACCTAGGGTGATAAGATAGCCAATTAAGCCTTCAGACAGAGCCTGGAGGGAGGGGACACTGAGGAAATAATGTCTCTGAGTTGAAGAAACTTCTTGGATGCATTTCAAGTCCGATTAGAGCAATCAAAAACAAGGCGGGCAACTACATATTAACGTGAGAGCCACTAGAATGTTCTGGCATGTGGCTCCTTGGATGGACGCCAGGGAAGTCCACTGCTAAGTTGGCACCTCTTTATTGACTGCCAAATTCAGAGATCGTTAAGTTATCTTTGAGGCCAGGTCGAGGGTAGATTTATTCTATCCGGCTATTCCTATGTATATGCCACCCAGGTATCTTGGACCCATAGGGATCAATCCCTATTTCCACGGATATGAGCATCTAGGTGAATCCTGATGTCCTGTTAACTATCTACCAGATAAGAAGAAGCTGGCCTGAGCCCACAACTGACTTCCTGAGTTATGCAAGTACTTTAGAACCAGATATACTTCAGCTACTCTGGAGGGAGGCACTGGAGAACTTTTATCTAGAGCTTATCACATACCAGGCTCTTTACCCAGCATTATCTTTCAGCAGCCCCAGGAGGTGTTTGTTATTAGCCACACTTTACAAATTAGGAACTCGAGGCAAAGAGGTTTCAGGAATTTGGCGAGTTAGTAAGTGTTGAAATGAGGACTCAAATATGGGTCTGACTCTAAAACTCCCTTCTTTTCATTATCACATTGTGCTACTGAGGTCCTCAAACCTCTGGCGGAGGACACATTGTTGAGTACAACTCCCATAAATTCAAGGGGCTGTGGATTCACCCAGGCTTCTCACTACTTCTCCAAACCCGTTTACCTACACATTACAAGACAGGACTTATATCAGCATGACTGTGGTTGCTGAGAAGACAGGAGAAACACAGAAATACACTTATTACATTAAATACATTTAATACATGGAAAACATTTAGTACAGTGATGACCTAGAGGAAGCAATCAACAGATGACTGCCATAGTTACTATCAAAAGCACGTTCTCCTTAAGGAACAATTAAAAATTTCAGCTTTTAACATACATGAAATTCTTTGACCATATTTATAATGCCCATAATAGATATTGTAAATGGGTATTGCATCATCTTCATGCTAGTATAACATTTAATTTTTATACATTTTAAATTGCACACCTTTTTATGGTATTGTTAATATCATTAGGAATATGTGGCTGTTCATATTATTAATTTATGCCTTCTTCAATGTCTGTAATAATTCATAATAAATTCAAATAATTTTAATCCTTAAACTCGTTGGAAAGGAATAGAATTTTCTGTAATTTATATGTAAATGGATTCTGTTATACAGCATAGTCAGTATCATTGGAGTAGACAGAGTCTTGGGCCCCCCAACTCCCTAGTATCCTATCTGTGAATATACTGCTTAACATGGCAAAGGGACTTGGCAGATATAATTAAGTTTACTTATTAGCTGACTTCAAAATAGAATTAGTATCCTGGATTATCCAAGTGGGCCCAGTGTAATCATAGGAGGCCTTAAAAACAACGTTCTCTGAGCTGAGGACAGGAGAGAAAGTCAAAAAGATTCAAAGTATGACAAGGACTTGACCTGCCATTTTTGACTTGAAGATCAAAGCAGGAGGCACATGGGAAGCGTGAGAGGAAAATGTGTCCTCCCAACAATGGAGAGCTTGGAAGAGGACCTTTGCCCCAGAGGAGAACTACATCTTTGCCAATACTTTGATTTTAGCCCAGTGAGACTCTAACTGGAGAATCCAGCCATGGCTGCCAGACTTCTGACCTACAGAAACTGTGAGATAACACTTGTGTCTTGTTTTCAGCCATTAAATCTGTGGTAATTTGTTATGGCAGCAATCGAAAATTGATATAATCATCAAGAGGCAGGGTCGATGAGAGGTTATCTTGTTTCTTTGCCTACACTGTTTCTTAAGAATTAGTCAGTACTGACTAAGCAGAGGTAGAATTGCAGGTAATTCTTGGAAATGGATCCTTCTGGGTAACCTAACTTATTCCTGTTACACTTAAAATTAAATTTCTCATTTCTTTTCTCATCAGGGTCAATCGTTTCTGGAGTCTGTAGTTACGTACACTTCAAAACCTGTCTTGAACCTGTAACTTCCCCCATCAGAAGCTTTCGGGGATCCTCCACTTCCGGTTGGGCACATTCCAAATTCACCGCCCTGTGCTCAAGGACTCCTCACAGCCATTCAAGTTCCAGATAAAGAGTAGCCACACTTGTGCAGCTTTTTCTCAAAAAGATCACAACCTGAGTTTAAAGTGACCTAGAATGGATGTGTTTTTGTGTCATTCTTTGCAAAAGGACTAAATGTATGCTGATCACTACTGAAGTTTCATCAATCATTTCTCCAGCAATCTTAGGCTCTTTTTAATTCTAACTCCATTATTCAAAATGGTGGCCACCTTGTCAAGCAATGTCATAGTCTTTAAAAGCTAAAAATCTGAAGAGACTAATCAACTTCTGTGCATTTTCATTGGGAGAAATTTATGCCTATGAAAAATAGGTTTCTTTTGTTAAACTGATAAAAGAAAGAGACAAAGGACTCAAATATGCTCCAAAAGAGAAAGTGAGATGTCAAATACAAAGACTGAAGATGCAATGCTACAAAAAGGAAGAATAATCAGCAAACACTTAGTTCATTTGGTTTAGGCTTTAATTCTCAATCATAGCTGTGTATTTGATTTAGAAAGCATTTCTGCCTGTTTGTATTTCCCAAGAATGTTGACATTTATAAAACTCACAACTCTTAGAAGATGCTCAACTTCCCCAATACTTTGATGTGATACTAAGGCAGAAGGTCTTAATTAAACTAAAATTCAATTTAATACTGAGAATAGATAAAAACATACAAGTTAGAGGAATGTAATTATAACCACTTTTTCCCTATAGATATCCTGTGCTTATCTGTTTCTAATTTAATTTCTATTCATGCACAATATTACTAATTAGGCAATTTAAAGTACCCAAGTTAATTTGATCATTATTAAGTTAGTTTTGAATATCTGTATCTATCAAACCATGGATAATAATTTTTATAGTCTGTGTGTTTTAGAAATACTGTTACAATGAAGGAGATATATAAATATATAAAGATATATAAATATGTAAATCTTAGACTTCTATTTCTAACTGATTTTCAAAATGATTACTTAAATCCAAAGTAGTGAGACACCTGGGTGGCTCAGTCATTAAGTGTCTGCTTTCGGCTCAGGTCATGATCCCAGGTTCCTGTGATCGAGTCCCGAATTGGGCTCCCTGCACAGCAGGAAGCCTGCTTCTCTCTCTCCCACTCCCCCTGCTTGTGTTTCCCCCCTCACTGTGTCTCTCTCTGTCAAATAAAAAAAGAAAATCTTTAAATTGAACAATCAATCAGTCAATCCATCCAAAGTAATATCTTTTATTCATTTGGGTTTTTTTTTTTTCCAGTTATTCATATGTACACACATTTACTCAAGTACTACCAAGTGCCAGGAGCTGTATTATTGGATGTAGTTCTTCCTTTCAGGGCACTGTCTCATGCGCACATGGATGTGACAGAGTCTACTAGACGCTCACCAAAAGCTATCATCTTCTCATCACGACTGGTACACCTAAAGCCCATTTTCTAGCCTCCTCTGCAGTGACGGTGGCCAAGGCTGAGTTTTAGCTTGTCGAAGTGACTGGTGATACACTAGGACTACTCATAAAAGTCTCCCACATTCCTTCTGTGCTCTGTTGCCCTCAGGTCTGTCTGGAATGGAGACAGCCTCAGGGAAATCCTGACGTCAATTGTTAAAGGTGTCAGAGGTTCCATTAGCCTGACTCCCTGAATGACTGTATGCAGGAAGGCCGTCCCATGACCTGTTCCCTTACCTCATATTGTAACATGATCAAGAAGTAACAGTTACTGTGTTGGAAGGTGCCCATGTTAGACACTATTTGTTACTATGGCTAACCTGCTCTTAATACAATGAAAAAATTCTAAGTAAGCACAGGATGCCGGGAGAATACAGAGAAAGGTTGATTACCTCCCGGAAGAAGGATTATGAGAGACTTTAAAGTGAGGTTAAAGGAAGAGTCAGGATTTACTAGCCTGACAAGAGGAAGGGGAGGGGGGTGGGGATGATTCTTGCTCCAGAAAGGGGGAAGAGCCTGAGGAAAGACATTAAGGCTTGAGACACCTTGTTTGTGTTTTATGAAATCAAGCATGGGCAAGAGTCTGGAAGTACAAGAGAGCATGGGACGGTGACAGATTATGAATTATGCTCACTGAAAGACTGAAGCAGCCAGTCTTGCTTGGGCTTGTGAGGAGGTAAGACTGGAGATGAGGGAGCCAGTTTCAGATCATGAGAACTCAAGAAGACCTGAGGGGCTGGGAGGAATGGAAAGGACCAGAAAGTCTGATGGCCAGCTGAATGCAAGTGATAAGTCTCAGGTTATGTCTTTATTTTCTGCCTGGATTTTACCAGAAGAGCAAAGTGGATAGGAGCCCTTACAAAAAACAGAAAATACAGCAGGAGGAGCAATTATGTGAGTTAGATGGGAAGTCTGGTTCCAGAGAAGTGGAGCTTAAGTGGAGCCTTAGGCAAAGGAAGCTGAGCTTTGGGCACTACAAGGAGACCGGTCCAGAGATGATGTGTAAGTGTTGGCATCATATGGGGAGTAGATGATAAGTTGGGGTGAATGAGGTTGCCAAGAGAAAGTATGACGAATGTGAGGGTACAAGCTGAGTTAAGAACCATCTGGGGAGAACAGATACATAACATGTAGCATGGGTCTATCTCTAATGGTCTAGTTATGCCGACAGAAATTATTAACAAGGACAATCCAAACATACTGCATTTCATCATTTTTAGGCATTCCTCTATTGGTTTTCCGTGAAAACACATTCAAGACAACATTACATTCAACTTGTTACAAATAGTTTCTTGAGAACCACCTATGATTCTTTGGTCTATCAATCCCTAGCCTCTGGATTCAACTAAATGTTGACTGAAACTTGAAAATTTCTGGATAACTCACAGTTTGAAAATTCTTTTTCCCATGGTTAGACCAAGTTTCCTGATTCTCGGTTTGGAAAATACGGTTACTTGACACCTGATATGGCAACACTCCCCTTGCAGTTATAAGGTAGTTAGCATATTATAAAAGACGCAGCGAAACTGGCACCCCATTATGTTTTAGATGCAATGGTGTTAGTTTTGCAGTCAGAAAACAGAAATGTGAGAAGGGGAGGAATTTTACACATGGCCAGTGCTGACGTTAGGATTAGGAATCAGAGACAGTGTCTCTAAAAAAACTCAAGTCTCAGGGGCCTGGGTGGCTCAGTCATTAAGCATCTGTCTTTGGCTCAAGTCATGATTCCAGGGTTCTGGGACCAAGCACCGTGATGGGCTCCCTGCTCAGTGGGAAGCCTGCTTCTCCTTCTCCCACTGCCCTGCTTGTGTTCCCTCTCTCACTGTCTCTCTCTCTCTCTGTCGTTATTTATTAATAAATCCAAAATTTAGTAATTTTAATTTATTAATGTTATTAATAAATTATTAACAATATTCATAATATTAATAAAAATATTTTTTAAGAAATAAAATCTTAAAAAAATAAAAAATAAAAAATTCAAGTCTCTGTAGGATTCAAACTGGGCTATTCACCTATAGGAATGAACAGGGCAAGAAACAAGTAATCATGACTGAGTCACCTGTTTCTCCAGGATTTCTAGACTCCTGAGGACTGTTCCTCAGGAAGCACAAAGACTGTCATGTGCTAGAATTTGTACCTTATGGGGACGATCTCCAAGTATAGTCTCATTTCCTGCTTCAAACACTGACTCCTCTTTCTGGTCCTTGGCACACCGGGGTACTCCTTAGAGAACCCAGGAATGTAGAAATACCAGCTCCCAGAATAGAGTCTCATTAGATCCAGAAAGGCATGGAAGCAATTTATTATTGTTTATGTGCTCTCGAGTGGGGCTGAGCGATCAAACATAAAGAGATTTTAGGGAGGGACATAGGTAAAAACAGGAAACAAGGAAGTCTTTCAAGTAGCTCTCTATTCTTCATCCCCTGAGAGGGAAAAGGAGGTAAAGGTAGTTTAAAATGAAAAACAAAAGTCACTGAATAATAACGAAAGGTTTTACATTTGGCTTTAGGATGTAGTCAGAAACTCAAACTATGTCAACTTTTGTCTCCTGCTTCACACTCACTCCCATCATAACCTGGCACCAAGCATTCCCCTGCTTGACCTGATTCTTGGTGGCTCCAGAGAATACTGATTAGTATTCTGACCCACAGTTGTCGGCTCACGATAAACGCAATTGGTGGAAGAAAAGCTAGGAATCCACCCCCCACCCCCCACCCCCTGCCCACCGAATGTCCTACTTATTAGAAGTTTGCTCTATGGGTTGTGACTAGAATTTGGAATGTGAAATCACAGAGCAACTGGTTCAAATTTTGGAATCTCCGCCATCATTAAGGAAGAGCTGAAATTTCTATAGCAATTGCAATGTTGATGATAGGAATGGATTATGGCCAGAGCTTTGAAGCAACTATAATGTTCTTATGACTCCAGGAGAAGCAACCATTGGCTTCCAGGCTGGGAGAAAGGGATGTGGAAATAATAGAAGTTTAAACATGTAAAGACGCCCTCAAATTATCAGTTTACTGTTGTTCTTTCTTCGTTTAGTTTTTCTGTGAAAACTGAAAGGTAGCTAAATTCATGTCCCATGGGTCAGATTTAGGTTTCAATATGACTTACAAAGTATAGCACTGAGAACCACACCTTTTTTTCCTACCAAAAGGATTTTGTAACATCTATTTATGTCTGCATTTTGGTTCTTACTTTACTAAGAATTAAGATAGTGAAGCTATAAGTTCTCACTAGATTAGAAAAATCATCTAAACAACTTAGGTAACTGGCTCCTGCGTTGTCTGAATAAACACCTATATTTAGATGCCAATGGACACTGAAATGATTGGTGTCAGGGTCATGAGCACAAGTGACATTTAAATGCTTACTGAATAAATAAATGAATGGGAAATTTCCTTGGACGCTCAAAAATCTCTAGCTCCAGTTCTGAGAAACCCTATCAAATAATAGGAGGAAGTAAGAATTTATATGGACTCCAAGAGCCCAAAGGTAGCTCGGCTCCCCAATATCAATACCATCTGATCCTCAGAATCAAAGCGACTCAGAGACCAAGGGAAGGAAGAGAAAATCTGTTCCCAGTCTAAAAGTATGAGTAACTTCTGGTTTGAAGGAAATCAAGCCAAAGGATGAATATCCTATCACTAGCCCCTAAAATATTGATACACTAAGCCAAAAACAAGAATAGTGCTAAATGAAATCTGGGGACTAAATATACTAAGAAGTAGACTCTAAATAAAAATAAATATAGATATTTCTAACTTTACTAAAGATCCTGACATTTGGTAACAAATTGAGTTTGCCTGACATTAGTAAATTCCATTTGGCAATAAACAAGGGTCCCTGATATGGAAAAGGAAATTAATAATTTTACAGTCTATTCATGTTAGGGCTATGCTAATGGACATAAATACAATGAAAAACAAAACAAAACAAAATCCAGCCTACTTTCAATGGCTCCCCTTCCATTAATCCCTATAACTTCATTCCTGCTAGGAATATTCAAATATAGTAAGATGGGAAAATGAATAAACAGTAATTTGATGTAAATGAAAAAATTATGGGCATATAATGTTACTAAAGAAATTTCCTCATTATAATGCAGAAAAAGTATTTCAGACACTTATGAGACTATGTCCCAAAGTAATGGTATTTGTAAATATTTCCAAATTCACAGTTACCCGTCCAAAGAGGCTCAATCAACTTACGCTGAGATCAGCAACTGTGTGTGCCCATGTTCACAAATGTGTCGAGAGAGCAGGGAAACACCATCACTGAATAAACTGCTTTCATTGTTGGAAGAGCCCACTTAGAAAATCATCTGCTTATCTCTGAAAGTATTGTTAGTTGTTTTATGGTGGGGGAGCGGGGGGCGACTCAATCTCTTTAGACGGACACTTGGTGATGAGAACAAAGCTATCCGTCCCTACTACTGCCACAGCAGGCTTGTCTGTGAAAATGAAAAAGTTCTTGAAGTGGCTTCAGGTGTCCCCAGCTAATGGCTGCCAACTCTGTGAGCTGATTAGCAGTGTTATACTCCCTCAAGGAAAGGCTAAATTCCTTGAGGAACTCCTTGGGAATAAATGATTCCCAAGAAGACTGGTTGGGGGAGTGAATAAAAACATTCTCATAACCATATTTAAGCCACTGACATTTATATACCTAGTGTTTGGAGTTTAAAGACATTTCAGTATTCTGTTTGTTCTTTTACCAACTTTAATTACCATTTCTAAGGATTGTAAAGATAATTGCTAAACAGTTAAAGCAGAAAGAAGTGAGATGGAACATACTGGTCCAAAGTGCTCTGCTGGGCCTCATAATTCCTGGTACAGATGTTCATGCTTAGTTCAGGTCTCATTTAGGGTAACAGCTATAATATGGTTTGAGGCAAGGTGACCAGATGTAGAGGAATTTAAAGATCTGTCCCAGAATGTCAATGAAAAGAAACTCCATTACCCTAGCAAAATAACCTTTACGCTGTGGGGTAGGGGGGAGTAATGCTTAAAGAGATCTACTTTATCTTTAAGGTAGATAGATAGCGACCTTGACAAGGCAAGGAGTCATTAAAACAACAACGGCGGCAAAATGAGAAATGAACAAACACATATAGAGAAATGTACCCTCACAGAACAATGTGTAAAAAAAAAAGTAGCAGCAAAAAGAATTCCATCAAAGGGTACAGAGGCACTGTGTATAATGTGGGCTCGATCTGCAGGTGAGCTATGGTGTTTCCATAACTGATTGTAGGCATGAGCGCTGAAATTGAAGCACTAGAAAGAACTCTGGAGACCCTCTTCACCAGCCTCTTATCTTTTCAGAGGAGGGGAAACATCCATTGCCTTCTTGGGCCATCAGGTAGAGAAAAGATGTGGGTTTTGAGACAAAGCCCATGACATACATGATGGCAAAGGAGCCAAATAACTCAAAGAAGGCAACAATTTTCCCAAGAAATGTAGTAAATTCTCTTCTTCCTTAGCTTCCTCAAACAGGTTAAGACACATTATACCCAATTCCTACCAAGTGGGGAGTGGAGTACAATTTCCAAAGTTAGGAAATGGTAAAAGATGGTAACAGCTGTGACTCAGATCTACACTTAGACAGCGAAAGAACATACAAAACAGAAAAGGTGGAATTCCCTGTATTTTACTCCCAAGTAGAAGGGCACATTATTGTCACATCTTCTAAAGACAAGGAGAGACAGATATGGTCTTAAAATTGCTCCTGTGTACTTAGGTTTATGTTTTAAATCTGACATGCAAAATTAAACACTCATTAATGCAAGAATTAAGAGAGTTGAGCAGTTAGAGGAGAATTGTAAGATGAAAAAAAGGAAGAACATAAAGGCTCCTACATACACACTGTGGTGGTAGGAATCAATCTTCTTTAGCTGTATACTTGGCAATGTTTATGTAGATCAACCTTATCATCCAGGCTTTTCTAAAGTTGCTTAGCTGAAAGGAGTTGAAATGTGGTATTTCCCCTGGTATCTCTCATATTGTGAATCAAAATGAAGATTAATTATGGCAGAAATTCTGTCTTTGCTCTTGCTTAGTTTATATTAACTCCTTTGGAGGCCATAAAGATGTGCCAGTCAGATCTCCTGCTGCAGAAAGCTTCATCATAAGATGGCCCAGATGTACGCTGAATCCACTTCCCTCTTACCTAGAGACTGCTTCCAGCCCTACACTATACACAGCAGATACCAAAGCAGCTCTATGCCCAAGAGATGGGGAGATCCTCATCCTCACCTATGACAGGTGACTTCTGCTGTAGGACCTTCTACTGGCTGGCCAAACCCTCCTCAACACTGCACTGTGGGCTGAGACCCTTCTTATTTGGTTTTCTTTCTTTCCTCCACTGGGGACAGTGAATTGCAGTCATCCATTTGCTCTTTGGCCTCCTCTTTTCTCCCATTAATCCTTTTGCATTCTTAATCTTGTCTTGATATCTGTTTCTGGATTTCAGCTAACACAACTTCTCTTCTTCCCAAGTGCTATGGGATTGAAACTCATATTTCCAATTCACCATCCCTATCTATAGCAAAAAGGCCACCCGGTCTCCATAATGCCAAATAAATGGTGAGAACACCTGGGTTTCTTTTCATTCTCTCCGCCACTGAAGTCTCAGCTAGTTCTCTACAGTGCTGGGAAATAATGATCAAAATTGGTGGATAAGAGACAGTTCTGATTCTGCCTCCTGGTTCCTCACCCAGACCTCCTACACCCAGCTCTAAGTTCACCCCTATTCTAGCAAGTTTCTTTGTCCTACTATGGAAATGTAGGATAGTACATCCAATACTTACTGTATTCAGTTGGCCCAATGGCTTTAATTGCACACAGAAGTATCAAGGTGATAAGTTAAAGCATTTTCTAGACAAATCAACTCTTACTGTTTCATGAACTCTAGAAGCTTCTCTATCCCTGGCTAGAAGTCTTATCAAAAGGGGGAAAAAAAAGGATAGTATGGACCCATGTAGATTTACTTCCCCTTTAAGGAAATATTCAAAGCACAGTTCTATGGGTATTGCTTTAATAGTAGTAGTGTCACTCCGATCATGTGAGTTCACCACACCCTCCCCAACCAGCACACACATACCCCATGGCCCAGTCTCTAAGAAATGTAAACAGAAAGAATTGGGAGAAATGTCTATCAGTATTTAAATTGTATACGTATCTTAAAGAATTTCAAATATTTACTCAGTTTCTCAAGAAAATGACCAAGAAATGGGGAGGTTTACACTTAACGCATAGCAAGCATTCTTTCAATGTCCACTCTTCCCTCCACACCCTTATCTGTCATTCTCAATGTACTTCATAGAGATGGCAGCTGGTTCTTCAAAACTCTTGTCTCTCAACTTCCAAGTTATTTCTGAAATTCAGCCCATGTATTTCTTGGGGAAAGAGACGTGGAACACTGAATATATTTGTCACATAAATGTACTATCACTTTCTCATATATTAATAATAATTTGTTCCTACTAAAGCAGCATAATCTTTGTAAGGAAATGAAAGCATCCGAAAGGTATAAATGCATGTGATATTTATGTATGATTGTGTATATGTGCATGTGTGTTGCAAATATCTCAATGTGACCCAAAAATGGGAGACCCAGGTACCTGACAGGTGATGGGTCTGTTTGGATGGGGTAAGGAGGAGCCTCTTGGAAGAGGATTCATTTCAGCTTGGTCTGGACTCAGAGCCTTGGATATTAAAGAAAAAAAAAGAACAACTCTACACTCAACATAGTAATTATTATTACTCAGATTTCTTCGGGGCAGGGAGCCTTTAAGTAAAAAACACAAAGGGGTGGCACTAAAAACCAAGCATGAAAGCTAACAAAGCATGGAAGCCTGCTTTCCCATTTGACCGGTGGGAGATCTGGCCCCTCCAGACTTAGAGCATCAGGGGCATGGACCAGCAAGAGTGCCCAGCAAGGACAGGGCCTCTACCAAGGGAGACAACAGCACCTGCAGAAAGGATAGGGATACCCAGGTGAAAGGGGGATGGGCGTTGTGGCAGGAAGTGAATCAGCCGTGACCACTACCGACAGTTACATGCTGTTTCCACTCAACTTCTCAGGTATAGAAGTCTTGACAGTGGATAACGCCATAAAGGCTGGAACAGGGAAGGAAAGAAAATGGTGGTCTTTCCATGGTAGTGAACAGTTCTTGTTCGTAGGTACCACTCATGGAGGCAGCCCAAAAGGACAAGGGCTTGCAAAGATCTCAAAGGTTTACAGTAAAAGGTAGAGCAAAATTAAGTCATATTCGTCATTTAAGCTAATGATAATGTGACTCTTGTATAAATTGTTCACTGAAATAGCCTTGGGATCACCAATTATATGCCCCCATATATATACACACTACCTTTCCTCTTGACCATGAAGTTATTATTATATGTGTTGCCAAAGCAAACACTTGACCACGGATTTATTAAAAATAATTTTTACTGCCAATTTTCACAATCCATATTTGGGTTTATACTAAAAGAAAAAATCAATAGAAAGCCAGCAATGAAATACTTTTTCTTATTTTCTATACTATGAAAAATGAGCTCAGTGGAGCCAGGTCATGTTCAATTGGATCTAGTTCTTGATGTTGGTGTCCATTTTCAATACTTCCCAAGGGGTAACTATTCTCTAAAATGGTCTCAACTGAACCATGTGCCCGGGTTGTACTAACTATTTTCCAATATGGTCCCAACTGAACCATGCCTTCTAGAATGAATGAACATGTATAGTGTCTCCACCCCCCTCCACTGCCCCCTACATACACACTAAATCTGGGCTGGCTCTGTGACCTGCTTTAACCAAAAGAATAAGGTAGAGATGGCATCATGAGAGTTTAGGGCCAAAGAGTGTTGAGGCCTATCAGCTTTCATTTCTGTATTTTGCAAAATTCTGGTCACCAAATATAAAGTCCACGCACCCAGCTAAGGAGGCTATGTGAAGGCACCAAATGGAGAGGGATGCATGGAATAGAAAGAGTCTTAAGACCATGTGGAGAGACACAGATATTCCAATGCCCTAGTTGAGTCCAGCTTTCTACCTGTCCGTACTAAGGTACAAGATACATGACTAAACCATCTTGGACATTCTAGTCTAATTAAGCTTCAAGATGAGTATAATCCCAGCTGATATCACATGGAGTAGAAGAAACATCCAGTTGAGCCATGAAATTTTTAACCCATGAAATTATGGGAGGTAATAATGACATAGTTATTGATTTAAACCACTAAGTTTGGGGTTAATTTAGTGCATAGCAGTAGGTAACCAAAACACCGTAGTAGCATACACTGAAGGGCGAAAGGAGAAATTTATCTTCATAGCTTATGTTTGTTTTCAGAACATACAAGGGGGGGGGCAGTTTTCCTTCTATATTATCCATATCTGTTGAAAACTGGAATCTTAAAGCTGTCATAGGAATTGACCTACAGTTGATATTCTGGGGAAAAAAAAACAATGATTTTTCGGTAGGCCCTTCTGATTTTGTGACACATCCTACAAATTTCAAGATTGGCTGCTGCTAGAAATTCCTTGTACGCTTCACTAATTTTATGTTTTGGGTAGATAATGTCAAAGCCAGCCAGTGATACAGCCCTATCATGGATGGTGTTGTTATTAACATCATCTTCTCCAATATAAGTGACTGTAGTTCCTGTAAATACTAAGCCCTTGGAAAAAGTTTCAGTGTAATACACTTCTAGTCTCCTGTTCACTGTGTTATGCCACAGATAAATTTGGTAACTGTGAAATGACATAAAATGATTACTTCTTGGTGTAATGCCAAATGCAGGAACTCTATTCTTCATATTTTAAAGATTTTATTTATTTGAGAGAGAGTGAGCTAGGGGAGGGGCAGAGGGAGAAGGACAAGCAGACCCCCTGCTGAGTGTGGGGGTGCACTCTATTGGAGTACACTGAGATCATGACTTGAGCCAAAGTCAGATGCTTAATTGACTGAGCTACTCAGGTGCCCCTCTATTCCTCATTTTGTATTTTGAAAGGCCCCAGGCCACTGTCCTTCCAGACATCTTGTGGTAGGTAATAATTTGAAAGAATTATCTGGGTCTCTGCTCTTCATCCATTCTTCCCTGCATTTTACCAAGTACTTTTCTGCCTCATAATGTCACCATGAGTCTGTAAGCCCCAGGGCTCAGTACCACTCTCTCTATACATGTTGAGCTCTATAAATATCTGAGTAGTAAATCAATGAAGGCATTCTGTTTACTAATTGTTAATATTAGAATTTTTAGAGCTAGAAAGAGACTTAAAAATCATCTAATCTAACTCTCTCTGGAGCCCAGAGAAAAGACAATGACTTTCCCAAGAGCATATATTTGATTTGTGAAAGTCCAGGCTACCATGCAGATTTCTGGATGTCAGTCCCATGCTCTGCCACCCCAGAACTCCAGTGTCCATCTCCCATGTCTGGGTTGTCCCTCCAAATAGCTGGCAATTAAAGGATGTGGATGATATGGAATCAATGGACTACAAGACCAATGAATCAAAAGTGAAATGTGGCTAATTGAAATGCGGGCTGCTGTTAAAAACAGAGTATAAGAAACAAACTCTCTCTCTTCGCAGATGACATGATTCTTTATATGGAAAACCCCAAAGACTCCACCCCCAAACTACTAGAACTCATACAGCAATTCAGTAATGTGGCAGGATACAAAGTCAATGTACAGAAATCAGTGGCTTTCTTATACAGAGTTCAAGAAACAAACATATAATAGCTTTCTTCTACTCTATGCTCAACTGACCATGAATATAGGATGCAGAGTTAATTTCTAGATGCCAAACTTTAAGGACAACTGACAAACCAACAATTTCTAAAGAAGAAAATACAATGGTACCTATCTGGAAAGCATATGATAATCAGTGGAATTAGTTAATGGTATTTTGCCTGATAAAGGGAAGAAGATTTGAGAACTATCTTCAAATACTTGAAGGATTCACTTCTTAGAGAAGTGATTCATTTCTTGCCTCAGTCCTCCACACCCCGTTCCTGATCTTCATTCCCTTCCCATCTACTTGGTTCTTACATTAGGACTTCTGTTGTCACTCCTCTGCCCTCTCCAAGCTCACCAAGGCTGGTCTTTTATCCACTTGTCCTCTGTCATCATCCTTAATGATCATATGCTCTTTCTACTTTTTTTTGGTGAAGATTTTATTTATTTATTTGAGAGAGAGCATGAGCGGAGGAGAAAGAGAAGGTCAGAGGGAGAAGCAGACTCCCCGTGGAGCTGGGAGCCCGATGCGGGACTTGATCCTGGAACTCTGGGATCATGACCTGAGCCGAAGGCAGTCATCCAACCAACTGAGCCACCCAGGCGTCCCTCATATGCTCTTTCTTGAAAGCCTCTCTCCCATGGTTTATATGACAACTGGGAATGATAGTAATTCTTTGACCATTTCTTTGATTTCTCATTTGGTAGTTCCTCCTGTGCTTCCCACCTACTAACCATAGATGATCTTGGGGCTCCATTCATGAGCATATTTTCTCCCTCTTTTCTTGCCCTAAAATTTTTATTAGCTCTCAGAGAGTCAGCCATCTCTTCTGAAAAGATGATTCTCAAACACATATATGGAAACTTGGCTCTTAAATGATCATGTCCTACACTTCCCGCATCCACAATTTGAATTTTGCCATGCCCTCCACCTAGAAAGGTTTCCTTCCATTTACTCCTGAAATTGCATGAATCTTTAAAGCCTTCTTTCTCTAAATGACCTCCCCATACCCTCTAAGTATCCATAATTTCTCCTCCACTGAATCCAGAGGTCTTGATCTTCTAGTTGAGATCTAGAGTCATGTGACCTGAATAGCATAATTCACCTCTTCCCTGTTGGGTAATATGGGTAAATTACTTAAACTGAGTCTTGGGTCCTTCAGGTGTAAATGGGGGAGAATATTACTATGTGCCTTACAGAACTATTGTGATGATTACATAGGTTAATATATGAAAAGTGATTTGTAAACTATCAAGTGATATATAAATAGAATTTGGTAGTAACATTATTACCAGTGAGGTTTTTCCCTTTTTTTTCCCCCAACAGTATGAGCTAGCAGAGTATGTCCAGTCAAATAAATTAGCATTTCCATCTTGACTGACTCACTTGGCTGGAAAAACATGCAGACATTCCAATGTAAACAGGATTGGGGAGGAGGTGTAGGAGACACATGTCATAATTTATTGAGATATGAGTCCTGGCACCTCATTTTTAAACAAAAAAGCACAACATATTATTACTTCTCTAATGGTGTGTATTTTCATCTCTTTTGTGGTCATTTGGGAACTTGTCTTACCTCCCCTACTGGTCTATAAAGATATCAAAGTCAGAGACCCTGACCTATTGATCATCCTGGAAGTCCAAGAATAATACCTTAAACATAGTATGTGTACAATATTTGCTGAATGAAAATAAATTTGGCACATCTAGTTTAAGGGAAGTGGAAGTCAGCCATAACCTATCCTGATAAAATAATTTTCAAACAATTAAATATGGTGTCTTGAGATTAAGTTGGCTAATTAGCAGGTAATGAAGATTCTGGCACTGTAAGCATTTGCACAGGACATGAAGGAAGCATTTATATAAATTCTGAGAGTCTTTCTAACTCCAAATTGTGGATTAATTAGCTAAAGTAATTGCTATTAATTCCACTGTCATTCCTCACTTCTTCTATAAATAGTAGACAAAAAATAGATGTCCAGCAACTGGTGCCAACATTTATTTCCTCGACACCGTAGTCATGGAACGGTCTTTCTGTTTGCTTGTTTTGGGCATCTTTGGAGCACTTTCTAGTTCTCAGGCATCTGAATAATGGCCTCTTTGATCATGCATTAGAATCACAGATGATAGATTATTCACACACATTTGAATATACTTATTCATCAAATAGATGGACTAGATAATGCAGAAACTACCAAAATACATTTTCTAGACTAAAACAATCTAGGTTGAGTAATTTTAAATACAGCCCGCTAAGGCCCCTCATCTCCCCAACTGCATTCCCAGTCAGCTTTTTCCCTCATTCTCTCTTGGCGCTCCCATTTTACTAGCAGCTTTCCCTTCTATGTGAATATCATTTTCTCCTGTTTCACCAAAAAAATTAAGTCGCTTATATGTGAATATCCTAAAATGACCACCTTTCCAAAACTACACACCCCTGTCCCCAAGCCCCCCTTAGTCCCACACATTAATATGTCTTTTCTCAGGCCTAAGGCAAACATCCTCTACCTGTATCTGAATTCGACTCACCAATGTTCCTGTAATGATCGTGCTCCAGTAGTTATTTCCCTCTCCTCCCCACGTACCCACATATTGTCATTATTTATCCAACCTTAACCGTTTTCTAGGTTTACCTCTTAATATGTAAAAAAAAAAAAAAAAGGAGATAGGGGCACATGGGTGGCTCAGTCAAGTAAGCATCCGATTCTTGATTTCAGCTCTGGTCATGATCTCAGGGTCCTGAGACTGAGCCCCGCATTGGGCTCCCTACTCAGGGAGGAATCTGTTTGTCTCTCTCCCTCTGCCCTTTCCCCTGCTCTCTCTCTCTCAAATGAATAAATAAAATCTTAAAAAATTAAAAAAAAAAAGAAAAGAAAAAGAGAGAGAGGAGGAAGAGGAATGAGCAAAAGAGAGAATATAACTTTTTTTTTACTCTGTGTTCCTGTATCCAACATTTTTTCCCCCATCAGCCACTTTTCTAGAAATAATGCTTTACTACACTTAATGGTACTGCAAGCTTGACCAGTAGCAACCATGCATTTTGATATCATCATCCAACTAAAATTTCTCTGGCTATGGTCATCAGCGACTTCCTAGATACCAAATATAATAGACATTGTCCAGTCTTCATCTTACATCCTTGAATCATGACTTGGTTAGCCATTGTCTTTTGTTTGAAATTAGCTTCTGCTTTCCTTCCCATGACACCACACTCTTTGAGTTTTTCTCAATCTCTCTCATGGTTTCATATTCATCAGTCCATCCCTTAAATGCTGGTGCTCTTTGTCGCTCCATCCTTACACAACTTGTGTCTTATTCTACAATTTATTCCTGGAAATTTCTTCCCTGACCATGGAGTGAGACAGCATTGATAAGATAACAACTTGCAAAACTATGTATGTCTAGCCCAAACTCCAGATACATGAGCCCAGTTACCTATTAAGTATCCACAACCAAATGTCCCATAGGTACCTCTAAATGGATATTTCAGTATTTCATCGTGTCCAGTTTTTACAAATATGCCCCTCCTCCTGCAGACTTTATCTATATTGGCAACACATCTTTCCATGTGTCTCAAGCTAGAAATCTTTTAGTCTGCCTAGAATCTTTAATCTTCCCCTTACACGAATTGATTGCCAAATTTTGTCACTGCTGTCTTCTAAATGTCTTTCTTACTTTACATTTCCAGATGTGGTCAGTTATCCTCTAGACTACTACAGGACCAGTCTTAGCAGTCTCTCTCTTTTTAATCTTATCCCTTCTTTGGTCCAACACCAGCATTGCTGCTGGAGTGAGCTTTCTAGAAAAAAAAATTCCAGTCATGTCTCTCTCTGGCATGACATTTAACAATTCTTTACATTTTCATGCAGTTCCTCACATTTTAATGTATATCAGAGTCAACAGAGGGGTCTCACTATAATGCAAATTCTGATTTAGGAGGTCAGGGTTTGGGCCTGAGATTCTGCATTTCTAACACATACCCTGATGATGCTTATGTTGTGGTCCAGCAGCCATGCTTTTAGAAGTGAGGTTCTACAGATTATAACCCAACCTCCTTTTAAAGGCCTCCCAAACTGGGGTGCCTGGGTGGCTCAGTCAGGTAAGTGTCCAACTCCTGCTTTCAGCTCAGGTCAAGATCTCAGAGTCATGAGATCAAGGGCCGCATCATGCTCTTCACTCAGTGTGGAGTCTGCTTGAGGTTCTCTCCCTCTCCCTCTGCTCCTCCCTGTCCTTACTCTCTCAAAATAAATTGGTAAAATCATTAAAGGCCCCCAAAACCTTTTTTTTTTTTTTTTGGTCCTCTGCTTATCATGGCATCTTCTTCTCCATCCAACTCTTTGCTCCTCTGCTTTTAATGCTCCAGCATCACTGAATGGCTTGTGGATGTCCAAACACACAGTGGCCATCTGCTCCTCTACGCCTATACACTTTCAGGTCCATCTGCCTGGCATGCACACCTACAGAAGTCTATTGGTTAACTCTTACTCAGCTCAACTCTATATTCACAAGTCTGTCTCCCTGCCAGACCATTAGCTCCTTTAAGGAAGAGTCTGGCTCAACTCCAAGGTCCTAACCTATAGAGTACTGCGTCCCAGAGGAACTAGTCTCCTAAGTTTGGTGAACTGGTACTTGATCTATTTGTTTACAGCGTAAGTCTCTTAAAGATTCCCATTGCTTCTTAAACACTTCCTGGTGGAACATGCTGGCTAGTAATCATAAAACAGAAATTCCAGTGAAATAAATATAGATCATTTTTCCTCTTTGAGATAAGACACACACTAAATTGGGAGTAGATGAGGAAAAGATATATAATGTAAGCACATATTACATATAGAGTTGTATCTTATATTTAATCAACTGGAATTTCAGCAACTTTAACACTAATAAAAAATGTTTTCATGTTTTTCAAATTGCTTCACCAAACTTTCTCATTTAAACGTATCCCCTGAGTACATTACTAAATGTATAAATGTGTCACCAATTACAAAATTTGTCACCAATCACAATAAGCTAATAATGAGGATAAGCTAATGAGTCATTAATTTTTATAGCCTCACTGCCTGGCATCAAATCATCAAGCATTATCAATACCCTGGGGAAAGTGAAACAAGTAAGATAAATATTGATTTACTTATTAAAGGTAAGATTCCTTAAACTTTTTATTTTTCCCTTCTTATCTTTCCTAGACAGAACCAATGGCTACTTCTAATATCCTGCTCATTCTTCATGAATGTTGTAGATTTTAATATTTTTGCAGATTCCTATTTGACTCAACTTTAGCATCTAAACTTGACTTTAAGAGACATTTCTATTTTATACCTACCAAATAAATTCCTATAATCTGTTACTAATTTTTTTTTCTGTCAGTGAAGTATAGGTAACTGAATGTTAAGTAAACTTTCTTTTTCATATTCAGGCTGAAAATATGATGTACTATTTGTTTATACTATATAATCATTTAAAAATGTGAACTTTCTCCTCCTTTATTTAAAAAAAAAAAAATCCCACTCCCTCCACTTCCCAAACTATATTTTTTAACTCTAAATGTTTTTTAGGTTTTCTGTTGTAAAAAAAAAATTACTAAGTTTTTAAGGTTTTTAAGCTTTCATTACATTGATGAAGCATATTTTGGCCTTTTTAAATCTTATTTTATTTCAACAAATATTTATTTAGTTTCTACTATACTAAAAGAGCTGTGCTGGAGGGAGTGGACACAAAAGTGAATATGGCCCCTGGACTTCAAGATCTTCTAGTGGAAGAAAGAGAATGGTAGATAACCATAATAGGTAGGTGTCTGGTGGTATTCTATTGGTTTTAATTAGTATCTCCTTAAGGTGTAGTAGTAACAAATTGTCAAAATGTAGTATCTGCTATATGGAGATACAAGCTTCATGCTTGGATCCATAGAAAGTAGTGGAATAGAGTGGTTGCTCCAAGAATAATTACATGTGCTCTAAGAACTGCAGACCACTCATGTTCACCTTCAAGCCTGCTCATGTGTAGGTCTGAAGCCTCTAGATAACAATATCCTTGGCTGCCTTGGTCTTTGGACCAATCTCAGGAATGGATCAATCAACAATTAGCAACCGAGTCTACACTGTGTGCAAGACTGGATGAAAAGTCCTATTCCATTGGTTGGATGGTTATGAAAATGAGACCAAAAAAAGTCAAGCACATCTTTCATTTGTCACGAATGAACAAACCCTTCTGGAAGTATTCCCCTTATTACTCAAGGCAAGGGGAAGCATTACTAGAATTCCATTTCGCAATTCACCTACATTACCACTGACGAATGTGCTCCCAAGTATTTCTTACTCACAGTACTATAATTTAGGACTGGCGGCTGATGAAGTATAGAGTGATCTATTTAGTACATTATTATGTTACCATGAGGAAACATTCATTTACCAAGGTTATCCTGTTAATTAATAAATAGAATTCAACATCAATTCCCCATTTAGTGGTCTCTTTCACTCCAAAATACCACTTATTATATTCAATAAGTATTGGTTTTTATTATATTACAACATCGCTTTTATTATAAATACTTTCTACAAAATGGATACTTGAAAGCATGGACTACTTCTGCAAAGGTTAAATTATTACTGGTGATCCGAAGGGGCACGTGTACCCGAATGTTTATAGCAGCAATGTCTACAATAGCCAAACTATGGAAAGAACCTAGATGTCCATCAACAGATGAATGGATAAAGAAGATGTGGTATATATACACAATGGAATACTATGCAACCATCAAAAGAAACGAAATCTTGCCATTTGCGACGACGTGGATGGAACTAGAGCGTATCATGCTTAGTGAAATAAGTCAATCGGAGAAAGACAACTATCATATGATCTCCCTGATATGAGGACATGGAGAAGCAACATGGGGGGTTAGGGGGATAGGAGAAGAATAAATGAAACAAGATGGGATTGGGAGGGAGACAAACCATAAATGACTCTTAATCTCACAAAACAAACTGGGGGTTGCTGGGGGGAGGTGGGATTGGGAGAGGGGGAGGGGGCTATGGACATTGGGGAGGGGAGGCGAACCATAAGAGACTATGGACTCTGAAAAACAACCTGAGGGTTTTGAAGGGTCAGGGGTGGGAGGTTGGGGGAACAGGTGGTGGGTAATAGGGAGGGCACGTTTTGCATGGAGCACTGGGTGTTGTGCAAAAAGAATGAATACTGTTACGCTGAAAAAATAAATAAAATGGAAAAAAAAATTCATATACAAAGGATCAAAATCATGCAACCACAGGTGACCTCTCGGTTTTACTCTCCATAATCTGTTATTTCACTATTTCAGTGAGACCACACTTATATATCACTTGCGTAATTTATGAACCTCAAGGAAAATTAGCCAATAAATACATGAAGCTAAAATCAAACCAAAACAAGTTTTAGAAAGCACTTTATAGTTTACAAAAGGATTTTGCAGTCCTTTAAATAAATCGTTTAGAATCCTTTAACAGGGGCATCTAATTCTCGATTTCAGCTCAGGTCTTGATCTCAGGGGTCATGACTTCAACCCCAGGTTGGGCTCATGGAGCCTATTTAAAAAAAAAAAAAAAATCCCGTTAACATAGTATCTAACTGAATCCCCATAATAAGTTTCTAGAATTTAAGGTAGTATCCTTATTTTAAAAGTGAGAACAGACTCAAGTATTTGTTAATCCACGGGTAATAAATGCAGAGCCCAACAGACACATATTCCCCCGACCCTCAGTTCAGTGTTCCGGCCTTCACACTACAGTACCTCCAGAATTAAAAATGCAGTCAGGTACAGGACTCTATAAATCTCTGTAGTGCCTCCATTCACGTGAAAGTCCGGAGGAAAAGGCATTCCAGCAAGAGCCAAGGATCCAGTCTCAACAACATCACCACTAAGACTTCCTGGTAAATCACACTCTGGAGCAATGATTCTCCAGGGGCTGCACATCAGGTTCAATGGTGATTTTTTAAATAATCCTAATACTCGGGCACCTGGGTGGCTCAGTTGGTTAAGCAACTGCCTTCAGCTCAGGTTGTGATCCTGGAGGCCCAGGATCGAGTCCCGCATCAGGCTCCCTGCTCAGTGGGGAGTCTGCTTCTCCCACTAACCTCTCTCCTCTCATGCTCTCTCTCATTCTCTCTCTCTCTCTCTCTCTCTCTCAAATAAATAAATAAAAGCTTAAAAAAAAAAAAGAAACCTAGTACTCAAGCCTGACCTCCAGAGATTAGGACTGAATCCTAATCATTAGTCATTAGTATGTTTATTAGCAGCTTCCCAGGTTATTCTAAGATACAGCTTGGTCAAGACCATAGATATCCTTATCTGATAAAATAAAAATAAAAGATATTAAAAAAAAAAGTCAAGCACATCCATTTCTTGGGTATTTTCACCAGTGTTAACAGCAGCTAGGTAGAGGGAATTCCCAAAAATTATACCCTTCTACAGTAATGCAGATAGACGGGCTGCAACTAGCCTTCAGACAATGAGCGGGCTGATGGAAACTGAGACTATGCCAAACAGATGCCGAACGATGGATCATGCCACCTCCTCACCTACCAATCCACCATCTTTCTTTCTTGTTCTGGTTACTGAACCTCTTTTTTCCCCCCTGAGTAAATCAAGTACTCTGGCATCTCATTTTATCAGTCCATAGCCATTACTTTCTTCAAGACCATTTACTGGATTCCTAACTTATACCAGGATTTGATCTGAGTGTTTTACAGGAGAATCTTTTCAAATGCTCACAAATAAGACAAATTCAACATTATTTTTATTGCATAGTTGATGAAACTATGTTTCAGAGAGATTACATATCCTGCCCAGTAGTAAAGCTGGAATTTGAATTCAGGGTTATGTTTTCTTAAAAATTAAAACACAATAGTCACTTAAATAAATATTACTGGGCACCTTCCTACATAAGAAACACTGTAAACAGAAGCTATAAATGACTCAAAGATAAGACCTCTGCCCTAAAAGAGAATGTAAAAGGAGAGAGGGAAATGGAGGGGTGTTAACCACTTAGAAATATAGACCAGAATAAACTTGCTTTCCATTTGTTTTAAGTCATCATAAAAAGCTACACAAGAAATTTTATGTTTTTATATATGCATATAATATACAAATACATTCTTATAAATTGTTTTCATTAATATAGAGGCAGATAGCACATATAACGAAAGTCTCTAACTCCTTAAATTCTAATTCTTTATAAGGGCATGCTACCACACTCACTGAAGACCCAAATATGCAATAAGTATTTTTTGAGCACATGCTTTGCAAATAGTATGTGCTCTGAAAATATTTGTTCTTAGTGTAATGTATCTACCATTATGGGTATCACATAAAAACCAAAACCCTAAATTATCAACTCTGCTCTCCTGGCAACCACTGATATGTCTATGGTTTTTGTAGTCTTGCCTTTTAGAGAATTTCATAAAATTCAAATCATACAGTAAGTACACTTTTCAGATTAACTTTTTATTTTTTATTTTTTAAAGATTTAATTTATTTATTTGACAGAGATCACAAGTAGGCGAGAGGCAGGCAGAGAGAGAGGGGGAAGCAAAACTCCCTGCTGAGCAGAGAGCTCGATGCAGGGCTCGATTCCAGGACCCTGAGATCATGACCTGAGCCGAAGGCAGAGGCTTAACCCACTGAGCCACCCAGACACCCCCAGATTAACTTTTTTTACTTAGTAATATACATTTAAGATTCATCAATGTTTTTGCATGCTTTGATACCTCTTTTTTTTTAATTGCTGAATATTTTGCATTGCCACTCGCAATGAAGAAGAGTTCCTGATGCCTTGCTTTATTCCCAGCAGCTGGTGTTGTCAGTGTTTTAGATCCTTCTTAGTGTTTAGTCTGAACACATAGTCCTTTTTAGAGGATTCTCTCTATCTTTTTGAGTTCTTTCATTGTATCTTTTTGTTTTTTGCTTTTGTTTCCACGCCTTTTTTGTTTGAATCTTTTCTCATTCATTTTTTCACTGTTTCTCCCCCCCCCCCCCCCCACTTTTTTTTCTCATTTTCTCTCTGTATCCTACCATTTTTCTTTCTCCCTTAGCTGGTCATGATGTACAACTGAAGAATTCTTTTCTTATGTAGTTGATACACAATGTTATATCAGTTCCAAGTGTGTATCACAGTGACTCTACTTGTGTTCACCACAAGCATAGCTCCCACCTGTCACCATGCCACTCCATTTCAATACTATTCACTATATTCCCTATGCTGTACGTTTTATTCCAATGACTTATTCATTCCATAACTGGAAGCCTGGATCTCCTACTCCCCTCCACCCATTTTGCCCATCCCCCCACCCCCACCCTAGTCATTCCAGTAGGTATAGTAGTAAATTATTTGCTTTCATTTGCATCTCCCCAATGATAAATAATGCTGAACATCTTTCCATATGCTTATTTTATCATTTGTATATCTTTTTTGGTGAGGTAGCTATTCAGAGCTTTTGCTTATTTATTGGTTTTCATATTGTTGAGTTTTCAGTGCTCTTTGCATGTTTTAGATGTAAGTCCTTTCTTTTAAAAAGATTTCCTTTATTCATTTGAGAGACAGACAGAAACAGAGATGGGGGGCAGGGAGAGAGAAAGAGCACAAGCCAGGGGAAATGCAGAGGGAGAGGGAGAAACAGACTCCTCAATGAACAGGGAGCCAGACATGGGGCTCAATCCCAGGACCTGGAGATCATGACCTGAGCCGAAGGCAGATGCTTAACCACCTGAGCCACCCAGGTGCCTTGATGTAAGCCCTGATTAAGTCATTTTTTTTTAAATCAGATATGTCTTTTGCAAATATTTTCTCGCACTCTGTGGCTTTTTTTTTTTTTCATTCTCTTAACAGTGTCTTTGGCAGAGCTGAAGATTTTCATTTTAATAAAATTCAGTTTATCTCTGTTTTCTTTCATGGATTATGCTTTTAGTGCTATATCTAAAAACTTGTAACCAAAACACAAGATTACAGATTTTTTTGGTATGTTTTAGTCTAAAACTTTAATAGTTTTGCTTGTTATTTAGGTCTATGATCCATTTTTTCAGTTACTTTTTGAGAAAGATGTAGGTCTGTATCTGGGTTCATGGTGTTCCTTGTGGACAGGTGTTCGAGCACCACACTCATGCAATTTATTATCACTAGAATGAGAGGATTGTTGTAATCTGCATGCAGTTATTAATGGAGTAATGCATAAAACTAACATGGTGATTAAAGTGACTTTGACCTCACACCTGTTAGAACGGCTAGCATCAAAAAGACAAGAGATAACAAATGGTGGTGTGGGCGTGCAGAAAGGGAAGCTGGTGGAACTATAAAGTGACACAGCCACTGTGAAAAACAGAATCCTCACAAAATTAAAAATAGAACTACCATATGATCCAGCAGTTCTACTTCTGGGACTATATCCAAAGGAAACAAAAACACTAACTCAAAAATATATCTGTACCCCCATGTTCACAGTAGCATTATTTATAATAGCCCAAGACATGGAAACAACCTAAGTGTCCATTGATAGATAAATGGATAAAGAAATACACACACACATACACACACACACACACACACACACACACCCCAGAATATTTTTCAGCCATAAAAAAAAGAAACCCTACCATTTATGACAACATGGATGGGCCTTGAAGGCATTATGCTACATGAAATAATTCAGAGAAAGGTCAATTCACTCCTATAGGCATATGACCTCATGAACATGTAGAATGAAAGAAAAAAGAGAAGAAAAATTAGGGGGGTGGAGGGAAGTACAACCAGAAGAAGGAGGTCAAAAGGCACAAAAGTTCAATTATAAGATTAGTAAGTACTAGGCATGTAATGTATAACTTAATGACCATAGCTAACACTGATGTGTAATATATAGGAAATTTTTTAAGAGATTAAATCCTGAGAGTGTTCATCACAAGGAAATTTTTTTTCTATTTCTTTCCTTTCATTTCCTTTCCTTTTTTTTCTTTTTGTCTATACAAGAAGATGGAGATTAACTAAATTTATTGTG
Organism: Meles meles; assembly: GCF_922984935.1. Classification (NCBI taxonomy): domain Eukaryota; kingdom Metazoa; phylum Chordata; class Mammalia; order Carnivora; family Mustelidae; genus Meles; species Meles meles. Next base: position 51,625,898 of record NC_060076.1, read on the forward strand.
GTAATAATTTCACAGTAGATGTAAATCAGACCATCCATGCTGTATACCTGAAACTGATACCCTGATGTATATCAATTTTTTCTCCAAAAATAAAATGCAAAATGTTAGGAGTCATTAACATGAGCCATTTAGAAGAAACTGAAGCTCCACAGAGGTAATCATTTGCTAAAGGCAATCAGTGAAAATAAATGATGGTAGTTACTGTGCACGATGCACACTACCCACAGACTATTATTCAAGAAGGCTCAACTCTCTGTTACTACTACACCTTTATGGTTTCTTTTCTTTTCTTTTTGGCTTCTGGAGTCTTCTCATTCTTCAACAGTCTACTTTTAACATACACATACCACTGGGAGTGGTTTTACGGCTTCGGTTGTTAGCGTTATATGGTTCCACCTCAGCAACACAGCTTTGCAGACCCTGAGCTTGAACGATGCTCACCACCTCCCTCCCTAGATCAGCTGCCCTCCCAGCCTGGTTAGGACTCCCCTGCTATTTATGGGTTTGCGTCTTCTGAGGCAGCCTGCTGACCTCCTGACAGCTCTGAACATTCGGGGAGAAACATCTCCATCATCATACGGAGTCAGAGTTTGCTTCCCTGTCATGCCACAAAAGTCGCATCCTTTTGAACATAGAGAATGTCCTCCATCTGGTGTCTTGGAAAGAACACTGACCCAACAAAAGATATTGAGGTACACATCTGAGCTGGGTGATTCTGAGCCAGGCATTTCATTCCCATAGGTATTAATTCTCTCATTTCAGTCAAGTTTTCAAATTCTCTGATGCTAAAAGAAAAAGCTACTAAATTTGTAAGAATTAGTTTTCACTCAACTAAAAATGGAAGAAGTCATGGGAAACTACCTGGGGCATCACAGGAAGGATGAACGGAGCATTGAACTAGGAGAAAGAGCGTTTCCATAGCCAACTTTGTGTCGGTTTAGCCACAAAGGGACGTACAGTATTATGAACATGTCAAGTGGCTTCCAGAGCCTTCACAGAAATGCCATTCTCAAAATGTGTCTCTGTCGTAAGTTTCAGCTCTCGAAAACAGGAGGAATTCTACTCTTCATCTGCTCTGAAGATAATAAGAAACTGCCACAGAAACACAGACCCAAAGAGCACTGTCTTTCCCCAGGGAATGTTTTACTCAGTTGTTAAACGTTCCCACCAGAAATCTTTTCGAAAGTCTTAAAACATATTTCATCCCTCCCTTCCCCATTTTCCTACAGAAACAAAATTAATTGTTCCCTCCATGGCAGTTCCCTCACTCCTTTTAAAACTTTGTGAAGGAAATGTGGCTTTGTGCAGATTATTTTCATTCCTCTAACCTCCATAATGAAAGAGTCTGTTTAATGTGTTCATTGAAAGAATTATTTAAGCTCCAGTTCAGCCCTTCATTATTGCCAGGGATAAAAGAAACAAAAGGTGATTTGCACTTGAGAATTTGCAGCATGAAGTGTCTCTTAAACAAAACCAGCCACAGCCATCCTCTCGAGCAGGCACCAGGCAGGACCGGGGACCCTTCTATAAAGCACACACACGCCTACACTTGACCCATGGGGTTCTGACAAGGGAGAACGCCAATATGATTCCACCGGCCGGAGTGACAAAACCCTGCCTTGAAGAAACACAAAAGCACATGGCAGCTCTCAGCTTCGCTGCTAAGCAACACTGTCCCGCTTCCCCAGCTCCTACCCCCGACCGCCATAAAACATAAAGCGAAGTGGAAGCTGCTGGCTGTGGGAAAGGGAGATGTACTCAGGCTGGAGAAGATACAGACCCAGTTAGAGCCAGCTGACCTGCGCTCCTCAGTAGGCTCAGTTAAGGAGAAGGCAACTTGTTCCAGAAGCACCCTGGGGTTCCTCTAAGCATAGCCCTTACTGGGCACAGGCCGATGGTGGTACTAAAATGGTGAGGGTAATCTTGTGTCTCTGGTTCCTTTCACCCAGATGGCAGAGGAAGGTAAGTGGTTAAACCCCCTGATTGCAAATTTGCTTAACTTTCCTCAGTCCTGCTTTATCCAGGCTCCATATTGCCCTGTCAGGGGCGGAGTCAAACTGCCCCCCTGAGGACCACAATCGTCTTCGCCACATCTAATGGCTACTGAGCTCCGCCTAGATGCCAGACCCGACTAGTGTTTCATGTACCTTCTCTCCTCAAAATCCTCAAAATCACAACTGAAGGAAGCATTCATTATTCATCCAATCTTGTGGATGAGAAAAATGGCTCAGAAGATTAGGGTAAAAAGTAGCAGGGGCTAGATTTGAACTCACGCCCGCCTCATTCCAAAGTGGGCAGTTTTTTATACTCTCACATACTCTAGAGCATACACATGGCTTTGGTCACTTGTTAGAAAGGAGACTTTGTGACGACTCCTGTTGAAGGGCCACTTTTCCTCATAGAGAGGTGCTACAGTGTCATGGAGAAACATATAGACAGACCCCAGACCTCCTTGTTGCAAATCCTAGCTCGTCCCTTACTAGCTGAGGAACTCTGGCAAGTTCCTGAGCTTCTCTGTGCCTCATTTGGCTCAGCTGTGCTCCTCCATAGGTTGTGCATGAGGCTGGAATGGATGGCCAGCTACAAAGCTTAGAGAGGGTTACTTGGCAATAAGAAGGCCCTCGAGAAGTGTCTACTATTATTGTTTGCCTTAGATAGGAGTTTGATGAGGAAGGGACATGCCACAGCAAAGCATAGGAAATCACTCCTGACATTCCTCGTCATTTGAGAGAGAAGCAAAATGTACTACAAATAAGCACAGATTTTATGGAGGCAGTTAGAAAATGCCAGCATCAGCTCTTGGTCCTGTCATGTCCTTGCTCTTAAGGTCTGATGGCTCTGAGCTGTGCCTGTGGACAGAGCCAGTCAATTTGGAGCCAGTCAGCTGTTCTGCCAATTTTTTTTATGTTGTTGTTAAAACATCTGTTAGTCAAAAATTATTATACAAGAGGTGGAGAAGCGTTCCTGAGAACAAGAGGTTAAGTAACTCGCTCAGAGGTTAAATCAATAGTTAGACTAAACACAACCCATAATTCCCAATTCTCAGTCCACCCCTCTTGCTCGGTCATGAGTCGTGCTTTTCTTTCGACTGCATTCCCGGCTAGGTTTACGAAATCATTCACTCTTTAAACCATGGTGGGAAGAAAAGACAACTTTCACATAGAAATATACCTGTTGAGTCAGGAGGCACCAAAGGCATGTCATGTCAGTTTTTTTTTTTTAATATCATAACCAGAATAAATGTGCATATATCTTCACAAGCATTACTAGTTTGGCTTTCTGACTTAGTACTTGTTTCCCCTCAAACCATCCCACCGTATAACAACAGTGATTACTTAGAAGCATGCTTAAGGATCCAACCTGCTTCTCAAGATTGAATCAAGACCCATCACTGGGGAAATCAGCTAGGATTGTGCCTTCCATTAATACCCCTGATCATGGAATAGCTGCTTGTATGGGCAGCAAGTGGGGAAACAAGTCTCCAGTCCGCTGGGATGAGGGTTAGACTGTATCGCAAGACAATACCCTAATACTATCTTCAGTGTAGAAGAGGGGAGTGCGCCAACACTGTCAAGGGCAGCAAGAGATGCATCCAGAAAAAGAAGGCCACCAACCAGGAGGACTTCCTGGAGGAGGTGCTGGCCGTACTTGTGTGGTTGGGATGCCAGGCACCACTGTGCTGTCTCTAGCTGGCTTCTTGGACTGGAGTGAGAGGACTCTCCAGTTTTTCCAACCATGGGGTTGGTGTGGGTTTCAACTGCTTTAACCATAGGAATCATGACTCTGTGTCCTAGAGAGAATGGTCTGGCACTCCAGGACACAGCATGCCATGTTGATGGAGTCAACTGTTTTGATCCAGAGCTGTTTTGTCAGAGCCTTCGTTTCCAGCCCAGAGTTCCCTGGGTTATAAAAGGCATTACTTCCCCAGGGACCACATATTCCCAAAACTGATGAGAAATTAAACCTTCCCCATCTGAGCTTCCCCTTCTCTCTGAGCTCAGCATCATGGAGCTGATGTTAAGGAAGTGGAATGTGACAAATTGTGAGTTCTGTGAGGTCAGGAATGTGCTCCGACTGCGCCATGCTAGGCATGCCAGCACCCAGCACAGTATGTGGCCCAAAACATTCAGTGAAAAACTGGGAATGTCTAAATGAAATCTCATTCTGACTTTAGGGTACTGACTCATATGATAGATGTAAATGAATAAGCGGTTTTTACTCCCTCATCTAGAGCTCACTGTATACTACATAGAGACACAAAAATGAAAAGATGGATGATATGATTACAAGGAACTCTACCTCCCTTTGAAAGTGTTCCAGCTAGCCCAATTTTGGGCAGTTCTAGTCTACTAATAATAAGTTGATGACTCTGGGACCTTTTTTCCATTACTACTTTTTAAATTATTTTTTGATGGTATACAAAAAATAGTTAATCTACCAGCCCAAATGCTGCTATCCTTTGAAAGGTCTGCTTACAAGGTTGGTCCTCTGTTAGCATCTGGAATGTGGATTTGGGGAAGTGTTCCCACCATTCCCAGAACTGGTAAAGAATAGCTCACTGTGCCTCAAATGTTTGTACAAACAATGGGACTTATACCGAACACCTGCTTTCTTTCTGGGAGTCTGGAATTCTGGAATGTTCTAGGAAGAGGGTCCCTATATGACCAGTGCTCCCACCCCAGTCCTTTGGTGCTGAGCATCAGCTGGGCTTCCCCGGAAGACAACACTTCCCACGTGTTTCCATAACTTGTTGCTGGAGGAATTCAGTTCATTCCGTGTAACTCCACTGGGAGAGAGGATTCTTAGAAGCTTGCTTCTGGTTTCCTCCGGACTTGGGCACAAACAGTTTTTCCCTTTGTTTTTACTTTGTATCACAGTCATGAGTATGACCATAGGCTGAGTTCTGTGAGTTACCAAGAAATCCTTAAACATGAAGGTGGTTTGGGGGACCCCCAACACTTACGGTAAAGGAAAAAAAAAACAGATTTTATAAAATCTTAGAAGCCTTTCCTGCCTCAGCTATATTGCTCTTACAGCCTCAGCTTTTTACTTTGTATTTTGGTCCTTTTTGCTCAAACCTAACTTCCCTATTGGGCTGTTATTTCTTTAAGAATAGGCCACGACTTAATTCATCTCTGTGTCATGCAGTGCAATGCCTTATACAAAGAATATACCTAGTAAATAGTTGGTATATGAAAGGATGAATATCACTTAGATATATCTTTTTTTTTTTTAAGATTCTATTTATTTATTTGTCAGAGAGAGATCACAAGTAGGCAGAGAGGCAGGCAGAGAGCCCCATACGGGGCTTAATCCCAGGACCCTGAGATTATGACCTGAGCCGAAGGCAGAGGCTTAACCCAGGCGCCACCCAGGCGCCCCGCCACTTAGATATTTCTATCAACTAAAATGGCTGGCTCAAAATATTGTATACTTTTATTTGGCCTGTTTGAATGTGAGATCATTAGCATCTCCTAAACACCCAGAACCTAAAAATTCCATATGTCTGTAAAGACAGAGGCAGATACAATCTCTTGGGATTGATTGAAGATCATAAGAAACAGATAAGGGGATCGCATTCCCATTTGGAGGAAGGAGTGCAGGATATATTTTTGAAATTTTCTTTTTTTTCTTTTTTTTAAGCAAAATAAAGCTATTTTTATTTACCATCATATGTTAATTTATAGAAAGAGGGCTAAGGAGGAAGCAGAGCAACCTTTTTAAAAATAGCTCTTTTCTCTGGGGCAGGGTTGGGATGAGTAGCTCAAATTAGGTCAAGGGTGGCTTTCATTACCTGTACTGCCTTTAATTGCTCATGTGTGGGGTTTTTTTTTTTGTTGTTGTTCCATACAAAATTAAAAAAAAAAACAAAAAACAAACATTTGAGCTTGAAGTTATAGAGCTAGGAAGCGGGAGAGCTGGGATTCAACCCAGGTGGAGGGGCAGCAAGTTTCCCGCCCAAAGCAATTCTACTCTTCCTATTTATCCCCTATGTTCATGTTCATTGAGTATCTTCTGTGGACCAGACACTGTGCTAGGCACAGGGAGACCACAAAGAACAAAACTGAAGATCTCTGTCTAGTCGAACTTACTAGTTGTTTGAAATACTTTTTAAAAAAGTTTATTTTTTTTTTCAGTGTTCCAAAATTCATTGTGTATGCACCCCACCCAGTGCTCCATGTAATACATGCCCCCCATAATACCCACCACCAGGCTCATCCCAACCCCCTGTCCCCCCTCCAAAACCTTCAGTTTGTTTCTGAGTCCACAGTCTCTCATGGTTTGTCTCCCCCTCCAATTTCCCCCAACACACTTTTCCTCTCCATCTCCCAATGTCCTCCACGTTATTCCTTATGCTCCACAAGTAAGTGAAACCATATGATAATTGACTATCTCTGCTTGGTTTATTTCACTCAGCATAATCTCCTCTAATCCCATCCATGCTGATACAAAAGTTGGGTATTCAACCTTTCTGATGGAAGTGTAATACTCCATAGTATATATGGACCATATCTTCTTTTTCTAAGGTAGAATTTCAAACTTCAGTAGCCCAGTATCAGTGGGCAAAATTGTGATTTCTATGTATAGCTTGTGTTGACTTGTAAAGTTTATAAGATTGAAGTATAACCCACACAACGATCACATAGGATGGTTAGGAGAGTCATTTTGCACAAAGGTCATGTAACATGGCATATATTCAGGATCTATTAGTTCTTGACTTTCTGGCCACCTGTTAGCTGGATGGAACTTGTTTTGGGGGAGGGTCCTAGTCTACAGGGGTGGAAAACATTTCTGTGGATTTCCAAGAGTTCATCAAAATAGGAAGTTCAGCAGAGAGTAGAATACAGCACAAGAAAAGGTCTTCCCCTTTTGTTGACTCTGTTCACCTATCACCAAATTGGGAAACTTTTTCTCCATCAGAAATGAAGACTTTCTTAATGTTTTAAAATATCCTCCCAAGAGGTGTTATCAGTTCTGCATTAAGGAATAGAAGACTGTAGAATCAGGTGTCTGGCTCCCAGAGCAGCCTCTACTGCCTTGGAAGAGGGGGTGTCAAGAATCTAATACTAATTTAGTGAAGTCTGTGCCTTCTGACCACAGAATCCAGGTTGACTAAAACTTGTCCTTGGAACACTGAATTTAGAATGGAAATACCATAAATGCTGGGTTCTCTGAATTAATCAGTGAGTCAGTTGGTTACAAGACCATAAAATTCTAGACTATCTTATCCTGCCCTCTATATTTCATGTGGGAGAAATGAGATGCAAGCAGGTGAGATGACTTCCCTCAAGTTCTCATAGCTCTTTAGTGACCAACAGCATTAAGATCCACATCCCCTGATTTCCAGTCTTCCTACTCCATGTACTTTGATGCATGCATACGTAAACACGCATTCCCGCCTGTACGCCGAGCATACTTATGGGGACATACAAGGCTCTTGGCTATGGCGCAGTTCATGGGAAGCAGAGTGTTAGATCTAGCTCTTGACAATTTGACCACCCAAGATGAAATCTATCTTAAACTTCCTAAATAATCTCAGTGGAATGCTGGACTCTAGCAGAAGTTAATGAAGATGCTACAAAAAGCACCATCCCACCCTCCTTTTTTTATTTGGGATTCCTAGAATAGGCTTGCTGTGTCTCTGTAATGCATCCTTTTCATCTGGGTATTTTAAGAACAGTCCTAATAGGACAACACTTGCTTTCATAATTGGTTTTCCATCAGTAGAACACCACAGCAGGAGCTATGGTACATCTTGGTAGCCAGACTCCATGGTCATAAACCAGCTTCTTTGTGTACTACAGCACTGGAAATTATTAATTATGTTAGCAATTGCAAATAGTTCATTTTGAAAATGCAAACCAAACAAACTTAGAGCCCCCTTACATTCATTATTCCCTAAACTTAGCACACCCTGCCTTCACAATGTTGGCTGTTGGCTACACTGGTGAAGAATGCATAAACAGGGAGATATCTATCTAGAAAAAACTTGCAAGATAAAATAAAACCAAGTTGTGTTTATGCATATAACAAAGTCCTAAAACTGTAGTAACTGCAATTATGTAAGTTTAATTTACAAGGCAATCTGAACACATATTTAATAGTTTTGACAATAATCCCATTAGGGGAGTTTTATCATCCTTATCTTACAGAGAGGGAAAATGAGATTCAGAAAATCTAAGTTGATTGCCTAGGAAAATGCAGCCAACCAGGTGCACAGCAGGGACCCAAACCAGGTTCTATGGGATTGCAAGACAGAGCCAAAGGTTTGGCAAGTCAGGACTTAATTGTTGGTTCAGGGCTCCAGTAGGTGATCCCTTCCTTAAGAAATCCTCCAGCCAGGAAGAACAATCTTCCCTGTCTGTATCTACTTGATCGAGTCTTAGGCCCAGGGCACCTCTTTTGAATGCTTCTCTCCCCACATTTGGAAAAAGTCATTGTTTTCTGCCAATGGAATTCATAGCACCCTAGAAGGAAGTGCTTCAAAACGTAAATTCTGGTTGCTAAAGGGGCCCTTTAATTATTAAATAGATAGTGAAAAGAAATACAGAACTCTACAACTCAAGGCATTCCATCATTTCAGGTGGGAATTCTCTATAATTTTTTTTTTCTTCCACTGGGTTCTATTTTATACATTGTTTTAGCTTTCTCCAAAGTCATTATATAAACCCCAGTGGAAAAATTCATCTATTGCAGAGCTGTAAAATGTTTTCTTAAAAATTCCATCACCCCTTTTTATTACTGGAAAGCAACTACAGAAAGACTTACATGTTAAGAGATTTAAGTTTGACCAGTGGGACTAATGGAGCTGGGGCTTTCAACATTAGTCTATCAGAAAACATTTAAAAAGGGTTTCGTGTTTTTTTTTGTTTTTTTTTTTTTTAGATCCCCATGTGTTTTTCAAAGATGAATATGGAAGGCCCAAGGCTTCCACCAATCCCAGTTTAACATTAATAAAATAATAAAACCATACTTTTCTTTCTATAAATGTAATTATTTCAAGAATAAAATTATTTTTTCACCTGTCTTCAAGCTGACATTAATTTATTTTCTATTTCAAATGATGGACTGTGCCAGAAAAATAGAAAGAAAACCTAGGACTTGACTGAGCACCTCCAGGAAACACAGATGTTCTCCCAGAAAGCTGGGCTACCATCACTGTCTGTAGGAATCTAGAAATTGCAGTCTCTTCCCTGACTCCTTGCCTCTACCCATCTAGTTTGCTCTCTCAGATGTGTGGCGTCAACTCCTTCTCTTTCCTCTACACTCACTGACCCTATTGCTTAGCCTCCCTGTGATCTCCATCTCTCTCCCTCCAAACTCACTCCGTTTAGCCAGCCCCACACTTCAGCCACAGGAATATTTTTCAGAGGCAGCCCTCATCCTTCACCACCTCATTTCAACATAAGAGTGGATGCTGATTACTACTCAAGTTCTCATTTCTCGCCCCAGTGCATGAGACCAGCCACACCAACATCTCTAAGCTGTTGCCCAAAGACCTGCTTTCCTTGTTTCATGGTCTTTGATCTCACAGCCTCTTGCTTAGGAGACTTTCATTTTTTTTTTCTTTTGTAGAGACAAAGCAAAGTTCACTTCCATGTTATATCCCCTCTGCAGAGCCTTTGCTGGCTTCCACAAATAGGTGTCATCCTTCTCTTTCCTGAGCCATATTGGTGTGATGGTGTCACTTACCTCTAAGAAAGCACATTACCTGGGCGCTGTGGTTTATCAACCATGTCCCCTAACATATTATGGTGCCGAGGCTGTTTTCAGTATTCATACTACATCCCTAATACCTACATACATTTGGAATACAGTCACCTTTCTTAGAGAATGCAACCTCTACTTACCTAAATGTGCTGTGCTGATATGTATTACCTGAATTAGTTAGGTATGAATGCTGTGTTGACCATCTACATCAGAATCACCTGGGAGCAACCACAGAAATGATCTCCAAGGTGTACCCTTGACTTCCCCATTTTTTTTTTTAATTGAGTATCACTGACACACAATGTTGCATTAGTTTCAGGTCTACAACACAGTGATTCCACATCCTTATACCTCATTCTGTGTTCACAAGTGTAGCGACCATCGGTCACCATACACTATTACAATATCATTGACTATATTCCCTATGCTGTGCCTTTTATTCCCATGACTTGTTCATTCCAGAACTCGAAGTCTGTATCTCTCACTCTCTTTCACCCATTTTGACAACCCCCCCAGTCCCTTCCCTCTGGCAACCATCAGTTTGTTCTGTGTACTTATAGGTCTGATTCTGCTTTTTGTTTGTTTGTTCATTTGCTTTGTTCTTTAGATTCCACATATGAGTGAAATCGTATGGTACTTGTTTTTCTTTGACTTCAGTGAGCATAAGCTCAGCTGGCAGAGCAGAGGACCCTAGACACTGTGTTATGACCACAGGTTAACTTCCGTAGTCAGCCTCTCTAAGGGTATTCCTTGCAGATCTTTATTTTTAATAAGCTTGACACATAATTCTGATGTGCAGCCAGATTTGGGGACCACTGAACAACTTACTTAACTTACTGTATTGTTGATATCTTCTTCCCCAATAGCAGTATATGACTGAGAGGGAGCTTGTGTAGGGAATGGGTTGCGAAGCAAGACTGAAGCTTTTTGCTACATCCTAGCTACATGATCGGTGGGCAAATAAATGAACTAAATGAACTAAGCTTTGTCTTAGGTTTCTTATTTTCAATGAGAGAAATACTACATTTCTTAGGGGACTCTTTTTTTTTTTTAAAGATTTTATTTATTTATTTGACAGACAGAGATCACAAGTAGACAGAGAGGCAGGCAGAGAGAGAGGAGGAAACAGGCTCCCCGCAGAGCAGAGAGCCCGATGCGGGGCTCGATCCCAGGACCCTGGGATCATGACCTGAGCCGAAGGCAGAGGCCTCAATCCACTGAGCCACCCAGGAACCCCAGGGGACTCTTTTTTTTTAAAATTTATTTGACAGAGATAGAGAGATAATAAGCAGGGGGAACAGCAGGCAGAGTGCGAGGGAGAAGCAGACTCCTCAGTGAGCAGGGAGCCCATTGCGGGGCTCGATCCCAGGACCCTGAGATCATGACCTGAACTAAAGGCAGATGCTCCACTGACTGAGCCACCTGGGCACTTTTAGGGGACTGCTTCTGAGGGGTATTCTGTATAAAGCACTGCATGAATGGAGGGTGCTACTTGACTAGGAGCTGAGATGATGAAATTGGCCCCTCCTGAAGAAGACCACACCACATGTCCAAAATTAGGGAAAGAGAGTGGAAGTCATAGCAAAGCAATATACCCTTAACATTTTTTTTTTACCCTTAACATTTTAATGGAGACAAACATGGTAACCCTTTTCAAATGTATTAGATCATCACATTTACAGATAACCTTTTAGAAATGTGCTAGTGAATTAATTTCCCTGTATTCTACAATGACTTTGGTAGATCTCCGGCTGTTTGTTTACTTTAAGGAAAAAAACACCACACCCACTGGCAAGTTTTGAGCACATAACATAGAACAGTACTTCTTCAGTGTCAAATGTGTGCTTAAGTTAAATGTCTAGGACTATGGGAAGAATCTGTAAATGTCAAACATTAGGATAATTACCACTTAACTCATCTCAACAAATTATATAACTGTACTTTTTACAGCATCCTTAGAGACATTATCTTCTTAGGGCCTCTTTCTTGCAGCAAAGTCCACCTTGACTCCCAACCCACCATTTGTCAATAACCAGAATTGAATGTGAAACTGAAATAGGATAATGGCTATGCTCTCAAGCCATCAGCTTAATGATATTAATAATCCAATGGTGCCCATGCCTTGCAGCAACAACAGACCGGCCTCTGTAGACGTTCGAACAAGTAGCAGCACACTGGACGTCCTTGTTAGTTCTTACGTTCAGAGCACTCACAAATCCTTACACTAAAACTCTTCAGGTCATAGTCCCTATTTCCTTCCACAATGGATACTTACTTCCATATGTGGAGTTCCTATTGAATGATCAGAACTGTATTGTGCCAAATGAGGCTTGCAAATACATGGTTTAATGGGAGTTTATTTCAATAATTGCTTGCAAATGTAGGTTACTTAAGGAATTACGTGCCCTATTTTCATTCCTTAATATTCAACAATACAGTGTTGTTACTGTTCCATATTCTCCCAGCACTTTCCAACATGCCGCCCTGCTTGCAAATACCTTTTTATCAATGGATGAAGAAACCATGCATTTGTTGAATCAGATCCAAAGAGATGTAATACTGCATCATGGCTAAGGCCATGTTTTCAATTCCAGTTGACGATTAGAGTCGTCTAATCGGGGCTATTTTCATTTCTTTTTTTCTTTTTTAAAGATTTTATTTATTTATTTGACAGAGAGAGAGATCACAAGTAGGCAGAGAGGCAGGCAGAGAGAGAGGAGGAAGCAGGCTCCCTGCAGAGCAGAGAGCCCGATGCGGGGCTCGATCCCAGGACCCTGAGATCATGACCCGAGTCGAAGGCAGCGGCTTAATCCACTGAGCCACCCAGGTGCCCCTCTTTCTTTCTTTTTTTTTTAATTTGTTTATTTTTGAGAAAGAGACAAAGAGAACAAGCAAGTACGGGTGGGGGGAGGGACAGAGGGAGAAAATCTTCAAGCAGACTCCCCACCTAGTGTGGAGCCTGATGAGGTACTTGACCCCATGACCCAGGGGATCATGATCTGAGCCAAAACCAAGAGTCAGACCCTCAACTTACTGAGCCACCTTGGGGCCCCTATTTCTTTTTAAAAAATATTATAGTTAGTTCTTACCCTAACCCCCCCAATCAAAATTTCCCTATAATGCAATTTTTACAGATTCACAGGTGACTCTAATCCACAACTTGCATTGATAACTCCAGATTAAGATCCTGGGTTCTGAAGTCACAGTGACCTGGGCTTGAATGCAGGTTTCACCATTTACTGGCTGCATGACCTTGAGCAAGTTACACTGCTTTCGGGTCTCATCCCAAACAAACAGAATCAGAAGCTCAAGGGGTAAAGCCTGAACATTGGGACTTTTTAACAGCACCCTAGGTAATTTTAATGTGCAGCCAGGATTGAAAATCCCTAGTCTGAAAATCAGTTGTTGGACTTGTAAAATACAAATAAATATGAGGATTCAATGAAATACAGTATGAAAAGTTTAGCTCAGGCCCTGGCACAGACAAGTCAATAATGCTGGTTACTGTTGCTAAGGCAGAAGAGAGAGAAGGAGCAGTGAGCAGAGTTGGACTGGCCATGTGGAGCTAGACCAAAGCTAACTGAAGTGGCCCCTCACTGCTGATATTGGTCATTACCTCACTATATCAGATGGGCCCTCTGGAAGAGAATCTGATTCCTCGCTCTATAATCCTGGGCTATTTCTTAAACCTGTCTGAATCTCCAAGGAACAAAAAATAAACATGTTATAACTACCAAAACAAGTGTATGTATGGTGGAAGCAGGTGGTCCACCAACCTGACAGTAGAGAATATGCAACAAAAAGGATGGGAAAATGATATTTGAGTGAGCTATGACTGTGAATCTTCTGGTTTCTGAGCAGGGAGTGAAAGGAAAAAAGTAAAAGTAGATTCAGTCTGAAGTAATATATGTGACAGATGGGAAGTTGGAGTTGTCAGAGCCAAAGGAGCAAGCTAAAAGAGTGGTATTACGTTACAGACATACCAGTATGATGAAGGTGAGTACATGGTGTAAACCATCTGGCCTGTCAAATGACAGGTTCTTGTAGATGATCTTGAAATATTTAGCTCTGACATTCAAAGATACTCCATCATGCCATTTAAGGGTAGGCATGAAGATATGGTTTAATGAAGACAGAGTTTCAGTTTAGGATTATGGGAAAGTTCTGGAGCTGGAAGCAGTGACAGCTGCAGACAATGTGGATGAACTTAATGCCAACGAATCATATCCACAAAAGGGTAAAAAGAGTAAATTCTATGTTGTGCATATTTTAACACACACACACACAGTAGACAGGAAGAAATAAACACAAATACATGAGATACTTTAAGAGAAAATACGGCAGACTGAGTGACTGATAGCCATAGACAATCAAGAATGGATCCAAAAAGACCATAATAGTTCAGTCCCAAGTCCACAGGGAGAGCACTTTTGGAAAACAGTAGTGAAGTAGATCTTGTTTGGCAGTAAGATTACAACTGCAAGGGTGGGAATTTTGCATTTGAGGGCTGGAAGTACACATAAGAAAAAAATGACTGAACTTTAGTAGATAGAAATGCAGACTGAGCTTGAGTGACAATCAGAAGTGATTCTGTAAATTGAGGAGTTATCACCGATGTCACAAAATGGAAGTCTAGTGTTGAGGTGCTTTACTTTCCTTCTCAAGACTCACTACTATGATCACCTGATCTCACCAGCTCTTTTTATTGATGGAGAAACCAAGCCCTAGGGAAGTCAGGAGGCTCCTATGTGGTGACCTAAGACAGTGAACTAGGCTTTCTGAAAGGCAGCCCAGTGGTTTTTCCATTTCGTTTTGCTTATCCAGGAGTGATCATCCTAGATTGAGTAAGAACATAAATCCCTTGGGAAAGATAATATTAAGGGAAAGGAGAGAGAGAAGATGGTTACTCTACAGAATGCCCATAGTCAACATGGCCCAGGGGAGGATAAGAAGAAATGAAAAGCCCTTGAGAGCCTATGAGTAGGAACTAGGAGAGAGAACTTCAAGCATAGAGTGAACTTGGAAGCTCAAAGTGAAAGCTCAGAAAAGAACCTCTGGACTCATTTCTACTGATCCTCTGAGTCACTTGATGCTTGCATCCCACAAGACCAACATTCTCCAAGAAGCCTTCATAAATAGTAACTACAACTCTGCCCAAGGATCCCACAATACTCACAGAATGTGTACTCCAATAATGTTGTGCTCATGTTCTTGGAGATGTCAACTTTATTTAAAACAATATTATACAGAGACAAATTGGCCAAAGACATATTGGTATAACTTTGAGTTTTGTTCCCATAGAATCCCCAAATGACCTACTATACCATAAGATGTGGAGAGAAACGTTAAAGTAAAATATCAAAACTTCTGTAAATGACTTAGTTAAAATAAATAAGACCCAAACACAGCCAGTTACTCCAAGACGTATGCCTTAGGTAGAGCAGTATTGCAGGAAGAACATAGGATTTGGAGCCAAAGGGGGGCTTTTCTCGAAGCCAGCAGGGTGCCAGGCCAAACTCCCTTCCTAAGACATTTTCTACCTCCAGGATTGTTTACACCTTGGGGACATTGGTTTCTCTGGCTTCTTAACCTGCTCTTGAGGCTTCCAGGCCACCCAGGCTTTAGTTTCTGATGGAATTGAGTGAAACCACAAGCCAGGAATGACAGCTACTTTTCAAAAAGGTCCAGAAAAGTTGATGATGGAGACAGAAGCTGCCAAACCATGGGGGGACTGTCCTCACTTGTGCTGTCTCTGCTCATGCTCTGAGGTTGTGGTAGAGAAACTGATTATTCATCATACCCTAAGGGATTTGGAGGAGACAACTGTCTGTTGGAAGAAAAATGTTCCTATGTGTCTGGTGGTAATGCTGGGTTTTAGATCTCATTCAGTAGTCTGTATTCCTAATTTGCTCTAAATATTTTAATAATGTATTTTCCTGCCCATCTAAAATGCAAAATCAGTATCTTTTAAAAACTTACTAGCTTTTCTCTGTAGAGATAAATTGTGATAAAGGAGAGGCCTTGACCCTCATTTGACAATGGAACAAACAGCTCTATTCCAGTCCCTGCCGGTTTGATTCTGCCCAGGAAGGCATGACAAATGTGCATATCCAGTTGGACAGGCTTTCATAAGAAACATCAGTGTGACAACTGGTTGAAAGGATCAAGGAAATAAAAGTTGCAAAATAAAAGAATTCGGGGGCAGCACTTGTTAAATATTAAATATTAATTTGTTTGCCTTGAAATATTTCCTTTCCCAGTTTCAAGAAGATGGCTTGATGGTCATGATACTTCCTGTTCTCCCAGAAGAGGTGAAATAAAGTAAAAACTCACCTGTGGCAGATGGATGTCAATGGAACAAGAAGAGAAAGCAGCGGTGGGGGTTACTGTGATGGTGAGAAGTTGGCAGGAGGTCAGAAGTTCCACAGGACCTGTGTCCTGTGGTGGAGTGTGGGTGCCTTACCTTCAGTTCAAGGACACACTGCCTTGCCAAAGACCATAGCGTGTGAGACCCGAAGAGGCCAATGTGGGCTGGCAACGGGCAACTCAGAGTAAGAAGTGTGGTAAAAGAACCAGTGACTAGAACCCTCTCCCTAGATAAATACTTCTTTCCTTTCCCTGTTTCTCTGGGGGAAAGAGACAATTTTTTAACCTCAAACTACTTCCTGCTGGCTACGAAGCTCGTACCAGCTGCCAGACCATACTTCCGCCATTTTGCAGTTCCAAGTTAGAATTATAGAATCTCAGGGCTGATGAGAAGTTCCATCACCATCCACCCTCTATTATAAAAAGCTGGCATTACATGAAGGACAAATACTCTTCTGTTTATGATGTGCTTAATATTTTGCTATTTTATCATCAGTATGATTAACTTTATAAAAATATAACTTAAAAAAAAAACCATATCCATCCTTATGTCTATATTGCTCATAGGCCCACCCCTCATCTATGAATTGATACAAAGATAGACACCCACAGAAAAGGACAAGAATGAAAAGATAATGAGAGAAACAAGATGAAGAGAGAAGGTCTTGTTGAGGTGGGCCGTCAGTTCTTTCAGGAAATTTGTGTCCAGTCCACAGTTCTGCCCCCAAAAAACCATGACTTAGGATGAGCCCGTTTCCCTCTGGACTGCAAAATTCTCATCTTTCACAGGGATAATACTGCAAAAATCCTTCAAATCCTGCCCCAACTCTATTATCAGTCTCTGATTCTGAACCTCACTCCTATGAAAATATGAACTTCCAGGAAGCACATTTGCTTTCAAGAGGTTTTAAGGCTTTTACAGTTCAACATCACTAAGAATTGTGTTCAGAGGGAAAGATATATTTAGCAGGTGGGCTTTCTGTCTCCTTTAATTGAAATATTGTGTTAGGCTGATCATAGTTTATTCTCCCCAGACATAGATACAAAACAGATTGTATTGCTGCTAAAAGATTACATTATTAAATTCAGAAATTTCTGCACATTTGGAAAAAACAATATAGAGATATATCTATAATTTATGATCTTTGTACAAAAGACTTAATAGACTATGGCTTGTTTCTTTTTTTGTTTGTTTGGTTTTTTTGTATTGCACGAAACATAAAGCTTCTTCCTTTTTAAAAGGTATAATTTGGGGCCTTGGTATTCTTTCGGTAAGACCCACGAAATCTTTCTCTCGTTGCCTTCCTTCTGCTGTGCTTTGTTAGGTTATCTGTGTGTTAAGGTTATCCTCTAGCCTAAATACCCACTTTCTCAGGTATTTGCTGGGCCCAAACAGGAAAGGGAGGATGGGAACTGGAGGTGGGAAGAAATTGTTAATTTTTGTTCATTCGAACTGATAAGTTTATAAAATCCTAGTGATTTCATTAAAAGTGCTGATTTGTGTATTATGTTCACTATTCTAGTTCAAGTTGCATAAGCAACAGAAAAAGATATCCCTAGAGACTGTCACCGGTGCTTTGTTTGGAAATACAAATCTCACGATCCTGGAAGCCCATTAATAGCTTAAGGGGAAATACAAAGTAATTTTCTGATTTTCCATAACTATATCCCTCTAAAATCAGAGTCTAAGAGAATTCTCCCCCAATTTAAACTGTATTTGAGATTCTATATGCTTAGATGTCTTTTTACTTACATAAAACTCTCACATGACACAAACCATTTGACAACTTTATATAATGAGTTATCTGATAGACTAAAATTGTACTGAAATCGACAACAATAAGGCGACTTGCCACTTCTTAACAATAAAAAAAAAAAAAACACTCTACACTTGACCATCCCTTTAAGCTGTCATGTATTTGCAGACACCTCTTCTAAACAAAGATAAAGGTCCAGTCTTCATATATTGCCACACTATTGCCATAGAAACATGAGGGAAACATATGTTAAGATTCCTGCCATGTGGGGAAGAAAAAAAAATGAAATATTAATGTGCTTGTAGTGTTTGCTTGAAACAGCACTTCTGAGACCGTGGTGAGTTTCCGGGTGACCATTTCCTACTTTGTGTATGCCAAACTGACACACACCTCTCCTTTCTCCCCACCCATTCCCAGGGTCGCTAACCTGCTCAGCTTCGACAGTAGAGACTCTTTAGAACCGGGATGACAAAACGTGAAAACTTTCCATGTACAACATGCCAAGCATCTAAACTAGATGGATTACTTTTCAAGCCTCCTAAGCTGGAGGAACATTCTGGCTCTGGTGAAAATGTTTGTGTTCTCCTACTAAAATGTGTGTGAGGCTGCATAGGCACCCCCACACACATCCACACACTCCATTAGTTAAATTCCCTTTAATTTTTCCCCCATCCACTTCCACTCCGCTCAGATACACCCACACCCATTTTCCATTGCTATGACATCAGAAAATACTATCTCAGGGATGCAGGACGGCACAAGCCTCTGGCAGTGTAGAAAGTGAATCACAAAGTGGTTTCCCCATGCTGGGAAGGAAAATGGCTTTATCACCGGCTTGCCTCCTCCTAGCAGTACGGGCTTCCCTTTGGGTCTAAATGGTCTGGTTCTTCCACGCGCTTTCCCACTAGCTCACCCTGCCTGGCACCAAACCTTCACAGCTGTGCCATGTGTCACACGTTATTAACAAGGAGTCCTGGTTACACACTGAACCGCTGTCTTTACAACTCCTAGATGCTTCCCTGCTGGCTGCGCGGCTCTCAGGGGACGCACAGTTTAGAAGATCTCCCTTGTCACTTCTCCTTCCCCGCCCGGGTTGGCAAAAGACACTGGTTGTGATCATGCATGCCGCTGACAATAAACTGAACGAGCTCGTGTAGGAAACTCCCTCTATCGTCTCACGAGGCAACTATGCATTGCAATCTGGGTTTTCAACACACTGTTGTTGCACCCAGAGGCATGACCATGGACACATTTTTCAAAGATTCAGTGATAACTAATTAAAACCCACACAGAGTTTGTTTGGATGACTTCTTAATACTACATTTGCCCAGATCGTGAGTTCCCCCAGCCTTCTTCCATTCCCATGTTATTCTTCCAGACTGTCATTACTTGGAGTTTTTTAAAATATTATAATAGCTTGAAATGAAATAGTTCTCGTTTCCATGGGCTCAAAATGACATCAGCTGATTTAATTCCCCAAGTGTTTATTGAATGTCTACTCTAAATGGCAGGGATGTTGTTCTGTGTGGTGGATTCACCACTTAGTAGGCAAGACGGAGGAGTTCAAGAGAAGAGTACGACACATTGTGGTAGAGAGTGCGTCCAAGGACATTTGGAAGCATACAGAAAGACATCATGCTCAAGAGGGACTTCCAACGACAAGGTCATGCTTGAACCAAATCTTAAAGTGTCCTGGCTACGTATAGGGAAGAGTGACAGAAGCAGTGATGAGAAGGGGCTTGTGGGGGGAGATTCTGGTGTGCTGGATCTGGGTGGTGGTTAACAAGTGTGTTCACTTGGCTTTAGTTCATTACACTGTTATTTGTGCATCTTTCTGGAAGTATTTTCTGTTTCAGAAAAAAATCGTAAAGATCATTGGAGCATCTTTTACAATTTAACGTTAATCAGAACCTTAGGAAATCGTTACAGTAACCTCCACTTTGTGATGAGGAACCCGAGGTTCGTTCACCACTGAATGAATATTTTCTGAACGTGGCAATACAGCAGGCTCCCCACTGGTGCCGGGCTTCTGGCAGTGACCAAGTCAGGGAAGGTCCCTATCCGTGTGAGGTTCACACGCTAGTTGGGCCTGATTAATTTGTTCCAGGTAACACTTTGATTACAAGGCAGAGCAAGATTCAAAACTGTGTGTATTCCACAACTCCTGCCCTTCCTAGCACACTGCACGTGGCCATATTTCATCTTTTTCTTATAATTCATGGAAGCCATTGAAGATACTTCAATAGTAGGAAAATATGATCAAATCTACAGTTTACACCAGTTATTGTATGGAAATGTTGAATTACTCTATTGTACACCAGAAATGAATATTACACTGAATGCTAACTAGCTGGAATTTAAATAAAAACCTTTAAAAAATCTATAGTTTAGAATAACGACTGGCAACAGCATGGAGAAAAAATTCAACAGAGAAAGTTCTGTACATTTATGGACTGATTTTCAACAAAGGCATCAAGACAATTAAATGTGGGGTGAGAATAGTTTTTTCAACAAAGGTCTTTGTGACAACTGGATATCCACATGCAAAAGAATGAATTTGTACCCTTACACTATCATATAGAAAAATTAACTTAAAAAGGATCAAAGATTTAAACTATAAAACTCTTAGAAGAAAACATAGGTAAAAATCTTCATGACCTTAAATTAAACAATGATTTATTAGACTGAACACCTAAGCATAAGCAACCAAAGAAATGATCAGTTGTACTTCTATTATTTTTTTTAAATAAAAGATGGAACTTACTCTAAGAATGTGAAACGTTTTCCTTGGCAAGTAATGCAAAACTAAGTGAATGAGTCCTTCCAACAGATTCATAAGAAAGGAGAAGATTCTACCTCTTATCTTTGTTCAAAAGTGTTTCTGGTAATTGAATACTAGGAATTTCAAATACATTCAGTTCAAAGGACTATATATGTATATACATACACACACACACACACACACATACATTCAATATAGTCAACGTATATATTCAATGTATTCAAAGGAAAAAATACTAAGGCAGAGAAATTAAGACCAGAAAATTATCTTTTGAAAACATTAGGAAATGTCTAAAACTACTGAATTGCCTTTTGCATTGCAAAAGAGTCAATAAGCTTTGTTTAAAATGACTTTATAGTTTTTTCTCTGAAATAACACAGTTATAGTACTCTGAAATTCTATTTAAATAATTACTTTGAAAGTCCTGTTTGAGTATGACCTTCATTTTATGTACGTGTGTCAACCATATGCTATTTCACATGTATCAGGCATATTCAGTTGAAATTCCTCAAAACTGCTCTTCATTGAAATCTACAGCTTAGATTCGTGCATGAAAAGGACATTATCAACAAAGTGAAAAGACAGCCCACAGAATAGAATAAAATATGTGCAAATCACTTAACTGCTAAGGGGCTAGTATTCAGAATGTACGGACCTCTATTACAATTCCACAATAAAAAGACAGATAAAACTGGGCAAAAGGTTTGAATAGATATTTTCCCAATGAAAATATACAAATGACCAATAAGCATATGAAAAAAATTGCTCAACATCATTAATCATTGGAAAAATGCAAATGCAAATCAAACCCAGAATGAGATACCACTTCACACTCAGCAGAACAGCTAAAATGAGAAAGATAATAACAAGCCTTGGCAAGAATGTGGAGAAATAGGAACCCTCGTAGCTTACTGTTAGGAATGCAGAGTTGTGCAGTTACTTTGGAAAACAGTTTGGCAGTCTCTTAGAAAGTTAAAGATGGAGAGGCACCTGGCTCGCTCAGTCGGTAGAGCATGAGACTCTTGATCTTGGGGTTGTAAGTTCAAGCCCCACAATGGATGTAGAGATTACTTAAAATTAAAATAAAGTCTTTAAAAGAGGAGTTACATACAGAGTTTAACATGGAGTCCATGTAACGTTAGAGTTTCATATGACACATTAGTTATACTTCAAGGTACATACACAGAAGAATTAAAAACATATGTCTGCACCAAAGCTTGTATATGAATGTTCATAGCATTATTATTTATAATAGCCCAAAAAGTGGGAATAATTTGTATGTCCATGAACTCATAAACAACACACAAAATGTGGTATAGCCATACCATGATATATTATTTGGCCATAAAGAGGAATGAAGTATTGATCGATGGTACAATGTGGATGGACCTTGAAGACATGCTAAGTGAAAGGAACCTGACGCAAAAGATGACAGGTTATGTGACTCTATTAACATGAAATGTCTAGATTAGGCAAATACGCAGAGAGCGAAAGTGGGCTAGTGGTTCCTTGGGGCTGGTGGGATGGGGGTGGGGTATGGGGGCTTGCTGCTAATTGGTATGGGGTTTCCTTTGGAGGTGGCAAAAATATTGTAAAGAGTTCTAAGACTGATAACAGTTGCAATCACCATGTAAAGTCCATTCAGGGTCCAGACGGCAGAAAATGATCACCTAGACACTCAACAGTTTTGGAAGTTCCGTTTACATTGTGAAAATATACTACTGTTTTGTTTTGTTTTTTCTTTTTCCTCCTAGCAGGAACCGTATGCATTTCCCTCTCGTGTGATATGTGTATGTCATCTGTTTGGTATACATATATATGAGGCATACATAGAAAAAAACTGTAAGGAATAGCTCAAAACATTAATAGAATCTCTCTCTTTTTAAAGGAGTTCTCTTTCAGTGGGATTTCAAATAACTTTCATTTTCCTTATAGGTTTTTTTTTTTAAATTTCTCAGATGTTCTCTATTGAATTTACATTACTCTTCTAATTAGAGAAAAATATATTCTAATGGCCAGTTTAAATAAGCTTCAGGCTGCATAACTGCTTTTCCTACCAGGCTTCCCCCCTCAGGACAGACCCTATAATGAAATAGTGGGTGGGTATGAATCCTGATGCCAACAAGACCAACACAAATTCATTACTACCACAAAAACATATTAGTTTAAGTTCTTGTCTGCACAACTGTCATGGCACTCCAAGCTGTCTTAAAAGAATGGAATCATTTCAAACACACATGGCTGAATTGTATACATAGCTTTTCTCTTTCTGTAGAATTGTCTGTATTCATTTTAGGCGAGGGGGAAAGAAAGTCCCTGATGACATTTTGCAAATACCAGTTGATGATTTTCAAAACTATTTCTTTTTCCTAGAGCCAACTGTGTCCTTTGGAAGTCTAGTCCCATCTGCCATCAATAAAAACAATCCTTATCTCGGGGCACCTGGGTGGCTCAGTGGGTTAAAGCCTCTGCCTTCGGCTCAGGTCATGATCCCAGGGTTCTGGGATCGAGCCCCGCATCCGGCTCTCTGCTCCGCGGAGAGCCTGCTTCCTCCTCTCTCTCTGCCTGCCTCTCTGCCTACTTGTGATTTCTCTCTGTCAAATAAATAAAATATTAAAAAAAAAACAAAAAAACAAAAAAAAAATCCTTATCTCAAAACACGGGTTGGTTTTGTTTTTTTTGTTTTTTTTTTTGTTTTTTTTTTGAGATGTCATTTGCAGTACTCCACCTATATTCCTGTGAGGCAAGAAAGAAAAAGCTTTGGTTGATGTCCACAGTAAATGAATAGGTAATTTTGTTAGTTCCTTTCCATTATTAATTTTCAGGATCTATCAAGTTTTATGATTGAAAAAGTAAAATCTGTCCTATACTAGTGTTGCTCAAATGATGTGCATATTAGCTCTCTGAGGGTTTGGTCAAAAAGTAGATTCTGACCTGGAAGTCTGGGAAGGGCTAATATTCTGCATTTCCAATGTGTGTGTGTACATGTGTGTGTATGTGTATACTGTATCTGATACAGTAAACTTATATAGATAGATTAAAATTACCATGTTTAATGAATAACATATGATTTTAGACATAATTTTTGTCATTTTATTTCTTGTAAGTAAATTCTACACCCAACATGGGCCTTAAACTTAATAACTCGAGATCGAGCATTGCATCCTCCACCCACAGAGCCAGCCAGGTGCCCCTTGTCATTTTATTTTTAACTCAGACTATTTTATGCCTATAGCCTTATTCCAAAAAAGATGGGAATTCCCCTTAAAAAGCTAAATATGGCTGTGGTAGCCAACCTCTAAGACAGCCCCAGTGATCCCTGCCTCTGATACTTACATGTCCAGTAATGCCCTCCCATATTATACCAGAATTGGCATGTGATCAAACAGATTCTATGTCACCTCTGATACTAAGTTATAAAAGACACAGTCACTCCCATCTCGGGCTCTCCTGTGTGCTCACTGATCTCGCACTCTGGAGACAGCCAACTGCCATAACATGCGCAGTGCTATGGAGAGGCCCACGTGGTGAGGAACTGAGTGAGCTCTCCTGCCAAGAGCTGTGTTAATAAACTTGGAAGGGGATCCTCAGGCCAGTCAAGTTTTCAGATGACTGCAGCTTCAGTCTACATCTTGGCTATGACCTTAGAGTGGCTAAGCTACTCCATGATTTTTGACCCTCAGAAACTCTGATGTCATTAAAGTTTATTGCCTTAAGCTGCCAACTTTGGGAGTACATACATAACCACAGACAACAGATATATGGGCAAAAATTATATATATATAGATAGATAGATGTAGATCTATTTATCTATAGATATAGATACATATATATATAGATGTAGATACATATCGATGTAGATCTATATCTACATCTATGTATCTGTCTATATATATATATCCCCCCCACATATACATATATATTAGTGAATCCATGGAAAAGTGGTCTTTTTCTAGAATTCATGAAATTTCTTTTTTTTTTTTCTCATTTTATTTATTTTTTCAGCGTAACAGTATTCATTCTTTTTGCACAACACCCAGTGCTCCATGCAAAACGTGCCCTCTCCATTACCCACCACCTGTTCCCCCAACCTCCCACCCCTGACCCTTCAAAACCCTCAGGTTGCCCCAACCTCCCACCCCTGACCCTTCAAAACCCTCAGGTTGTTTTTCAGAGTCCATAGTCTCTTATGGTTCGCTTCCCCTCCCCAATGTCCATAGCCCGCTCCCCCTCCCCCAATCCCACCTCCCCGCAGCAACCCCCAGTTTGTTTTGTGAGATTAAGAGTCATTTATGGTTTGTCTCCCTCCCAATCCCATCTTGTTTCATTTATTCTTCTCCTATCTCCTACCCCCCCATGTTGCTGTGGTATATATACACAATGGAATACTATGCAGCCATCAAAAGAAATGAAATCTTGCCATTTGCGACGACGTGGATGGAACTAGAGCATATCATGCTTAGTGAAATAAGTCAATCGGAGGAAGCAACATAGAATTCATGAAATTTCTAATAGGATCTGTTATCTCTCACAGCTAAAAGAACACACTGCATCATGGTTTGGAATGCCATATCACTCTATGGGAGAGTGCTGTTAGGAGCAGGTGGGAGTGCGGCTCCTTCCCCCTGGTGCACACACAGGCCCTGACCTCCACCCCTGGCAGTTATCACTGCACGTTTTCCCAGTGCAGCAGGCTGGCTGGGACCCCCCTGGAAACCAGTGATGGAAAGTAGCAGGAAGTAGCCCCCATCCTCTTCTGTTTCCCTTCCTTGGTGTGATATATCACAGGCTTACACTGAAGATACTCAGAAAGGCAAGAACTAGTTCTTAGGTACAAATAATAATGTTGAGCCTTCATGAAAATGAACAGCATCGTGATGACAACGGTAGTTCACTGGGATAAAAATGAACACTTATATAATGTTTATTATTACTATACTGCCCCCTTTTTATATTAACTCCTGTCGTTCTCATGAATTCATGAAGTAGGCATCATGATTATTTCTGTTTTACAGATGAAAAAATTGTAAGTTAGGTAACTTGCCCAGAGCCAAACAGCCAGTTTTGTCATGGGATTGTCATGGGTCTGGCTCCAGAGTCCATGTTCTCAACCCCTTGATATGGGCTCTCGTAAATAACAAATACATTTACTATATTAAAATACTGTTAGTTTAAGTATTGAGGAACTGCCATGGTGAAAGTAGCATATTTTATATGATTTACTCTCGTAGTTGTGAAATATGGGGATTCTAGATAGCTTGGGAATAGTAGTCGCTTCAAATCAAGTACAGTTTTGAATAAAGGCTAATGAGTTCAGGGGTCTTTGGGAGCAATGGTCTCCACGTTGTCAGACCAACAGGGTGGATGACTCTGTGCCCTTCAGGGTCCCACCTCCTCCTAACTGCTGACTGTAGAAAGATAAAATCGCCCCATCTGCATTTTGTGATTTTAACACTTGGCCATGCTGTTTCTATGTTTATCTTTGTTTTCTGCCTCTTAGTTCCAAAGTTTTCTCCTTCTCCCCCATTAAAGGCGATCTCAGCCTGAAAGCTGGCTGGCCCACTTCTCTAAGCATACCAATCGGATCATGAGTAATGACCGGGCACTTTCATTTAGGGACGTTCCTAACAACAGGATGGAGTCCAGCTGCCATCTGTTGCCTAAACTGAATATCCAAACAAGGTGGAAAACACTAGATCTGTGTCCTTGGATACTGGTAGCTTCAAGGACTGTTTATTGCTTAGCATCTTAAATCAAAATAGAAGGAGATTTCACACTGGGCCCTCTGATTCCAGTGCACATCTCCTCAGGCAAGGCTGGAATCCTTTTCTAGCAAATCTGTTTTGTCGTAAGAATTATTGAGTTAACCAAAATTGTTGCTCATCTTCTGCATTTTCAAATAACATCAATAGTTATTTTTTTCCTCTTCTTTCTTTTAATCAAGAGGCAACTGATCATTTTTTTTGACTCTCAGAATAGAAAGGTGATTTATGAAACTCATGAAATGATAGCAAATCGAGCCCTACTTGCCAGATGTTTCTCTGGGAGCTTATTTTTGTGTTTTAGATAATGATAAATTCATGATGGATTTAATGAAAATGGTGAAGGCTATTTTTAGGATGATTGTAAGGAGGTATCTTAAATGAAAGTTTGAAGAATATGAAGTTTTACATAGTCAAGTGTTAAAGCAAAACATACAGTTAATACGAATTTGTAACACTTGTGGCTAACGATGAGGAAAGGGAAAAACAAGATAGCCAAGGATGGTTTCATTAGAGAGGTCCCATGTAACACACATTTTTAAGTTAATTCTTTTGTTTGTGCGTTCAGCAAATATTTATTGAGTATCTACTCTGTGTCAGATGCTCTTCTAGACACTTGGGATGTTTCAGGGAACAAAGCAAACAAAGATCCCTGGCCCTGAGGAATACACTTTCTAAATAAGACGCTACAAGATAAATGTCATAAGTAAACTCTACCATTTGCTAAGTGAGAAGTGCCACAGGAAAACAAAAGGGGGAAGAGGACTGGGAGAACTTGTAGTCCTATTTTAAATAAGACAGCCAAGGTGAACCCCTTTAGAAAGTGACATTTCAGGTAAGATTCAAAAGCAGCTGAGAGAATTCATCATGGGTCTATCTGTGAAAAGAGCCTTCTAGTTAATGGAAGCAGCCAATGCAAAGGCTCCAAGGTTGAAGCATGCCTGACATCTGAGAAGCAGCAGTGAGCCAGATGGCTAGAGCAGAGAAACAAGGGTGAAAGTGTTAGAGAAGAAGTAACAAAGGCCATTTAAAGGACTTCAAGTGGCTGACTGGGTGCCTCAGCCAGTAAAGCATCTGCCTTCAGCTCAGGTCATGATCCTGGGGTCCTGGGATCAAGTCCTGCATTGGGCTCCCTGCTCCGCGGGGTGTCTCTTTCTCCCTCTCCCTCAGCCCCTCTCCCCAACTTGTGCTGTCTCTCTCACTCTCTCTCTCTCTTAAATAAATAAATAAGATTAAGTTTGGAAGTTTTCCTTCCATTTCTATTTTTTGGAACAGTTTCAGGAGAATAGGAATGAGTTCTTCTTTAAATGTTTGGTAGAATTCCCCTGGGAAGCCATCTGGCCCTGGGCTTTTGTTTGTTTGGAGATTTTTGATGACTGTTTCAATCTCCTTACTGGTTATGGGCCTGTTCAGGTTTTCTATTTCTTCCTGGTTCAGTTGTGGTAGTTTATATGTCTCTAGGAATGCATCCATTTCTTCCAGATTGGCCAATTTGTTGGCGTAGAGTTGCTCATAGTATGTTCTTATAATTGTCTGTATTTCTTTGGTGTTAGTTGTGATCTCTCCTCTTTCATTCATGATTTTATTGATTTGGGTCCTTTCTCTTTTCTTTTTGATGAGTCTGGCCAGGGGTTTATCAATCCTATTGATTCTTTCAAAGAACCAGCTCCTAGTTTCATTGATTTTTTCTATTGTTTTTTTGGTTTCTATTTCATTGATTTCTGCTCTGATCTTTATGATTTCTCTTCTCCTGCTGGGTTTAGGGTTTCTTTCTTGTTCTTTCTCCAGCTCCTTTACGCGTAGGGTTAGGTTGTGTACTTGAGACCTTTCTTGTTTCTTGAGAAAGGCTTGTACCGCTATATATTTTCCTCTCAGGACTGCCTTTGCTGTGTCCCACAGAGTTTGAACTGTTGTGTTTTCATTATCATTTGTTTCCATGAATTTTTTCAATTCTTCTTTAATTTCCTGGTTAGCCCATTCATTCTTTAGAAGGATGCTGTTTAGTCTCCATGTATTTGGGTTCTTTCCAGCTTTCGTCTTGTGATTGAGTTCTAGCATCAGAGCATTGTGGTCTGAAAATATGCAGGGAATAATCCTAATCTTTTGATACCGGTTGAGACCTGATTTGTGACCCAGGATGTGATCTATTCTGGAGAAGGTTCCATGTGCACTAGAGAAGAATGTGTATTCTGTTGCTTTGGGATGAAATGTTCTGAATATATCTGTGATGTCCATCTGGTCCAGTGTGTCATTTAAGGCCTTTATTTCCTTGTTGATCTTTTGCTTGGATGATCTGTCCATTTCAGTGAGGGGAGTGTTCAAGTCCCCTACTATTATTGTATTATTATTGATGTGTTTCTTTGATTTTGTTATTAATTGGTTGATATAGTTGGCTGCTCCCACGTTAGGGGCATAGATATTTAAAATTGTTAGATCTTCTTGTTGGACAGACCCTTTGAGTAGGATATAGTGTCCTTCCTCATCTCTTATTATAGTCTTTGGCTTAAAATCTAATTTATCTGATATAAGGATTGCCACCCCAGCTTTCTTCTGATGCCCATTAGCATGGTAAATGGTTTTCCACCCCCTCACTTTAAATCTGGATGTGTCTTCGCGTCTAAAATGAGTTTCTTGTAGGCAACATACTGATGGGTTTTGTTTTTTTATCCATTCTGATACCCTGTGTCTTTTGATTGGGGCATTTAGCCCATAAAAAAAATAAAGAACTTCAAGTGCCACTTGGAAGGAGGACCTACTACAGGGTTTCTAGCAGAATGGTGATTTTGTTTGACATATTTTTACCAGATCACTTTGGCTGCTGTAGAGGGACAATAGGAGAAGCATAGAGACCATTAAACAGACTACTGCAGGGGCACCTGAGTGGCTCAGTGGGTTAAAGCCTCTGCCTTCGGCTCGGGTCATGATCCCAGGGTCCTGGGATCGAGCCCCACATCAGGCTCTCTGCTCTGCAGGGAGCCTCCTTCCTCCTCTCTCTCTGCCTGCCTCTCTGCCTAGTTGTGATTTCTCTCTGTCAAATAAAAAAAAAAAAAAAAAAAAAACAGACTACTGCAGTTAGCCAAGTAGGAGAAGATGCTGGTTCAAATAGGTGGTAGCCTGAGGAAAACAAGCTCTGATTGGATGTTGGACATCCTCTAAAGATAGAGTTAGGATTTGTTGCTGGGTTGGGTAATGGGTGTGAGAAAAAGTGAGACCTCAAGACACCTCTGAACTTTAACCTGAAGAAAAGAATTCCCTTCAACTAAGATGGAGAAGGCTACAGGTAGGAGAATGGTCATCTTAGAGATCTTAAATTTGAGGTATCAATCAGAAGTCTGACCGGAGATGATGAATAGACAGTTGGATACCAGAATCTGAGGAGAGAAGTTTAGACTTTTTAATAAGAATGGCCTATTCTTGGGGTGCCTGGGTGGCTCAGTGGGCTAAAGCCTCTGCCTTCGGCTCAGGTCATGATCCCAGGGTCCTGCAATCGAGCCCCATATTGGGCTCTCTGCTCAGCGGGGAGATTGCTTCCTTCCCCTCTCTCTCTCTGCCTGCCTCTCTGCCTACTTGTGATCTCTTTCTGTCAAATAAATAAATAAAATCTTTAAAGACAAACCATAAATGACTCTTAATCTCACAAAACAAACTGGGGGTTGCTGGGGGGAGGTGGGATTGGGAGAGGGGGAGCGGGCTATGGACATTGGGGAGGGGAGGCGAACCATAAGAGACTATGGACTCTGAAAAACAACCTGAGGGTTTTGAAGGGTCAGGGGTGGGAGGTTGGGGGAACAGGTGGTGGGTGATGGGGAGGGCACGTTTTGCATGGAGCACTGGGTGTTGTGCAAAAAGAATGAATACTGTTACGCTGAAAAAATTAATAAAAGGGGGAAAAAAAAAAAAAAAAAAAAAAAAAAAAAAAAAAAAAAAAAGAATGGCCTATTCTTTTGACTATTAAATAAGACACCTACCATGTAAAATGCAAGCCCCCTCCATAATAAGCCACATGATTCTTGGGAGAAATACGATTGGCTGAAAAGAACTGATAGGGAGACTTCATGATAGCACATGAAGAACCTCACTTCCAAGCAATGGGTCAATCAAATGGACAGAAATTTGTGCAAAACAAAAACCTAGTAACTGAAAGTCCTCATGTCAGAAACACTGTCTTCTCCCTGCCTGCCAGTTTTACTGAGAAATAATTGACATACATTCCTGCATAAGTCTAAGGGATCCAGCATGATGGTTTGATCTCCATATATTGTAGGCAACAGGCTAAACAACAGCCTTAGCTGATATCCATGTTCTTGTATAGACACTCTTAAAAAAAATAAAGAATAAAAAAAATTTTGATGAGAAGTCTAAGGATTTACTTTCTTAATTTCTCTTAATTTCCCCCTCTTACACAGCAGTGTTAGCTGTAGTCAACATGTTGTACATTACAGCCTTAGTCCATATTGGTCTCATAACTGGAAGTTTGTACCATTTGACCACTTCCTTCCAATTCCTCCTTCCCCCACCTCCTGCCTCTGGTAATTTTAAGTCTGATCTCTTTTCCTATAGCTTTTTTTTTTTTTTTTAAGATTCCACATGTAAGTGAGATCATATGGTATTTGTCTTTCTCTGAGCTATTTCACTTAACATAATGCCTTCGAGGTCCATCCGTGTTATTGCAAATGGTAGGCTTTCCTCATTTTTCATAGCTGAATATTATTCCTGTGTGTGTGTGAGAGAGAGAGAGAAAGAGAGAGAGACAATTGCTTTATTCCTTCATCCATCTATGGACACATAGGCTGTGGCCATGTCTCACCTGTTGTAAATAGTGCTGCCGTGAACATGAACCCACTTCTCAAGTGGGTGAGAAATGCAAATATTCTTTGAAACAAACATCAAGTATGCAAATGTGCTGATTCTGTTCTAGAAAATGTAGGTCTCGAGAGAAGGCTCCTTTACAGAAGCTATTACACATTTTCCCTTCTCAGCTTCTGCTCCTCGCAATTTCTTGAAGCTACTAATTCTCTGGAGACAATCCCTTAGAACTATGTAGTCTATAACATTTCCATAAAGTCTTTGTTCACAGTTTATGCAGTGGAAAATTATTCCTATTTATAAGCTTTCAGCGTGTGTCCAAGGGACGATCTCAACTGCACTGAGAAGGAAACCAGCATCATTCCCTCTTTAAGAGCACCCGTGTCATGCTTCTGCTTCTGCTCTGACCATGCTGGAATGGCATAAGAGATGGATAACTCCACGATACTGAAAAAGGTTTCATAAGGTACAACGTTGTATAACTAGAATTAAGGAGAAGCCACCATGTGGGAAAGTCATTCTGAGTATTAGAGATAATAGGCTGTTTATCTTGGTTTCCCCTGGAGCCAGACTCCCCAACCCTAAATCTCAGCTCAGTACAAGGGGTATCACCACAGAAAAGCTACGTATCTTCTCTGTCCTACAAAATGAGAATGATTACAGTAACCACTTGCTAAGGGTTATCAAGAATATTAAATGTGGGAGCGACTGGGTGACTCAGAGGGTTAAGCCGCTGCGTTTGGCTTAGGTGATGGTCTCAGAGTCCTGGGATAGAGCCCCACATCAGACTCTCCGCTCAGTGGGGAGCCTGCTTCCACCTCTCTCTGCCTGCCTCTCTGCCTACTTGTGGTCTCTCTCTGTCAAATAAATAAATAAAATCTTTTTAAAAAGAATATTAAATGTATTTATATTGATATGGTCACTAGAAAAGTACCTGAAACATAGTAAAACCCATGGAAGTGTTTGGTAAGTAAATAAAAATGCTGATTTTTCTGTTTTAAAGTACCTCCTTCTGCTTAAACTTCTGCCATCGGTGCATGGTTTTCATATTTTTTATAACTTTTCAGAAACTGCTGTCAGCAGTTAAATATTTTTGAGTTTTAGTCTTATAATTGTAGATTCGTTTGTCTCTAAAGCTCATCTCTGAGGTAGTTTCTGAGGCATGCCGGGTCCCCCTGCCTGCCTTCCAGAAATTGCCTGCAGCATGCCTGGTGGGGTTCCAAGTTCTCCACAGCCAGCCAAGTTAGGTTTAGTGTTATTTTTCATCACCTTGACGTCAGTGAGAAATATCACTAAATTAATGCAAAAAAGATGTTCAATAGGATTTCACGAATAACTCAAAGCCCACTGCAAATACAGGATTGTCCATGATGTTTTGAATTGATGGAAATCTATCTAGGGATTTCCAGCAATTCATAAACCAATTTCAGCTGACCGATTTAAAGCTTTGTTTTTTAAAAGCTGGCAAGTCAGAATGAAGATAGAGTCTCTCCCAGGCAAATACCCTGAATTGATTCAATTATCATTGACAACTAATGAGTTCACTGAAGGTATCAGCAAAAGTCCCTTACAGAGAGCACTGACCACAGCAACTTACGTCCAAACGCTCCTGACTTACCTTAAAACATGACCGAGGAAAGAATTGTCTCCACCTCATTAGGCCTGCCTACACTGATTTCTAACTCCCACATTCAGCCTTCACCACTGTCTTTGGACATGCTTTTTCCTGCATGTGCAAAAGTCATTCCACTTGTACTCTGAGCTTGAGAACTTTCTCCCACATGTTTCTTGTAGGCTGCCAATATCCATCAGCAGGGATTTAACATGAATCCTCTTTTTCTTCTTGATATTTTGAGCTCCAGAGTCTGATGTAACACTTTTATTTCTTCATGTATGAATGTATGAATATCAAAAGCAAGTAATTTGGGTCTCAAAAAATGATGATTTAGGGAACATCCTTATGGGTTATGAAATTGATTTTCATATTTTGCTGTGTTCCTCATTCAGGTTTTCCCTTCTTCCCTCCTTCCTTCCTTTTCTGGCATTATTGCTGCCTCAGTCTTGTCCATTTGGGTATCAGGGTCGGTGGCTGCAGCCTCCAGAAAATGCGGCTCACCTTAGATCTCCTCAGAGAGTATTTGCTGCATGAACTTCTCAGTTCAAGCTCCTTCTCTGAATGGATTCCTTTAGCTTGGTTAAGCTCTTTGGTCTTTAGAGCTTTGCCCATAGCTTTTTCCAACCTCAGAGATTATTTGAGTTGGATGACCAACTGGCATCATGTCATTAAAATTACTGTCATTAGTGACTTTTCCCCCATGTGAAATCCAATGAATATCTTCTAGCCTTCTTGTTGCTTGCTCTCTTAGGGACATGGGACCCAAGTTAAATCTTCTTTCCAATCTCCTAAATTTCCACCTT
Source organism: Meles meles (assembly GCF_922984935.1). Classification (NCBI taxonomy): domain Eukaryota; kingdom Metazoa; phylum Chordata; class Mammalia; order Carnivora; family Mustelidae; genus Meles; species Meles meles. Next base: position 51,659,500 of record NC_060076.1, read on the forward strand.
TTCTTAAAATTCCTCTTTCCTCCCATAAGGGTCTTAATCTATTTTGAGCTCCAATTCCATTCCTTGCAGTTGTGACACTTGTCTTTTCTTTCTCTGTTCACACAACTGAGTGGTTCCAGCTCCAGCACTCACTAGCTATATGATCATGAGAAAGTTATTTAGCTCCTTTGTGTCTAAGTTTCCTCCTCTACAAAGTGGAATAACAGTATCTATCTCATAAGGTTGTTGAGTTAGATGCTCAGTTAATATTTACTACCTTAATAGTTAAGAATGGTTATCAAGAATAAGTAGAGTTACTTAATATCAGTATTCTTAGTATTAGGTGTACTGAGTAGTTAAATAGAGTTAATATTTATAAGTACTGAGAACAGTGACTGGCATATAGTAAGCATGATTTGAATGTTTCTTCTTTTTTTTTTTTTTTTCATTAACCCTCATGGCTTCAAATTATCACCCACATGCAGACCTATACCTCCAGACCTACATTTCCAACAAAGATTTCTCTCTAGAACCCAGATAAGATAACCTCATCTGGATGGTGTACCTTGAGATCTATCAGCTCTCATAATACTAGGTTCTTACCTGTTCCGATTCATCAGCCAGGTGCCCATGCCGAGACACGGACCTTAACTCTTTCTTCTAGCTCAGCCTGCACAATTCACTATCAGTCTTGTTAATTAACTTTCTTAAACATATTTGGAATCCATTCTGCTATCTCTAGTCCTACCCAATCCCATCTATTCTCCTCACTGTAGAGGAGGAAACTCAGAGGGTTTTTTCTAAGATGTAATCAAATATTGCCACCAATAAAAACTCTTCCATAAAACTATTGCACTACCACCACTGCCACCACTACCACCATCGTTAGTCAGTGGGAGCCCAAATGCCTTAGCATGGCCTACTACGTCTCCCTGTTTGACCATGACCTATTTACCACGTCATCTCTGTTTTTCCAGTCAATGTTCACATTTTACAATCCAATCATATTTAAAAAGTCTTTTGTTTCCCCCATTATACCATAATTGCTCAGAACTCAGCCTTAATAATACAACCCCACCTCCTGTCCCTATAACCTTCTAGCCAACTCTTTATCCTTTTAGAGTTGGTTGGGAGAAGCCCTGAGCCAGACATGAGAACATGTGTGATTGAGTATCATTACTGACTGACTGACTTTACAAGTTATACACCCTTCTAAACCTCAGATTTTACTCTGGCAAAGAAGGATCATCCATTCAACAAATAAGCAATAAGATCTTCTATGCCATACTTGGGCTTGGCTCTAAGGATACAACAGCAAATAGATGGTACCCTTGCCTTTGTAAGGTTTATACTGTACGAGGTGCGGGATATTGAATCTCTACCAAAAGAAATAATTGGTCAGTATTCTGCTACTGCCTCCTTCTACTATGAAGACTTCTGTTGCATTTCATATCATTATATTGCAACTTCTCATGTTTTTCCCCTCCCCCCCCCCCCCCCCCCCCGCAACTCCTGGTATTCGATGCAGGTGATTTATTTTCAAGATGACCTCAAAATCACAGATGAGGAAAAGTGAGACAAGAAAAACCCAATAAAGGGTGTGTTAAAGAGTAGATGGTAGCTATGGGAAACTGGGTCTCAATCCCTCTCAAATAACTGTTAAACTGTGGGAAATGTATCTGACTCCATTAAACTCCATTAAACATCCAGAGTGCACTTGCATTAGGATCAATTCAGATGGCAAGGTAAGAATGGATAAGACCTCAATAACACCTACTACACTGTCCAATGGCCCTACCATCTGAGCATCTCCATAAGGATGCATTACTCATCTTTCTGTTCATGGGACTTAACAGAGTGCCTGGGCTACAGCATGCTAAATAGATGACTCTTCACAACATCAAGATGAAAGAAACATTTTCAACAGGATCCTAGTCAGTTTGAAACACTGAAGGCTGAATGGAAGCAGGTGAGGAGGAAAAGCTCACAAAACTATTGGGGAAATGGTCTCCTTGCTGAAGTACCAGATTTGAAACTCAATGATTACATGCCTATAAAGATTTCTTTCTCTCTTTCTAATCACTGACCACTATTATGGACTGAAGGTTTTTGTCCCCTGCATTTCCTAACTGATATGTTGAAGCCCCAGTCCTCAATGTGACTATGTCTGGAAAGGGGGCCTTTATGGAGGTAATCAAGCTTAAACGAGGTCATAAGGTTGGGGGGACTCTGATCCAATAGGATTAATATCCTTATACAAAGAGACACCAGAGCACTCATGCTTACCTGTGCATGCATTCACTCTCGTTCTCTCTCTCTCTCTCTCTCTCTCTCATTCCACACCATGTGAGGATACAATGAGAAAGCATCTGTCTGCAAACCATGAAACATCCTCACCAGAAACCAACACTGCGAAGTCTTAGACTTGCCAGTCTCCAGAATTGTGAGGAATAAATTTCAGTTGTTTAAGCCACCCTATGATATTTGCTAGGCAGCCCGAGCAAGCTAAGAAGAGATACACAGTATCTCACGGCAATTGAAGAGATGCACAGTACTGGTGAGGTGGGTTCACCAAAGCCATCAGGAAAGAGTAGTATGGAAAAAGCCAGTGTTTGACTTTCCTTGGGCTCAATACCTGGCATATATTGTTATGAAGACCCTGACCCCAAATTCTTTGTTTATACAAGGCTGTATTTAACTATAAAAGCCCCTGAACACACAAGATAGTTTGAAAAGAACAGATACAGGTATTGTATTGATTAGCCTGGAACTATTCAGAAATTCCTTGTTCATATTTTTAAATCAATCTTGAAATTTTAGGGAGAAATATTATTGACAGTGAGGGTGACAGGCTTTACATAGTTTGCCTTTTCTTGGCATAGAATAACTTCCCATTTCATAGGCATATAAAATAAGCACATAAAATGGTTAAAAAAGGGTTCTTGGACATCAAATAACTCATACTAAACATACTGATGAGTTAAGTGTAAATAAATGAGAAACACATGGATAAAATTTTCCTTAAATACATAAAGCTTTAGCCATTAAGTGAAAAAGAGACTGACAAAACACATCTGGGGTTTTGCCCACTGCAAAAATTATTTTTAGTTTTGGATATTAAACCAAATTACAATTCAATGTGTCTAACTTGAGTATAAGCTCTTGATTTATAAAACAACTCTTGTCATATAATGATTGGGAAGATAGTACAGATAGTTATGAGAACTTGGCCCTGACTGAGGATGGAGAAAATTCTTCAATCTCATTTAAAGACAAAATGGTCAATTTTCTTGCTGGTCTTTTTTTCTTTTCTTTCTTCTTCCTTTTTTTTTTTTTTTTTGCTTTTTGTTTTTGTTTTTGTTTTTGTTTTCATGCAAGGAAAGCTTGAAGAAACAATTTCTGCGCTTCATTCTGAGGAATGAACACATGGAAACAGCATCATTTTAAAGAATAAAATTGTTGCTACATTTTTCACATCAGCTAATACTAGGTTATGATTTAAAGGCAGATGAGAGGAGTATTTGCTTTACTTCAGTTTATTAAACAAGGTTGATCAAAACTAAATTTTTATTCCTCCTCCCCCTACTCAGCTAATTCTGGGAGGAATGGGTTGGATTAACTTACACTGTTCAAGTGTGCCCAGATTCATTTTGTTCCTTAATTATCACCTACAAGTGGGCAGAGCAAAGTAAGATCCTAAATGCTTTTTGTGTAAACTGGTTGCTTTTCCTAGTAAGCAAAAGGCGCTGATTTCCTTTGAGCCTAGAGTCCTCACGACTGAGCTCAAGCTCTGTAGTCATCATGAAAAACATGGCCACGCCCACAATTCCATTGTACTAGTTTTTCTCCTGCAAGAGATGGACAGTGAATTAGTGGCTTAGATCTGAACCCCTAAAAGCTTCTAGCTCAGGATGTCCCAGTTGGGATTTGTGGCTCTTTCAAAAGATGGCACAAAGGAAGGAGGTCCCAGGAAATCATCTATCATTGGGCTCCATCCTTAGAACTGAACATTTTGATTTTAATCCTGGACTCTGCTGGCTTGAATGCTCCTAGAGTCTCTAAATCTCTCCAGTCCTCTACCTCCCCTACCCACAGCATTCCCTGGGCCACAGTTCTCAGACCCAGTGTCTTCTGGTGGATCCCCTGATCTACCTGGAATCAATATGAATTGAATGGCCCTTGATCATCAATAAGTCTTGATCAATCTTAAGATGTCTGACAGCTGAGAACTGGAAAGTCCCTAGCCAGCTGCCCTCAGATCCAGGTCAGGAAGGACCAACAGTTGCCTCTGGAAAATACTCAGAAAGCCCTCCTATAACAGCAGGGGGAAGGGAGGCACAATTCAAGGAAAACTGAGGGACTGAATATAGTCTTTAGGAAAAGAGTAGAGCAAAAACATTACTGAAAAAGAAAGGGGGTCCCAGGACTTACTGCTTGCCTCGAGTGGCTGGGCATGCGGAACTTAACCTCTTCCACTGTTCACGTTCCTTTCTCCCTTCTAGATCTCTCTACACCAATTTGCAAGGAACAGTGAAAAGCGATACCGCTAAAGACAGAAAATAAGGTATCCATTTGTCACTCTCCCTCTGCTCTCCGGTTTTATGGGCAGCAGCAAGTGGCAGCAGGAGTAAAACTATAAATCACTCCCACACAGACGGCAGATGACCGTGGGTGCTGTGAGACAGCAAGAGAGCTATCCTGAGGCCAACAGCTCAGAGTTCCCAGGGAGGGGCGCCTGGGTGGCTCAGTTGATCAAGTGTCTGCCTTTGGCTCAGGTCATGATCTCAGAGTCCTGGGATCCAACCCCATATCGGGCTCCTTACCCAGCAGGGAACCTCTTCTCCCTCTCCCACTGCCCCTACCCCAGCTCATGAGTTCACGTGTGCTCTCTCAAATTAAATAAATAAAATCTTTTAAAAAAATCATCCCTCCCTTTCATATCTGTTTATTCCTATATCTTATACCCTCTTTTGTATTTTCTTTTTTCCTTTCTCATTGTAAAGACATTGGGGATTCTGGAGATGCACAGTGATGAGAGAGGCTGTGGTGTTCTAGAAAGTACTGCTGGGAATCACTCAGAACTATTCGGGGTTTTCTCCCATCTCAGGCCATCCAGGAAGACCCTGTGCACATTAGCCCGGGAAACAGTTGACTGCCGTGCTTCTTTGGAACACATGCTTGGCCAATTTAGGGACATTTTAAAGAATGTAGGCTGCCTGAGCCATGAATCACCCTCCTGCCTTCTATCATCCGACTTCAGCTCAAGACTTATATTTTCCCAGGACCCTGCGACCATGTCCTGAGCGGAAGGCAGACGCTTTGCCGACTGAGCCACCTAGGTGTCTCGGGGAAGGGGATTATAAATGAGACTTTATTTTTTCCAATAAAATGGAAATTATGTAAGGGATAGAAATTTGTGCAAAGAGATTTTGTATTCACTGTGCTAAACTTCTAGTATCTGCATACGCGGCTGGAAAGAGTCTTTCATGATACCTTCTCGAAAGTCATTTTCTGAACACAAGGGCAGGCCATGAAAAAAGCTGCAAGATTGGCTACTGCCTAGCAATTCATCATGGCCCCACATTTTCACCAATTCTATACCACTGTCAGGGAAAACAATGTAATGTGTCCCCTGTACTCATCATTGCCCTCATGGGGTAATATTAGTGAATTTAAAATGGCAAATTCATTCTTGCAATTTTTATTTTATATTGATATTGAAAAGAGCTTCACTTCAAGAGATAAATGACTATACAGTGAAAAAGAAAAAAAAAATCCATATAATCCTCTCCTCCAAAGTCCATGACAGAGAAAACTAAATGGTTTATCCCGCTGGTCTTACTCATTAATCTCTAAGTAGATGCTAAGGATAAAATTAAGAACTCTAAATACCAAACTTGATATTGAAGATGCAGTTTTGTTTTTGTTTTGTTTTAATCAAAGAAGCTGGACTAGACTAACTCTGGGGACTCTGCCACCTCCTAATTGCTAAACGTGAAACCAGTATTTTTTATTTTAACATTCTCCGCGATCTGGCCTCCAATAATCGCTAAGATCGCTGTATGCCAAACTCTCGCCTTTAATAGTTAACGTGGATACTTTTGCCCACTTCTCTCCAATTTAAGATTCATGGGCCTTGGAGGAATGTAAACACCACAAATTCTTTCTTCAAAAGAGGCTTTAGCTCTGGAAATCCTTTGCTCTAGTCTAATAAAGACCTATTTTCTAAAACCGCGAAGTATAAAGCCGCTCCCTCTCTGTTTAAAGACAGGCTTCTTTCAGGAGCTGTTTTATTCTATTTGCCCACCAGGAATCAGCAGTGGTTTGGTGGCAGGAAACGGCACTTAAAGGCTTGGCGCTGCGGGCGTGAAGAGCGGGGCTAGTCCAGACTCACCCTTTGGTCAGCATTAAACACCTGGTGGTAGAACTTCCTCATCTGTGCCAGGCTGGAGACCTGTCTTCCAGGTAATGTCCTGAGGCACGCAGCTGACTTCAGATTCACCGTGATGACTTAATGTTGGGAAAAAACGGCAGCACGTGAAACAGTCTGGACCACAAGAACCTTTCTGGTCTGAAGCTCAAGGAAATGGATATTTGTTTTTCTTTCTTTCTGTCTCTCTTTTTTCTTTTTCTTTCTTTTTTCTTTTTTTTGTGCCTAAATTATTTTCAAGTCTTGAAACTGTCCATCCATCTGTTCGTTCGTTCTTTCTTTCTTTCTTTCTTTCTTTCTTTCTCCCTTCCCTTCCTTCCTTCCTTCCCTCCTGAGAAGGGGGTGGGGAGGTCTACATTCTTCTCATATCCTAGAGTTTCGTTGTAAAGATCGTATTATTTCCATGTTCATCCAGAACTTCAGGGCCTTTTGCCCAAAGTACTGCCATGTTCAGCAATACAACTAAATATTCACATTTTATGTTGCCCTTCACAGTGGATTTCTACCCAGGAAGTTTTGTATCAACTTTATGCATTTGAGGAAATGCTTTTTTTTAAAGTCCATTTATTTTATTTCTTTCTCAGAGAGAGAGAGAGAGAGGCAGACAGAGGGAGATGAAGTCTCCCTGCTGAGCAAGGAACCCCCCCTGCCCCGCCCCAGTGCGGGACTCGATCCCAGGACCCTGGGATCATGACCTGAGCCGAAGGCAGATGCTTAACCTACTGAGCCACCCAGGCATCATGGGCTTCTTCAAGATTTTACTTATTTATTTGAGAGACAGAGAGACAGAGAGAGAGAGAGAGAGCATAAGTGGTGGAGGAGTGGCAGAAGGAAACGGAGAAGCAGACTCCCCACTGAGCAAGGAGCCTGACACAGCTGGATCCCAGGACCCTGGGATCATGACCTGAGCCAAAGGCAGAGGCTTTAACCCACTGAGCCACCCAGGCCTACCTGAGGAAATGCTTCTAATGCAGAAGTTAGAGGTAAGTTCTGGTGCTAATATAATTAAAATCTGCAGTGATGTCCTAGAAATTACAAAATTTATATACATGAAATCAACGTAAAACTGCTGGATCAGAAGCCATCCAGCTCACAGATTATGGCGGGAGATGAAAACTAGCATAGCCTTATATGTGGATAAATTCTATCTCCAAGTCACACAAATAACTTACAAATACGGCATCCAGCCTCTCCATGCCCCTAGAACAGATGTGGTGCCACAGGTATGCGAGAAAGATTAGGTGTAGAATTAATAAAAGAAGAATAGGAGAACAGAAGACGGGAGAATGCAGAAGGATAACGAACAAAAATGAAATTTTATTCACAAATGGCTGGAAGAAGTTGCATTTAAGTATATGCGCTGCGGAAGTGAGCACAGAAGTTGCATTTTAAAAAATTCCTAATCTGTATAGTCTATCATCTCTTCTTGTTAGACAATCAAGAATATTTTAATGTGGGGGTTGTGAAAGTTCATCCTTTTAAAAAGTACCATGGCAATATTCAGTCTCTTTGATCATATTTGAACTGGACATCCAGGACCATTCTCATTATCTAGACTTGGACCACTTTTCCTATTGGCTAGAACCTCAGCCACAAACTCGAAAGTACAATTGTTGCTACTTGTAGGCGGTTCTGTTGCAAATAACGAAACAAGCGAAGGTGAGGGTGGCATTTTCAATGTCAAGAAGAGATTATGTGGATTCCATTTTAATTTGCCTACACTCTGTCTTTTGATCACAGGTAATTGTGAATTGGCTCTAGTTCAAAGACGGACAGACAGCGATTTTCAACTCATGCAGTCTTTACAAGATTCACAATAGTTGGGCCTTGCTCATTCGGGCCTTTTCTCTTTCGCACAATAAATGTGTGCTAAGCAGAGTTGAAACTTGTCCTGAAAAACTCCTGGCCTCGGGGGTTCCATTGAGAAATGCTGTGTGGGCAAACAAAGCTCTCTCTTTGCAGCTTTACAAATGATAGGTTTTCACTTTATAAGATGTTTTCACTGCATTCTTAAAGCATCTGCTGATGCAAAACAGCATGGGCCAGCAATCCCAGTTTAGCATTGTGTGTGAAAACAAATGCCTATTCATGGGAGGTTCATTCTCTCTCCTGGTTAGCTGCCTTCATTGAGGCGCTCTAAAAACAGGATTCTGAGTAAGGGGGTGAAAGGGAGATGTTAGCCTTAAGCAGTGTGCCCCCACTTTCCTCCAAGCAACCCCCCTCACTACTGGCCCGACTAGGGAGAGATAGGATAGCTTCCCCCAAACACTACACAAAACTTGTGAGAAGAGGGGAGATGATGAGCGTTGCCCTGGGAGTTCAACGATAGGAAATATCTGTACAGAGGGTAAACAAGGAACCTCCTGACAGATTTTGCAGAGTTGATCATGAGTCTGGTCCCAGCACAGAGCATCCAGCTGCTATCACTAAACCTGTCCCCCAGCCAATTTGTTTGGTGAGCTTCCCTAATTTTTAGAACCCTGACATGGTCCAGAGAGTCTATGGTTTTTTTGTTCAGCTCTCCAGGGAGGATTACTTGACTATGGTTTTCCCAAAAGAAGAAGTGGCGAGGCTGTATAAGATGTCACAAACTTAAATAGAATTATGTCTATGTATACATTCTAATGGGTTGTGTCTTTCTACAACATCTTCCCCATGGAAACAGCCCATGTCCTTTATTGCATTTGGCATTACGGGTGAGGTCTGCAAAGGACTCTTTGGGAGGCCAGTTTACTTTCTGCTTTCTTGTTGCTATGTGATTCCTCTAGTCGAGTAATACTCTTTCAAGTACCATTTTTTCCTCTAGGCTAGATGACTCCAAAAATTAAGAATACTGCACCTTGTGCAATGGAAGGCTTAAAAATACACTATCGCAAACAATAAGGAGATTTTTATTTTGCAGTATTAAGTGAAATAAAGTGCGTAGCCTGGAAGGTAGTAAAAACATGAACAATGATTCTGCCTTTCCTTTTCTTTCCAAGCCATTCCATCAAGATGCTGTCAGTCTGAACAAGGATAGCCAAATCTTGATTATCCTTAGCGATCAAGGACATGGACAATTAACCATCACAGATCATAGACTCATACAAAGTTAGAGCTAGAAAGGAAGTCAGGGAATGCTTAGTCCAATTCATTTGTTTTACAGGTGAGGTAATCGAGTCAGAGAAGTTAAGTGCCTTGCAAGTCCACATACCTAATAAGGGTTAGAGCCTAGAATTGAGTTTCTGACTCACAGTTCCCTTCTCTGTACTCTTTCTCACGGATTATTTCTACAGGCTTTATTCTTTTTATTCATCTTGATTTTATTCATTTTGACATATAACCTTGACCGCTTTTCCCAAAATAAAAATTCTTAAGGACATAAGTGCTGAATAAACCGTAATTCCCCCTTTCGAGGTGAAACCACCCTTCACTACTCTGTTCCTGTTGACCCTGTTTGGAGCATCATCGTGTAAGTGACAGAGTAAAAAACGGGCCCCGGAGGATGAAGAAAGCAAGGGGTGCTCGTGATTCATGAGTGGAATATGCAAAGCATGAATAATCCCATTTCAGCAATTATAGAAGTGATCTGACACCTCCACGGCAGGAGCAGGCAGGACACTGGAAGCACGGGTGGACTCAAAATGGAGACCATGGAGACCGGGCCCTTTAGTGCTAAGCACTATAGAACCTTCGTAATTAGGAGCGTTCCTTGTCCCTGGCTTCATCTTTCTATTTCTATGAAAAGTTCTGTCAGTTAAGTAGAGGAAAAATGAAATGGATAATTACAACTATGCCAGTGGTATATCTATCACATGTGGTTCAAGGAGATCATTGAAAAGAGAAGTGGGATTATGGGAATTGGGAAATATGGCCCCGTAGCTCTGAGAAGAGCTGTGTGAACTCAAGAGGGAATAAAGCCCCCTCAATCTAAGTTTCCCATAAGATGAAGAGACTGAACAATTAGTTTCCTAAAGCATCTTCTAAATAACACAAGTTCCCCTGGGGGTTAATTTATTGAATGCGCACACACATGATATACGTACGTACACACATGATCAAGTAAGTCTGAGAAACTTTGGGTTATAAAAAGTCAAACCAACTTCATCACTAGGAAAATCCAGAGCCTTCAGTATCCTAATAAGCATGTATATATCCAAAGTAAGGGAGATGGCATACAGCTCTAAGAAATTCTCATTTACAGACTACCTGTGGGACTAGTGATCTGCGGGACACATGTTCACAACACTGGCCTAGAAGACAGCTGATGCTTCTTCTAGCTCTTAAGTTATTAAATACGATTTTGTGGAATATAGTTTGAAGGATCTGAATTTCACTTCAAAAAAGTTGCCCGGTTCACATGCATTGCTCTTTTTATGGCCAGCACCTCGAATGTTACTATAAACCTGCAATGATAGATACTTTATAGCGGGTAAGCCTAAAATATGCATTCTCACACTAAAAATTATTGATCAAGCAGGGAGTGTAATCTGAGATGCCTACTTGCTATAGGAACTTGAGATAATTTTTTATATCTGTTTGTCAGAAATTCATAGAGCTGGCCTGAGGGGAAAGTGAAACAAAGTTGAGCTCCATTCTCTTGCTCAGATTATGTCTTAAAATACATTCATGTTCTTGACATCATAAAAATCCTCAGAAAAGATTATCATCTCCTGAGAGAACACAGTTATAGGTATCCAACTCTGATTTTAAAAATATATGTGGCATGTAATGAGCTTAGAAAGTCATATGTTTTACTGCAAATTGTCCCTAAAATTATCATTTAGCTTAGTCCTAAGCATGTAAAATATTTACAATGAAAAACCCAGATGTCTTTAATTTTTTAATGAAAAAAGTGTTTTCCTGACCTTCCACAATCTAATTTGTTACATATCATTAAGGATCTCTTTCTCCTGGAAATTTTTGGCATCTCTGCTTATTATGAAATAGCCCAGGAATACAGAGAAACCATTTCTCATTACACAGCCTACTTTTCAGACAACAGACAAAAAAGTGACATGTGTACACATACACAGGGAGAAGAGAACATTAGTCGTCAAGGACATCAGCTCAAGCCTAAACAAAACCAATCAGCTTGGTCATAATCAAGTTTTAAATATTCATAACTGTGGGCTCCATAACTCTGTACTCTGTCGTGTTTGACCCACCTTGCACACAGAGTTATCTTTTAGCTCTGATCACATAAATCTATTACTTGAAAACTTGGAAAGATCCCTTTAACCTACAAAATTAAGTACAGATTCCTCTACCTGCCATTCACCCCTGATAACATGTATACACTTTCTAGAGTAATTCTCGCAACCTCCTTACACATGTCACATATTCAAGCCAGACTGGTCTGTTTGACACTGCAAGGTACTTTTGGTACTTCTGTTCCAGCCAGTCCCTCCTGCTGGATGGTCTCCTCTGTTCTTTCTTCAGTTTCCACTGCCATATCCTACTGGTCAAAATCATATTAATCATCTAAGACATTGATCACTTCTAACTCTTCCATGAATCATTCTGTTTCCTTCACACAGATGTGATCACTAACTAACTGAACCAAGACTTCCTCCCTAACTTAATGCTTTTATGAAGCATTTATGATCTGCCAGGTTTATATATGATGCATAGGAAAAAGACCATGATATATCATGTCTTTATCTCAGGCACTTGGTAAATAATATTTTCAGAAATAAATGAATTTCAAGACTTGTGTATAAAATAAAGGACATACATGAACACTTTAAAAAATCTGAATATGTAAAAAAAAAATCACCTTAAGTTAGAAGGTAGCAAATTGCATTCATAAGGATTTAGAATGGCATTCTTTTAAAGAGTTTATTCAGTATATCTTAAAAAATGATATATTTTTAAAAAATATACATGACACTTTTCCTAAGAAGCACTCAATGAACAGGCGAGTGAAACATAAAAATACACTTTCACATATTTTTAGGTTAAATGAAAATTGCTATCCCTACCCTAAATATAGTATGTTTTGCTTATGTGTCCCTGACCTCTTTATCACCACCATCTACTCCATACATAGAACTAACCATTTTACCAGGAAGAATACTAATGTGAGACAAGGAGCCCCACCCTCTGATTTAGAGTCAGGATGTAGAGCCTTTTGTATCATTACAAGAGCTAAGGGCTAGCTAGTCCTTCCTTTCTTCTGATCAGGTAGATTCTTGAGTATGCCTTCCCTTCTTACTTGAACATAGCACATTTATTTACTCCAACCTAGAACAACTGTCTTCCTTGCCTTATCTCTGCATTTCTTAAACTTCTACTCCCTGCCTTTACATCCAAGTTCAGGGTGATTCTCCTTCCCAGGACCTATACTGGACCAGAACAAGAGCTCTGAGAAGAGGCTCAACTGACAGATATTTTGATAACATTGTGTTATTGAGGGCAAGTATTTTTACACTCTTCAAGGAATATTGTTTACATTTCTCTTTGTTTGATTTCCCTTAGAATCCATTTTTAAATAACCATACAACATAGGAACTCTAGAAAGAGTGCAGAAATCATAGTGGTCTTATGAAGTCAATACATCTAGATGGAAGAAAGGGAGGGAAGGAGAGAAGGAGGAAGGAAGGGGAAAAGAAATCACATAGACAACACAGATATCAAAAATAGGTAACCAGGTATCCCCATGATTCCCCAGCTATGATAAGGATAAGCCAACAACAGTAAAAGCAAAATAAAACAAAAGCCTGGTAATATTTATGTAAGAGACAGCACAGAGAAAAATGGGATATTTGAAACACCACAGAAGAAGAGAATCCCAAAACATCCAACAGGTATTTAAAAGCTGAAACTCAGAAGGGTCTGACCAATCCAATAATAGGTGAGTACAAGGGGCTAATGGTAAGGTCTTAGGGAACAGAGCAGGCTGGCCCCTGCGGACATTCAAAACTAAGCAGCCAGGACTCCCTCCCAGGACAGTGCTCCACAATGAAAAGAGACTACCGGGAATGGAATCAAAATTGAGCAGCAAAAGAGAAACAAAGGTGAAGGGAAGAGAAGGTCACGTAAGAAAATGGAGGAGGGCAATAAATACAATCAGGAAATTTCAGAAAGCAAGTTGTTACCTTTAATTTTTTAATTAGGCATCATTCAATATATGTTTATTAGCCTTCTTAACTGCAAGTCTATCCTTTACGTATTTTTTTCTTCTTTCCCTCATACCTCAGAGAATGAAAAATCCCTTCATTTCCTCATGTTCCCTTTGCTTCTCGCTTATTTTTTCTCTTTAGCATTGTCTATTTTTCTCTTCTCACAGATTTTTTTTCCTCTTGGCTTTCAAACGTAATCAGATTGCAACTAAGTTGGAAAAAAAAGATTTTATTCAACTCCACCATTCACATTGACTCGTCCCTCCTTCTCTCTACCCCTACACTTGTGAGACAAGGGTTTCACACTTGCTGCTCTCACCCCCTATAACCAACCGTATCAGCGATTTTACTGAGCCCTTATTTTACTAACTTGCTTTACGTCATTTTAAATCTTGTTGCCATCTTTTTTCAGTCACAATTTTCTCTTAACTCCCAAAGCACCATCCCATTTCTCCTTTTAAATCTAGGACTAACTTCTTTTTCAAGCTTTTTTTCTTTTCTTTCCCCTTTCTTTCCTTTTTCTTTCCTTTCCTTTCTCTTTCTCTTTTCCTTCCTTCTCTCCTTCCTTCTTTCCTTCCTTCCTTTTCATCTTTAGCCAGAAAGTATGGATTTCCAGCCATTTCTGGTTTTGGACCTTTGTTCTTTTTCTTTACTTGTTCCTTTGGAAAGCTCATCCATCCCAAATATTTCAGCTGTTGCCTCCATGTAAATAATTCCCAAATCAGTTTCATTAATAGAGGTGTCTCATTTAAAAACCAGTCTTTCACTTGTACTTTGCCATATTCTTTAATAGCACATAAAACCAACAGAAGATAGAGTTCTGTAAAGTTAGAAAAACTACCTTGATGCTCCTTCTAAAAGATCAGGGAAATGAGTTTCACATAAAAATGAGTAACATAAAAATACTGAGGTCAACTCCCACACAAAGTTATTGAAGAAAAAAAATAAAGAAAGAAAGTGAGTGACTCTGCTACAGAGAAAGAAAATATACCTAAAAGACATATCCACAGAACAGTTTAAAACTGTTAACATCCTATTTAACTTGCTAGGCTATCTATTTAGCTAGTCTAAAGCATATTAAGAAAATAATACAACACACAAAGGAAAACAAAAATGAGAATTAGGAAAACTCAGAAATGAAATAATTACATCAGAAGGGAATTAGAATTATAAGAAAAAATTATATCAGAAATAAAATTAAATTAGAAGGAATACAAACATGATGACAAGAGGTAAGATCTTAATATAAAGACAAGGTACAAAAAGAGAACTTTTTAAAGGAAAAAGAAAAAAATAAGGAGGAAAGAAAGAAAAGGGATTCAAGAGAAAGTGACAGATATTGAACACAGTCAAAGAAAATCCAAAATGTAAATGAGTCTCTGAAGAAAACCACAAGAAGAGAATGAAAAAAAAAAATACTAAAACAATGTATTTTTTAAAAAGTTCCTGAAATTAAAGGAAACTATGGAAGCTTCCTATTAAAAGAACATAACCCGTATTAGACAATATTAATGTTCAGAATGACCAAGATATATTCTGGTGAGATTATTGGACTTTATGTCTAAAAAATATCCACTTAGCATTGAAGAAAAAAGTCAGTAACTTATATGGGAAAGAAAACTAGATTATCATCTGAATTCTTCAAGAAAAGCATATTGAAATACTTGAGGACAGAAAATGTGAGCTGAGGATTTCATATCCAGCAAAACTGACTTTCAAAAATAAAGGGCACATGCATACAAAATTGTCATCTACATGCAAAAACTCATGGAATGGACTTCAACTTCCAGGCATGATGAAATAAACTAATCAGTCCTTCTAGTTTAAATAATCAGTCCTTCTAGTTAAATATATAAGGCAACTATTTTCAGACATTGATCAACAAACGGCTTACCACTGTAATTCCTGAGATAAGGGAAGCTCACAAAGTGAGCCCCAGAACTGACCTGATCCTTACATAGGGGCATTTCTCAATTCCCTAATACAGTTCAGTGAGTTGGAGTCCAGCAGAGCACTGTGGTCGTGTGAAGATTAGGAGGCCTGGATCAGAGTTCAAAGTAGGCAAATTGGATAGAATCCGCAGGGCAGAACACCAGAGAAAAGAGAGGCACAAAGAAGGTATCCAGAATTCTGTGAGAATGTGTGTGTGTATGGGGTGGGGTTGGGTCCCTGTTGAGTTCTTGGCAAAGGGCTAGACTGTGCATGAGCAGAGAGAGACTATAGGAGCTTTGCCCAGGAAAGTATACCAGAATAGACCATACACTGAGTCCTAAAAGGAGTCTCAATACATTCTTTGATCAAAAAAAAAAATTAAATTAGGAGTCAATAAAAATAAGGTATTTAGAAAATGTTCAAATGTCTGGAAATTAAATAACATGCTTTCTACTATGGGTCAAAGCAGGATTCACAAGGGTCATTTGAAATTATTTCAAACTTAATGAAAATGGAAAATATCAAGATTTATGAGACAAAACTAATACAGTGTGTAGGAAAAAATACTGCTTTAAATACTTTATATTAGAAAACAAAGTTTAATATCAATGATCTCCATGTCCACTTTTAAAATTTCTAGCTTAGAAAGACAGAAAGTAAATTTAAAGATCAAAATATGACCAAAATAAGGAAGAAAGAAATAAAGAGGACACAATGAAATGGAAAACAATGGAGAAATTTAGCAAAACCTAAAGTGGATCAATTTTAAAATATTAATATCAATAAAATCATTAAAATATTAATATCAATAAAATTTTAATTAATATTAATGTTAAAAATATTAATAAAATATTTACATTTTGAAACATCAATATTGTTTTATTAATATTATTTTTACTATTTAATATTTAATAAATATTGATATTCATTAATAAAATATTAATGTTTTATTACTATATTAATAAAATTAATGATCCTTAGCAAGATTAACAAAGAAAGACCAGCATGTAAATCTGAAAATTTCAACTTAAGACACAATACCACTTAAAATAATATTTAAAACGATAATCAAGAATAAATTTATCAAAATATATCTAAGTTGTCTTCATTTAAAACTACAAAATGATGCTGTGAAAAAAATTAAAGAACATCTAAATTAAAGGACAGATATGTCATGTTCATGAATTGAAAGACCCAGAAGTGTTAAATCTCCTTTCCCTCAAAATTGATCAATAAGTTCAACACAATTCAAGTTACAATCTTATCAAGACTTTTGCATAAATTGATAACTGATTCTAAACCTCATATGAAAATGCAAAGAACTTAGAATAGTCAAAATAATCTTGTAAAGAGAAGAACAAAGTTGAAGGATTTATACTACCTCATTTCAAGACTTATTATAATAGTGATTAAATCAGTGTGGTAATGGAATAAAGATAAACATACAAATTCCAGAAATGACCCACACAATTAATTTGTGACAAAGATACTAACATAATTCAGTGGGAGACTGAATGATCTTTCTAATTAATGTTGCTATAAAAATTGGCTATCAATCTGGAGAAAAAATAAACCTCAACTTCTACTTTACATCATATACAAAAATTAATTGAAAATGGACCACAGAACTAAACCTAAAAGATAAAACTGTAAAACTTCTAGAAAAAGCATAAGAGAAATTCTTCACCACCTTGGGGGTATGCAGAGATTTTTGAGTATACAAAAAAATGCAGTAACTTAAAAAATAATAAATACATTTGTAAAATATATATTTGATGAAGGAGCATATCCAGAATATGGAAGGAACTCTTACAACTTAGTAATAGGAAGGCAAACCAAAATTAAATTCTGTAAAGGACTCACAAAAAAGACATATGAATGGCAATACTCATGTGAAAAGATGTTCAACATCATTAGTCTGGAAAATGCCAACAAAACTACAATGATATATCACAACGTGAACATTAGATTGGCCAAAATTTGAAAAAAAAAATACAGAGTGTTAGTAAGGACATGGGGCAACCAAACTTTTAGGCATTTCTTTTCTTTTTTTTTTTTTTTTTACGTTTTTAAAAATTTTATTTAATTTCTTTTCAGTGTAACAGAATTCATTGTTTATGCACCACACCCAGTGCTACATGCAATATGTGCCCTCCATAATACCCACCACCAGGCTCCCCCAACCTCCCACCCCCAACCCCTTCAAAACGCTCAGATTGTTTTTCAGAGTCCATAGTCTCTCATGATTCATCTCCCCCTCGAATTTCCCTCAACTCCCTTCTCCTCTCCATCTCCCCATGTCCTCCGTGTTATTTCTTATGCTCCACAAATAAGTGAAACCATATGATAATTGACTCTCTCTGCTTGACTTATTTCACTCAGCATAATCTCTTCCAGTCCCATCCATGTTGATATAAAATTGGGTATTCATCCTTTCTGATGGAGGCATAATACTCCATAGTGTATACGGACCACATCTTACTTATCCATTCGTCCATTGAAGGGCATCTTGGTTCTTTCCACAGTTTGGTGACTGTGGCCATTGCTGCTATGAACATTGGGGTACAGATGGCCCTTCTTTTCACTACATCTGTATCTTTGGAGTAAGTACTCAGTAGTGCAATTGCAGGGTCATAGGGAAGCTCTATTTTTAATGTCTTAAGGAATCTCCACACTGTTCTCCAAATTGGCTGCACCAACGTGCATTCCCACCAACAGTGGAAGAGGGTTCCCCTTTCTCCACATCCTCTCCAACACATCTTGTTTCCTGTCTTGCTAATTTTGGCCATTCTAACTGGTATAAAGGTGGTATCTCAATGTGGTTTTAATCTGAATCTCCCTGATGGCTAGTGATGATAAACATTTTTTCATGTGTCTGATAGCCATTTGTATGTCTTCATTAGAGAAGTGTCTGTTCATGTCTTCTGCTCATTTTTTGACATGATTATCTGTTTTGTGTGTGTTGAGTTTGAGAAGTTCTTTATAGATCCTGGATATCAGCCTTTTGTCTGTACTGTCATTTGAAAATATCTTCTCCCATTCTGTGGGTTGCCTCTTTGTTTTGTTTACTGTTTCCTTTGCTGTGCAGAAGCTTTTGATCTTGATGAAGTCCCAAAAGTTCACTTTCGCTTTTGTTTCCTTTGCCTTTGGAGACATATCTTGAAAAGTTGCTGTGGCTGATATCGAAGAGGTTATTGACTGTGTTCTCGTCTATGATTCTGATGGATTCCTGTCTCACGTTGAAGTCTTTTATCCATTTCTGATAGAAGTATAATATGATAATCACTTTGAAAAACAGTCTGGAAGTTTCTTATAAAGTGAAATATACAGTTATCATCAAATAACACCAATTATATTTCTAAGTATTTACCTAAAAGAAACGAAAACTTATTGTACACTGAAGTTTATTATCATTGTTACTCTAAAATATTGTACACTGAAGTTTATCATCGTTACTCATAATAGCCAAAAACTAGAAACAACATATACATCTAAAACTAGAAACAACATATACATCTATCAACAGGTGAATGGATCAATGCATCATGGTATATGCCTACACTGGAAGGTTACATAACAATACTGTCACACACAACATTCAAAAAAAATATGCTATACCAAAGAAGCCAGGCCTAAAACTCTAGAAAAAATAAACCTAACATAGAGTGACACAGCATATCAGGGTTTGCTTAGAGTAGGAATAGGTAACTGACTAGGAAGGTGGACAAGGAAGTATTTTTTGTTGATGGAAATGTTGTATATCTTGATAGTATACCTAATACACAAGTATGTATGTTCATCAAAACTCATCAAAATGTATAGTTAAAGTGGGTACCTTTTATTATATGTACAGTATACCTCAACAAAGTTTATAAAAAAATATGTTGAGTAAAAGAAACTGATCCAGAAGGAGTATGTATCATATTATTCCATTTATATGAGGTTCTAGAACTGGTAAAACTAATTGACAGAGACAGAAATCAGGTCAGTGGTTATTTGGAGCCGCAGTAAGAAGGAATTAATTGGCAAAGAGCAACTTGGGAAGTATCTGGAGTGACGAAAATGTTCTAACCTTTGATCTGGGTAGCAATTATATAATATACACATTTGTCAAAACCCATTAAATTTTTAATGTGTTCATTTTATATAAATTATACTTCAGATAAAAATGATTTCTTTAAAAAATCTTAGCAACTATTGTTCCAATGAGCAAGAGCGAAGACTCAAATAAATAAAATCAGAAGTGAAAGAGAAGACATTACAACTGACACTACAGAAATACAAAATATCATGAACAATTATATGTCAACAAATTAGATTCTATTTATTTGTATCTTTTCTATTTCTTTCATCAATGTTCTATAGTTTTCAGTATACAAGTCTTTCACCTCCTTGGTTAAGAAACAGATTTCTAGACGAAAAAATCCTTGGAAACATGTAACTGACACAATTGAATCATGAAGACGTAGAAAATCTGAACAGACAACTAACCAGTAAGGAGATTGAATCAGTAATGAAAAACCTCCCAACAAAGAAAAACCCAGGACAAGATGTTTATACTGATGAATTCTGTTTGTTTTGTTTTGTTTTTTAAAGTTTTATTAATTTGAGAGACAGAGATAGAGAGAGCATGAGTGGGGATAGGCAGAGAGGGAGAGAATCAGACTCCCCAGTGAGCAGGGAGCCTAATGCAAGGCTCCATCCCAGAACCTTGAGATCATGACCGGAACTGAAGTCAGATGCCTAACGAACTGAGCCACCCGGAAGCCACTTTACTGGTGAATTCTATCAAACATGTAAAGAAGAATTAATGCCAATTCTTTTCAAAATCATCCAGAAAATTAAGAGTCCAGTGTACTCCCAAATACTCATTTCATAAAGCTAGCATTACCATGATACCAAAGTCAGATAAGGGTATTACAAGAAAAGAATCTACAGACCACTATTCCTGATCACTATAAATGCACAAACTCTCAACAAAATGCTAGCAAACCCAATTTAATATCACATTAGAAGGATCAAGTGGCATTTATTCCTGGCATGCAAGAATGACTCAACATACACAAATCAATAAATGTGATACACCACATTAATGGAATGGAGGAAGAAAATTATCTGATCATCTCAATAGATGAAAAAAAATCTGACAAAATTCACTATGATTAAAAACTCTCAATAAATTGGGTATAGAAAGAATACACTTCAACATAGTAAAGGTTATGTATGACAACCCATATCTAACATCATAATCAATGATGTACTATGTTGTACACCTGAAACTAAAATAACATTGTGTCACCTGTACTAAAAATAACTTTTTTAAAGAAAACAATCCCATTATCAATAGCACAAAAACAAGAAAATATCTAGGAATGAAGATAACCAAGGAGGTGAAAGACCTATACACTGAAAACTAGGACACTAATGAAATAAACGGAAAAGGCACAAATATATGGAAAGATAACCCATGTTCATGGATAGAAGAATTCATATTATTAAACTATGCATGTTACCCAAAGCCATGTTTAGACCCATTGCAATTCCTATCAAAATAGAAAAAACAATTCTAAAATTTATATAGAACTGAACACCCCAAATAGCCAAAGCAATCCTGAGGTAGAAGAACAAAGCTGGAAGCATCACATTTCCTGATTTCAAACTATACACAAAACTACAGTAATCAAAACAATTTGGCTCTGACATAAAGACAGACCTATAGGCCAGTGGAAAAGAATCAAGGATCTACAAATAATCCCCCCACACAGTCACACAAAATTATTTATAAAGGAGCCAAGAATATTCATTGGGGAAAAGATAGTCTCTTCAGTAAATATGAACACTGGATAGTCACACACCACACACAATGAAACTGGACCCCTATTTTACACCCCTCACAAAAATTGACTCAAAATAGATTAAAGACTTAAATGTAAACTTGAGACCATAAAACTCCTCAAAAAAACAGGGGAAAAGCTTTTTGACATTGGTCTTTTCCAACATTTTTTTTTTTATATGACACCAAAGGTACAAGTAACACAACCAAAAAAAGAAAAAGGGGGGGGCAAAAAAAGTGGAACAACATCAAACTAAAATGCATCTGCACAGCAAAAGAAATAATCCACAAAATGAAAAGGCAGCCTATTGAATGGAAGAAAATATTTACAAACCACATATCTGATAAAGAGTTAATATCCAAAATACATAAGAAAGTCATACAACGTAACAGCAAATAAATTTAAATAAATAAATACATAAACAAAAACTGACAAATAGGCAAAGGAGTTGAATTTTTCCAAAGAAGACATACAAATGGCCAGCAGATATATGAAAATGTGCTCAGCATTACTAATCATCAGGAAATGCAATTTAAAACCACACTATCACCTAATACCCTTTAGAATGTCTATTTTTAAAATACCTAGAGATAAAAGGTTGTAAATATTTATACATCCAACATGGGAACACCCAAATATATAAAACAATAACAAACATAAAAGAACTAATTGATAATAATATAATAATAGTAGGGGACTTTAATGCCCCATTTACATCAGTGGACAGATTATTTAGAAAATAAATAAGGAAACAATGGCTTTAAATAACATAATGGACCATAAGGACTTAACAGATATATTCAGAACATTCTATCCCAAAACAGCAGAATACATGCTCCTTTCAAGTCCACATGGGATATTCTCCAGAATAGATCACATGTTAGGTCAAAAATCAGGCTTCAACAAACACAAAAAGACTGAAATCATACTATGCATCTTTTCTGACCACAGCAGTATGAAACTGGTAGTTAACTACAAATAAAAATTTGGAAAGACCACAAATACATGAAAGTTAAACAGCATGCTACTAAACAATGAATGGTTCAAAAAAAATTAAAAAATAAACAATGAATGGGTCAACCAGGAAATCAAAGAAATTTAAAAATACAAGGAAACAAGTGAAAATGGAAACACAATGGTCCAAAACCTTTGGGATGAAGCAAAAGTGGTCCTAAAAGGGAAGAATATAGCAATCAAGGCCTATCTCCCGAAGAAAACAAAAACAAAAACAGCTAACCTTATAGCTAAAGAAGCTAGAAAAAGAACAACAAAGCCTAAAGACAGCAGAAGGAAGGAAATAATAAAGATTGAAGCAGAAATGATACAGAAACTAAAAAATAAAAAATTAAGTGTTGGCAAGGATGTGGAGAAAAAGGCAACCCTTGTACACAGTTAGTGGGATAGTAATTGGTACAATCAGTATGAAAAACAGCATGGAATTTCTTCAAATAATTACAAAAAGAACTACTAAATGATCCAGTAATCCCGCTTCCAAGTATGTATTGGAAGGAAATTAATTTACTTTCCTGAAGAGATATCTGCATTCTCAGGTTTACTGAAGCATTATTTAAAATAGCCAAGACATGAGGGGCGCCTGGGTGGCTCAGTGGTTAAGCCGCTGCCTTCGGCTCAGGTCATGATCTCAGGGTCCTGGGATCGAGTCCTGCATCAGGCTCTCTGCTCAGCAGTGAGCCTGCTTCCCTCTCTCTCTCTCTGCCTGCCTCTCTGTCTACTTGTGATCTCTCTCTGTCAAATAAATAAATAAAATCTTTAAAATAGCCAAGACATGAAATGACCTAAATGTCCACCAAGGTTGAATGGATAAAGAGAATGTGGTGAATAGATAGATAAGTATATTATAGATAGATGATAGATATATAGATGACGGAGTACTATTGAGCCATAAAATGTTCTGCCACTTGTGGCAACATGGGTGGACCAAAATGGCATTATGATGAGTGAAATAAGTCAGACAGAGAAAAACAAATGTTGCATGATTTCACATGTGGAACCTAAAAACTTGAAATCATAGAAATAGAGAGTAGAATGGTGGTTGCCAGAGGCTAGGGAGTAGAGTAAATGGAAGATATTGGTCAAATGGAACAAATTTGCAGTTATCAGATCAAAAAATTCTAGGGGTATAATGTATAGCACGGTGACTATCATTAACAATACTGTATTACATTCTTGAAATTGGCTAAGACAGTGGATCCTAAATATTCTCATCATACATACATACACAAAAAAGGTACTTATGTGAGGTGATGGAAGTATTAACTAACTTTATCATGGTAACCATTTCACAATCTATAGGTGTATGAAATCACTGCACAGTATACCTTAAACTTATGCAATGTTATTTATTGATATATCTCAGTAAAACTGGGGAAAAAATCAGGTGGACAATAAATGCATAGATGAAGGGTGTATGGGGGAAGAATGAAGTAGAGAACTATAGTATCAAGCCCATGACTAAGAAGCTCACATATTGGTGGAGTATTGGGGGTTAGGGAAATGGTGATGAAGTCAGATAAACCTGGCTAGTGTCAGCCTGTCACCAACTGAGTGACCGTAGACCTTAATTTCTCCATCTATAAAATCTAAATGAATTCTTTAAAGGATTTTTAAAAAGGCATCCAGCTCTTTGAAAAATACCGGTGGAATTTTGATCGGAATGGCATTAAAAGTATAGATTGCTCTAGGCAGTATAGACATTTTAACAATGTTTATTCTTCCAATCCAAGAGCATGGAAAGGTCTTCCATCTTTTTGTGTCTTCTTCAATTTCTTTCATGAGTGTTCTGTAGTTCCTCGAGTACAGGTCTTTTACCTCTTTGGTATTTTTCAAAGAGCTGGAGCAAATAATCCTAAAGTTTGTATGGAATCAGAAGAGACCCTGAATTGCTAAGGAAATATTGAAAAACAAAAACAAAACTGGCGGCATCATGTTACCCGATTTCAAGCTTTACTACAAAGCTGTGATCACCAAGACAGCGTGGTACTGGCATAAAAACAGACACATAGACCAGTGGAACAGAGTGGAGAGCCCAGATATGGACCCTCAACTCTATGGTCAAATAATCTTTGACAAAACAGGGAAAAATATACAATGGAAAAAAGACAGTCTCTTCAATAAATGGTGCTGGGAAAACTGGACAGCAATATGTAGAAGAATGAAACTCGACCATTCTCTTACACCGTACACAAAGATAAACTCAAAATGGATAAAAGACCTCAACGTAAGATAGGAATCCATCAGAATCCTAGAGGAGAACATAGGTAGTAACCTCTTCGGTATCAGCCACAGCAACTTCTTTCAAGATATGTCTCCAAAGGCCAAGGAAACAAAAGCAAAAATGAACTTTTGGGACTTCATCAAGATCAAAAGCTTCTGCACAGCAAAGGAAACAGTCAACAAAACAAAGAGGCAACCCACGGAATGGGAGAAGATATTTGCAAATGACAGTACAGACAAAAGGTTGATATCCAGGATCTATAAAGAACTTCTCAAACTCAACACACACAAAACAGATAATCATATCAAAAAATGGGCAGAAGATTTGAACAGACACTTCTCCAACGAAGACATACAAATGGCTATCAGACACATGAAAAAATGTTCATCATCACTAGCCATCAGGGAGATTCAAATTAAAACCACATTGAGATACCACCTGACACCAGTTAGAATGGCCAAAATTAGCAAGACAGGAAACAACGTGTGTTGGAGAGGATGTGGAGAAAGGGGAACCCTCTTACACTGTTGGTGGGAATGCAAGTTAGTGCAGCCACTTTGGCGAACAGTGTGGAGATTCCTCAAGAAATTAAGAATAGAGTTTCCCTATGACCCTGCAATTGCACTGCTGGGTATTTATCCCAAAGATACAGATGGAGTGAAAAGAAGGGCCATCTGTACCCCAATGTTTATTGCAGCAATGGCTACGGTCGCCAAACTGTGGA
Organism: Meles meles; assembly: GCF_922984935.1. NCBI lineage: Eukaryota > Metazoa > Chordata > Mammalia > Carnivora > Mustelidae > Meles > Meles meles. The sequence goes on from NC_060076.1 coordinate 51,684,737, forward strand.
AAGAACCAAGATGCCCTTCAATGGATGAATGGATAAGGAAGATGTGGTACATATACACAATGGAGTATTATGCCTCCATCAGAAAGGATGAATACCCAACTTTTGTAGCAACATGGACGGGACTAGAAGAGATTATGCTGAGCGAAATAAGTCAAGCAGAGAGAGTCAAGTATCATATGGTCTCACTTATTTGTGGAGCATAACAAATAACATGGAGGACATGGGGAGATGGAGAGGAGAGGGAGTTGAGGGAAACTGGAAGGGGAGATGAACCATGAGAGACTATGGACTCTGAAAAACAACCAGAGGATTTTGAAGGGGTGGGGGGGTGGGAGGTTGAGGAACCAGGTGGTGGGTAATAGGGAGGGCATGTACTGCATGGAGCACTGGGTATGATGCCAAAACAATGAACACTGTTATGCTGTAAATAAACAAATAAAAAAAATAAAATTAAAAAAATTATGCAGACAAAAAAAAAAAAGGCATCCAAATTTTGTTTCACAGTGAGTGATATTTACTAGGTAATCAAAAATGGTAGCTATTACTAATAGGTTTCCTGGCTTCAGTTTCTAACTTCTGAAATCTACTCTGGCTATGTTATCAAATGAAAACTACCTTCTTAATATTTTCCAAATGTCTGACAAAATAAAATACTACATCAACTTTCAAACCTGGATTCCATCTGGGACTTCCTTACCTCTCCATCTACCCTATACAATTGATAATTACGTACTTCTTTTCCTTTCCTCTTGGAGTTATCCCATTGCACAGTTACCATCCCATATTTCTTCTTCCTTAGTGAACCACATCATCACCCGATCCCAAGCTCCCAAATACCACCTTCTCCAAGAAGCTCTCTGTGATCTCTTCCTCACCGAAAAGTAATTTCTTTCTCTTCCAAGACCAAAGCTCAAATACCATACTCTTTGCAGAGTCTTATGATATTGTTTCCAGGAATGGTTAAAAACTTTACAGCATCTAAGGAATTTGATGAGTTTTTACTTATATTTGTCACGAGGGAACTTTAAGCGACAATATGTCTATCTTTCTTATATCCTTTTAGCCTATTGATGTTAAGAGCAGAAACTTAGAAACATGAGAAAAAAACTAATAAAAATTTCGTAAACCTAAAACAATAGTTGAAACTGATTAATTTTTAGAATTATTTTGAATGCTGCCTTGTTTTCATCTGAATTTGAACATAACTTGTTCATCTTCAACTACTGGTTTGAACACAGAATATATTCTACTCAAAACTTCATTACTATAAATTTAAACTAGATATCTGTCAGTTAACTAGTTCAATCAGCAGAAGAACTGAAGAACACAGATAAAGGAAAAACATAGGACTGAGAATTTTCTTTTTTCTTTTTTAATTCTTTAATTTGATTTTCTTTTTAATTCTTCTCTTTTGAAAAGTGCTATAGAATTTCATCTTTACTATCTTTCTTCTAAGTGGCATCACTTCTACCTTGGCACTTACCCAGAAAAATCAGTTACAGGAACAAATTTTTCTGTACTTGTGAGCTACTACCTATGCAGTTCCATCATGAATGGTCATTGGCTGCCAATCTCAGCATTATTACCATAAGGCCTCTGCAAACTCCGTCCCATTGGCCAGTCTTAAAAAAATGGCACAGCTGCAAAACAATGTCAGTTATGATTCAGCCCTAATTTTCCCTGTCAACAGCCTTGTTCAACTTCCCAGATATTCCTACTTGTTGCCAAGTCCATTTTGTAAACGAAATCTGCTTTTTGAAAATCACCATATGAATATGTCAACAGGTCATGAAATATTTTCATTACAAATCTTAAAGAAAAACTTAGCTCTAAAGAAACAGTTTGGAAAATGTCTATTTCATTAAGTTCACGTGTGAAATCTTGATGGAAAACATTTATTTTGGCAACTTGCGATTCTGTTGGTGGCCCTAAAGTATCCTGACCAGACTATCTTTGTGGGAGGTGGAACTGGGGGATTCTAGAGCAAATGAAAAATTCCTTACGAGGAGCCCCATGGACCATGAGCATTGGGGAAAGACTGGAAAAATCTAAAGTGTGAGTGCCAGGCATAAAGGCTTATCCTAAAAGCTCCTATGTCATTAGAATTGTTTCTCAGTCATCCACAGAAAGAATAAAGAAGTAGTGGTATAGACCAAGGACTGCAGATAATCCCCAAATTATCCATGTTTGACTTTGGAACAAAGGTTCACATGTATGTGTGCATGCGTGCACGCACACAGACACACACACACACACGTTTTCCTTTCCCAATTGTACTATTTAAGCCATTTTCTCTGCCACTGTCATCTGTCTTACAAAGTCCACTCATCCTTTATGACCCAATACAAATGCCACTTCCTCCATGAAGCCCTCCTTGCCCTTCCCTGGGAGATATTCTCTGTCTTCTTACAGCATGTGTTTTGTTGAACTGGAACGGTCTCATTATGTGTTGGTCTTTCCTGGATGTCTTGGAAGATTCACGGGGTAAAGCCAATGTCTTAATCATTTTGTAGTCCAAGCCCCAAGCACAGACAATTCCCAGAAAACATTTTCAATTGATTGAAATCTTAACTTAATTGGGAAAGAGGTATCCCAGAAATATCTACAGAAGAACAAAAATATCAGGTGAAATATCAAATTAGGATTAGCAACAGACATAGACCATTCCCAAAGAACTCAATCAGGAGAGGATTTCATGAGATATTTTTCTTGGACCTTTATAAATTTTTTTTTAACCTCTCCAGCATTCACTATTCAAACTACTCTATGACCTCTGTTATATCCTCTAAGGCACAAGAAGTGTTTCTGCACTAGGTGGATGGGGCTATGCATGGGGCAGAGGGAGAGAACCTGAAGCAGACTCCCTGCTGAGCACGTAGCCGACAGCATGGAACCCCTGCTCAGGTGCTCAACCAACAGAGCCACGCAGGCACTCCTATAACGTTCCTTTAATCTTTAATATAATGTTGTGTTTACAAATCACTATTAGACCATTCTAGAAGCTCATTGTGGCTGCTATTCTCATTTGCAAATTAAGAATCAAGGAAAGTGACTTGTCTGAAGTTACAAGGGGAATAAAGGACACTAGGATCATGACTGAAATATATGTAATTCTCTAATATCTTAAATAGTGTCCTAAACACTATCTTGATGGTGCTATAGCTTATCATTATAGTATAAGGAAGATTCTGATTTTGCAGAGAGAAAACCCTCAGGATGAGAGAAGTTAAATGATACCTTCAAAGATCTTTAGGAAGCACAGCCAGAGGCAGGGCAGGATCAAGGCTCCACATGGGTTTATCAATTCAAAAACTCACCTACTTGATATTCCTTTTTCTTAAAAAAACAGAAATATGAATGATATTTACTATCATGACACTTCAGTATGACCCTTTCCAAAAAGTAGATAATACTAACAACAATAAGATAGGTAAGACACCATTTATACATTACAGAAGTAACCAATTTTAAGGTGAAGAATTGTGTTTGAGAAGTGCCTGGGTGGCTCAGTGGGTTAAGCCTCTGCCTTTGGCTCAGGTCATGATCTCAGGGTCCTGGGATTGAGCCCCGCATCGGGCTCTCTGCTCTGCGGGGAGCCTGCTTCCCCCTCTTTCTGCCTGCCTCTCTGCCTGCTTGTGATCTCTGTCAAATAAATAAATAAAATCTTTAAAAAAAAAGAATTATGTTTGATACCAAATAAATGGTTTTAAGAAATAGTAAAGTGGGGAGAATGGGTGATGATCAATTATGTCACCCAGCTGACTGTTTGGTGTTCGGTATACACACACCGAGTTCTCCCGAATTAAGAGAAACTCTCCAGCTGGAGAGAAAAGCTTAATGTCGTTGGGCAGAACCCGGAAAGGCAGATAGGAGGGCAAAGGGACATGCAGGACATTCCAGGTGTACTCCAGCAGGAAAAGGGTGTGGTGGTCATGATGAACAGCAGGGAAACATCTTCAGATCCCAGGGACATGAAGGACAGAAGATAAAGTTGGAAAGAATGTTAAACATCAAGTGACATAGAGTGGAGTAGGTTTTATTTTACAGATAACTGTTCTCTATCATGGCTAAATATACATGACATAAAATTTACCATTTTAATCACTTTAAAGTACAGTTTTGTGGCATTAAGAATGTTCACATTGTTGGGCAACCATCACCACTATCCATCTTCAGAATTCTTTTTTTTTTTTTTAAAGATTTATTTATTTTTTGACAGAGAGAGAGAGATCACAAGTAAGCAGAGAGTCAGGCAGAGAGAGAGGGAGGGAAGCAGGCTCCCTGCTGAGCAGAGAGCACAATGTGGGGCTTGATCCCAGGACCCTGAGATCATGACCTGAGCTGAAGGCAGAGGCTTTAACCCACTGAGCCACCCAGGTGCCCCCCATCTTCAGAATTCTTTTCATCTTCTCCAACTCAATGTTGTGCCTATTGAACACCAACTCCCCAAGTTCCTTCCTCCCCAGCTCCTCACCACCACCATTCCACCATTCTACCGTATCTATGAATTTGCACACTCTAGGCACCTCATACAAGTGGACTCGTACGCTATTTGTCATTTTTATCTGGTTTATTTCACCTAGAATAATGTCTTCAAGTTTCATCCACGTTGTAAAGTGAACCAGAATTTCTTTTCTTTTTAATGCCGAATAATATCCCATCAGTACAGTATACAGTATTTTCTTTATCCATTCCTCCATCAATGGAAACTGGGTTGACTCCACCTTTTTGGCTACTGTAATTAATGCTGCTGTGAACATGGTGTACAAATATCTGAGTCCCTGCTTTCAGTTTTTGGGGGGTATAAACCCAGAAGTAGAATTGTTAGATCATATGGTAATTCTACGTTTAATTTTTTGATGAATCACCTTACCATTTTTCAAAGCAGCTATACCATTTTACAATCCCACCAACAATTTATGGGGTTCCAGTCTTTCCACATCCCTGCCAACATTTTTTTTTTCTGTATAATAGCAATTCTAATGGGTGTGAACATGTAATTTTTAATAACCAAACATTTGAATGGAATATTTAAAGAACTAATGTTAAAAACAGTACAAAAATTTCCTAACCATATTTCATTAACCTCAATTTCTATAGGCTAATCATTTTATGTAAATAATAGGGCCCAAAGAGGTCAGGAAGTGATAGACTATTCTTTCACGGACACCTCCTAACATGGCCCATCATCTTCCATTCCATCCTTACAGGACAGACTGACGCTGACACTATTTGCATTTATACAACTTCTCATTGCAAAAGGCCAACATGAGGAAATGAGATATGATACTGATACAAATTGCCTTGTTTCTTTTACTTGAAAGTGAAATTTATATTATTCCCTCTGCTTTTTACAGGAAACCCAGAATATATTGTCAAGAAAATTATGTAAACATCCATTACCTCAACTCTCCCAAAACTATCTGTTAAATTGCTATATAACTTCCTATATCCTAAACTCAAACATGCCTCCTAATAAAAAACTCTGAATTTTTTTAACATAAAATGAAAATCCAAAATAACATGGCAACAAGGCTCTAGATCTATCAAAAAGAAAGTATATTTTTGGAGAGATGTGTACAAAAAATTAACTTATGAGTGTATGGGCTGATTTGTAGAACTCACCACTTTCATATTGTCTGACTTTAAATGACCCAGAGGGGTGCCTGGGTGGCTGAGTGGGTTGAGCATCAGACTCTTGGTTTTAGCTCAGGTCATGATCTCAGGGATGTGGGATAGAATCTCACATTGGGCTCTGGGCACTGTGTAGTTTGCTTGAGATTTTCTCCCACTCCCCCACCCCTCTCCCTATTCACTATTATATAATAAATGAATGAATGAATGAATGAATGACCCAGAATTCCTCATTAAAATCTAGCTAAACACATGGATATTATTTCTAAATTATAGTCCATCAATTCAAGTATTATCTATGTACAAAACTTAATTGCTTTATAAATGGACAGTTTACTTCCTCTATAAAATGTACCCATTGCTAAATATATTTTGCTAAAACTTTCAAGAAGGTAGTGCTTTGATATGAAATTAAGCATGAAAAATTTCTGGCCAAAAGCTCCCACCCCTTCTTTTTTTAAGTACTCAGGAAGGGGATAAAAAGAAGGTTATGTCTGAAATTAACTCTAGTATGTGCTAAATAAGAAAAACAACAGCAAAAAACAAAGTTTATACAACAAAGTGGCTATCCAACCCAAGTCAAGCAAAGCAAGAATTCAATGTCTAATAACAAAATTAACTCAACCCCATGAGATTTTTGATTGGGAGATTCCTTTACAGAAAGGACTGATTGTGGTGTTAGATAATAGGCCAATGTTTGAGTCTTCTTAAAATTGCAAGCAATCAGCAATCATAAGTCATCAAAATCAGAAGTCTTGAATATGGAAAGCATAAAATGTAAGAAATACACATTCTTTTCAAAGTACCTGAAATAAAAGAAAGACAAAGCTAACACATGTAAAACTAAAATATAACACTGGCCTCAATCAAGGACCAATGCCCAACTTTATGCCAAAATTATCAAGAGCAGAATTTTAATCAACTATAACCATCCTTGTCATATAAAATTATTTCAAAGTTTTCTAAACACTTCAATCAATTAAACAAAGCAATACAGTTATCACTCATTTAAGATTGTATTTAATATGCTGTATCAAAGCATACAGTCCAAGTTCTTATCTTACTGCTTAATATTATCCATTTTATTTGTACGGCAATAAATCAGAAGGTAGAAGAATGTCATTATCATAGTCCTGGAATTCAGACAGGCAGCCCTGGGGAGATTCCATCTAACTTTTAAGAAGATGGAGGATTTTGTGATGGCTCTTAAAGACATTGATTTGGGCTGTTTATTTTGCCTTTGTTTTTATTCATTGTAAATTCCTTTGAATGAAGCACAGGCAAGAGATTTCAAGTCACTGGCCATTCAGGCTTATTTCAGGTTAGGTTCTATTCCTTCAAACTGTAATTGTAATTGCCAAATGCCTTCAGGCTTCTCTCTATTTGGTGATCCCTTTCTCTGGGGAGGTCTGCTTTCCTTGTAGTCTGGACTCTTTCTGATGAAGCTTGCTTTGTTCTAAAAGAAAGGCAATGTCTGCCTACCCAATGTCACTTAGATGAGCAAGGGGCACATCACCTAATATACCTAAAAACAGAATTTCTGATTTTCAGAAACAGTAACTGCTTCACACATAGCCTTCCTCCCTTTTGATAAATGACAATTTGCTGAGGGCAAAATCCCGGGAGTCTCCTTGACTCTCCTCTTCTTCTCACACATCATATCTGGTCAGACAGCTGACCTTGTTGATTCTACTTTCCAAATAGATCTGTAGTCTGACCATTTCTCACTACCTCCACCGCTCCGCCCTGCTCCGAGCCCTATTACGTCTTGCCTGCATCACACAGGGAGTCCCCTCAGTGCTATCCTTGTTCCCACCCCTGAGCCTGCTGGGGTCATTTCTCCAAGCAGAGTGAGCCTTCCAAGGGCCAACCAACCAGTTAATACATATATAATGTTTATCAGCCACCAGGCACTATACAAAGTGCTCCACCTACAATAAGTCATTTTATCATCAAAACCCTATGAAGATCCAATTATCATCCCTATTTACAGAGGAGGTAACTGAGGCCCAGAAAGATTAAGTATTGTGCTCAAGGTCACACGGCTGGTAAGCGGCAAAGGTGGGATTCAAATCCAGACAGTCTGGCTATGAGTTCCTGTGCTGTTTGCAGATGGCTCACATCTTCTTCAGAGTATAATCAAAAGTCTGTAAGATCTGATATAACCTGGCCCTCTCTCCTCATATCATGTCTGCTCTTGCTTCCTTTTTCCTTCTACTCCAGTCTCACACCTCCTTGCTCTCTCTCAAACACACCAGCACTCTCATGGTCCACATATGGACACTTGCTGTTTCCCTGGCTTTGAATACGCTTCCTCCAGATACCCACATGGTTTGCTCAAATGTCAGATTGTTAGCAGAGTCTTACCTAGCGCTCCGACTTCAGACTGCAGTCCTTGTCTCTCTCCATTCGTTTCCCCCGTCTGCCTTAATTTTATCCTCAACAGCAGCGTCACCTGACAAGACATGTTCTAATTGCGTATATTTCTGCAATAATATTCAGAAATATGCATTTCTATATGTTATACCCCACTATAATGCACGTTACATGATGATAAGGATTTTTGTCTGTTTTGTTCACTCTGGGTCTTCAACACCGAAGGAAGGGAGGGAGAAAGAAAGTCAGCTTGAGCCCTATATTGTCACTGATTGGTTTACTTCTAGTTGAATGCTAACGGGAAGCTAGGAGAATTCCATCACCGCATCCTAATCTGACTGCAAACAGCAGACCACACTTACCTAATTGGCATGGGAAGAAGTATCCCGATAGGAGTCTTGAATTTCACTACTGCAAGGAATTGGAGCTCACTCTGTAAAGTGGCTTGGGAAGTAGGAAAATTTGTTTACAATGGGAAACAAGAGGAGAGAAGTCTTCTTCTTAAGAATCAAAACAAATACTCTTTTCCATTTTGCATATTTTCATTGGCCTCCCTTCATTTTCAGAAAGCTTCATCTCATCTTTACTGACTCCTATCTAGAATTCTCTGAGTATAGAGAAAGCAAGACTATGCTTCGGTCTAGGTCTTATAGAAATGAGAACTGGGGCAAAGGGTTTTCTAAGGTAGTAATCCTAAGGGGGAACAAAAAAAGAATAATAAATAACCCAATTTTTAGGGCTAGAGCAAGAATGTTGTGTTGAAAGTGGGGGAAATAAGCTAACATTAATGTCAGGAATTATATTTACAAGCTATACAGAATATCCAGAACCATTGTTTAAAATTAATTTCTTATGGACAAGGTTATTCACACAATTCCGAATGGCAGGCACAAAAGAGCAAATTGTTCCTCATAAAGAGCCCCAGTTGCACCAAGTTTAGAATTAGAATTCCAGATGACTGCAGGTCTGTCTTTCATATAACCCTTAAGTGCTCTGAGATTTTTCAGAGCTTTACACAAGTGAGGGTTTAAGCCTGAAATTACCTACAGCATTTGAACCTAGCCAAAGGCTAAATATCAACATTAAAACCAGACATAGATTTTTCTTGGGTGATGTATACCACAGGCAAGCTTATGGGCATTTTTATCCAGAAAAGCCTCGTCTCACTGGCATTGAAAGATTTCCTAACACAATAACTTTCTTCTTCAATGGCTTTAGCCAGTGTTAGATAAATAGCTTGAGATACCATTTCAGTGTTACAGAGTTCTAACCTTCAGACTTGAAGTTATATAAGAAAAATCTGCTTTCAAAGTGCCTGAACCTACACTTAACCACTGATTTTCCCATTCTCCTAGACTTCTCAGACTATCAGTACTCCAGTGGCCTAAAGACCTCACAAATTGACTTAAACAGTAGTCAAACCTAAAGACACAAAATATAATGAATATAATGTTTGGTCCCAAATCCTAAGGAAAAAAAAAACTTTTTAATTAGTCTCAAATCTTCTGTTCCATATGGTGACCTATAATACTATTGCAATAGACATGCTTTTGATTTCTCCATTTATTTAATCCTTATCTAACAACATTTTCCTTAGTAACTGATTGCATCAGAGTTCCCAGAAACATTAAGTTGTGGCATATCATATTCAATTACAATTGGTCACATTGGGTTTTCACTTTTAATTATGGGCTTTTCTAACTTTCTTATCAATTTTCTCATGTCCTTTATCACTTAAGGATTTTTAGATAATAAGACCAAACACTCTTTCTTAGTCCCTTAACCTCTTTTACTTTTTCCCTCTTTACCTCTTCCCCTTCTTGGCTCCTCCTCCTTCCACAAGGTCCTTCACAGTAGCTAAGCAGAGGGACGTTGGGAGGACAAGCCCAACACCTATCTGAGACTATACCAGGAGATCATCTAGAGACAGGCCATAGGTGCAGGGATTCGTGGACAGGCCTGGGTGGAGGGGGGCATCTGGTTTGCGGAGGCTTTACAAGTGGGCACATGAAGGGTGGTATGTGCCTCAGGCATCCTTTAGGGGCTAAAAATGAGGAGGTTAGTCTAGGTAAAAAGTAATCAAATTGCAAATCTCCACCACAGTTTGCCTTTTCTACTTCTTCAAAAATGAAGAATGAACTTAATATGGGCACATATTTAAGATGTTCCTCTCTATGCTCTATGTGTTATTTGACAAAATAAAGGTAGTGGTATTCCCTTAAAGAAGTCTGCTGCCCTAAAAAGTGTGAACTTAATGTTCAACATTAAACATAACTTATTTTATGTTGCAAATGTGCTTACACAGATTTTGTTTTCATTTAAAAAAAATTATTCCAACAGATGTATTCCCCCCAAAATGATTTATATCATAAGAAATTAAAAGCATTTTAATACATATTAAGCTACCAATTTATAACCTTTATCATGCAATACTTTCAATAATCTTAACGTTGTACTTATACCCTAAGTGCATCTAAAAAGTTTATTCAGTTTATCTACGACAAGCATATTCTTGTTTCTTCACAGATACATGGGATTTTCTTCAATGTATTAAGATAATTGGTTAAAATAATGCCAATGCCATTTACATATTCTTTTATATCAAAATCTTTAAAAAGCTAAAGTCTTAAAACTACATAAAAAATGCAAACAAACAAAAATTGGGGATTCTCCTTTTGTTTTTTAGTTTGGTAAGAATAAACTGAGAAAAATCACCTTCTCCGTCTTAAAATTCTATCCCTGATCTTAGTTTCTTCAAAAAGATGAGACTGAACCAACAACAAAATCACTGGATTGGGGTGCCTGGGTGGCTCAGTTGGTTAAGCCTCTGCCTTCAGCTCAGGTCATGATCTCAGGGTCCTGGGATCGAGTCCCGCATTGGTCTCTCTGCTCGGCAGGGAGCCTGCTTCCTCCTCTCTCTCTACCTGCCTCTCTGCCTACTTGTGCTCTCTCTCTGTCAAATAAATAAATAAATTCTTTAAAAAATATCACTGGATTTACAAATATATATAAAAATGTATTATTCAGGGATGCCTGGGTGGCTCAGTTGGTTAAGCGGCTGCCTTGGGCTCAGGTCATGATCCCAGCGTCCTGGGATCGAGTCCCACTTGCTCATCAGGGAGCCTGCTTCTCCCTCTGTCTCTGCCTGTCATTCTGCCTTTCTGTCTGCCTGTGCTTGCGCTCTCTCTCTGACAAATAAATAAATAAATAATCATAAAAATGTATCATTCAGATAGACTGGATTTTTTTAAAAAGATTTTATTTATTTATTTTACAGGCAGAGATCACAAGTAGGCAGAGAGACAGACAGAGAGAGGGGAAGGGACACAGGCTCCCTGCTGAGCAGAGAGCCCAACACAGGGCTAGATCCTAGAACTCTGGGATCATAATCTGAGCTGAAGGCAGAGGCTTAACTCACTGAGCCACCGAGGCACCCCAGATAGACTGATTTTTAAGAGTTTTGCTGTGATCCATGTGCATACAATTTTCATCAAGTCTTGTTCAATGTTTAACAGGAAGGACTGCTATGTACTCTCATGTGCAAGGTTAGTTGTGGAATGGTTACCTATTCTTAAAGATCGGGAAGATTTTATAAAGTGAGAGTAATAAAAGGCAGAAAAAACAAATGGAAAAGAATTATCTGTGTTACAAGCTTAAAAAAGAAAGCTATTCTTTCACTTTCAAAGTAAAGCATGTCTAAATGTGAAAAACTTTATAATAAATACATCTGCGGGCACACAGCTCCAGGCACGAGATTGGCTGGCATCTCAGTGGTCTTCATTCCCTGCCTACTAAATCTGATAGCCTAGACTTCCCAAAGTCCTTCACAACACAAAGCTGCAAGCAGCAGAAATATTAACAATCTGTCCAATGTTGTCCTCTTTCCAGGAGAATGAATGGTTAAAGATATCAAGTAAGCTTCTTTGGGGAAGCACAACTAGAAATACTTTTGGTTTAAATGTGTGTATGATGTTGCCAGATAATCATTAATATAAAAAGGGAGACTCACAAATACGTAAAATATTAATAGTTTTCAATTTCAGTTAAAAGTATGTTCAAGGCTAACATAATAGAGAAGTTGTTTTTTTTCAACTCAAAATACACATTTCATTGGTCTAGAAGGGCACTGCTGTGTCTAGAGGGAAAAAAGAGAGGATGACTATAGAGTAGAAATGAATGGCATGTGACTTGGACCAGATTATATACTCTCAAGTCCACCCCTGCTGTTTGGGCAAATCACTTGAATGCTTCTGGGCCTCAGTTTCCTAATTGCAAAAAGGATAAGCGTACCACATAGGGTAGTGACCCCTATAAAATGACAACTTGATGACAAAAGTGCTTTGTAAGCTGCTGTTTCAGTGCAGGATTTTGGCATCCAGGGTGAGGTGACTGCCTCTAGATCCCACAGTCAGTTAGTGGTAGAAAGAGCATAACTTGTAGTTTCTAGTTTCCTGGCTGTTGACTGTGCCCTTCCTAATACAGTGTACCTTTCTCTCTTGTGTTGTATACCTACTCCCAGAAAAAGGGATAGGATCGTGACATGTAATGCAGAAGGAATCTTAAAATCTTGATTCAGAGGCATCTTGTGTCTCTCCAGCTTGCCCTTTCCACTTCAGCGTCAGTCTAACAAAAACCACTCCTCTTTTAATCCTCACACCATTTAAATTCTCTACTATTCACCCCTGTCTCTTCATTTCTACCAACTCTGTCATCACTATGTCTTGTTCATTCAGGACTTTTACTTCTGGTCTGTCTTCCCACCTATACCAGTCCAGGCAGCAGTCACAGACTAGACCACCTTGAAGATGAGCCACCCATCACTCTTTCTTCGCATTATTTGACCAACAGTTGCCTTTTCCTCCATTCTATCTCTTCCATGCTCTCCTGTGGCCATCCTTCAATGCCTGCCATCATCAGTAAACAATCTATTCTAACTACCATTTCCTCCCTGTCTAGCTCACCTGGCCAGGTACCTCCACTACAACATTCTTCAATCTCACTGTGACCTTCAATCTAACCACTTCCTCACTATCCATCAGTCTGTTTCTGTCTTCAGTTCTTCTTATGGTCCAGCTGTAACTCTGAGGTCCTTCAATGAAACCATGCCTTTGAGATCACATCCAACTTTCATGTGTCTATGCTACTCGCCTGAAAATACTAAGTCTAGATGTCCTCCATAACGGTGCTCCTCAGATATGTATCAAGGTTCTCTTAAATATACAAATGGGTTTAAAGGATATCAAATTGGAACTTTGACTTGAGGTATCAGAAAACGATAAACAAAATTCCAATGTCAAGTATTAACCAGAATGCAAAGTTTCAAAGAAAAAGAATGAAAGCGATTCCATGACATATTCAGATTCCTTATCCCTGAGGATGGCAGTAAAAGACTCAGGATGAATTTTGAGAAGGAGGCTCTGTTCAGTGGGAACAGCTAGAATATTGGATCTAATACCACCAAAGGAAGGGGAGTCTAGGGATACCCACTCCCCAAAGTTAACACAGTCAAAGTTAGCCAGGGATATGTCTAAGGGAGAAATTAGAGCTCAATGCATCACACTTGTGGATGAGGAATCAGGGGACAACAGTTATGATCCCTGTCTCAGAAATCTTGAGGACAAGAGAGATGGGCTGACAAACTGCTTTGATGTGGAAGCCAAGGAGAGGTGACTACATGAAATCCACACCCTGCAATTTATTAGAGTAAAGGAAGCACTGTTGTTTCCTGAGGCCAGAGGTGGCCCATGAAGGAGAGCACCAGCCTAAAGCCTTTTTGGCTTGTGGGTATGAGAACTAACTGGGAGGCTAATGGGATTCCCACCAAGTATATCCGCTGGGCTGGACTTCTTGAAAACATAAGCTGAGAGAGAGGTAGTCACAGGAATGCATATCTTCTATCACAGGAGAGGTACTTGGAGGGACTTAGAAGGAGATACAAGGAAAACCCATTAAAATAGTCAGAAGATGATACAGACCGAGATGTATGTCAGGCCCCCAAATATCTACCCATTTACTGAGCATTGGTCAAGCAGAACAGAAACCCTCTGTGCTTCCTTTCCTCTCCTTTCTGCCTGAACACCAACCCAGGATGAGCATGACAGTCAGAGTCAGCAAGGCCCTGGCTGGGAGTGAGAACAAAGGAGGTGTGGAAAGAAAAGAAACCTTACCTCGGGATGAAAATTGAAGGCTGAAATACAGACAAATATAGAGAACTCAACATTCTAATTTCTAAATCTAGAGTGTTTTTCAACTTGCTATACATGTAGGACCTTCTTTTCCCTAAGAGACACATGGATTGTCTAGCTTTTAATGTGAGGCAGAGAGAGAACTTATCCCACTGCACAACTATAAAAGGGACAATGGGAGAGAAAAATAAAAAATATTTAAAAAAAACTTTAATTATCCTTATTCTCTAGCATGAGTCATGCTAGAGACTATACTGGTTTTACTTTAACTCCATATTCCCAAGCCCTACATGAGCTCTCAGCACCGCCCAGCAATGCTATTTTTACTTCTCTCATAGGCTTGCATTCCCTTTAGTCTCCTATATAACTGTTTGATAACTTCTCTCTCAGTTCAAATCTTCTACCTCTATCTCTTCCCACCACTTTGCCTTAGATGAATACATCCCATACTTCATTTGGAGCCAGAAGTTCCAAGAAGGTGATACCCAAACTTCTCACCCATGAAACGGCCTAAATCGGCCCCATCCTCTCTGGCTACTTCCCAAGAAGACTCTTTTCAAAGAAACTGATCCCTCTCCATTCCTTCCCACCTCCTGGGATTATCCCCTTCTTCCCTCAGCCTCCTCTCCCTCCTACTATCAGCATACACACATTTTTAAGGCTCTTTTTAAGAGTAGTTTTAGGTTAACAATGAAATTGAGTGAAAGCTAGTTTTCCATATGCTTCCTGCCATAGCTCATGCATACTCCTTCACCAAAATGGTACATTTTTAGCCAGAATGAACCAACACTGATACATCATAATCATACAAAGTCCATGATTTACCTTAGGGTTCATTCTTGGTGTTGTACATCCTATGAGTTTGGAGAAAGGCACCCTGACATATATTGATCATTATTAAGGTAAAATATGAAGTATTTTCACTGCCCAAACATCCTTTGTGCTCTACTTAATCATCTCCTTTCTCCAGCCCCAGCCCTCCTACCCAACCACTGACCTTTTTATTGTCTTTATAGTTTTGTCTTTTCTAGAATGTTATAGAGTTGGAACCGTAGAGTATGTAGCTTTCTCAGCTTGGCTTCTCTCACCCAGTGATACACATTTACAGTTCCTCTATGTCGTTTCAAGTCTCGACAGTTCATTTCTTTTTATGGCTGAATAATAGTCCATTGTCTGGATGGAACATAGTTTGCTTATTCATCCACCTACTGAAGGCAAACACACGTTTAAAAAATCTTCCCTGGGTTGCACAGTACTTCTGAGCTATTCTTCCATGTCTTGGCTTTTCTTCACAGTTCATTTTCATTTACGTAACATTTACTTGATGCCTACACTTCTCCACCTCCCCTTTATTCCTTGGCCACTCTACTGTGGCTTATGCCCACCATTGCCTTCTTGAAACTGTTCAATAAGGTCACTAGTGACTTAACATTGTTAACTCCGAGGGACTCTTTTTCAGGCATGGAACTCAGTATCACATTATCCCACTGACTTCCATACCATCACCCACCTCTCCTTTCTCTTACTCTCTGACAGCTGCCTCTGTCTCCTCCTCTACTACCTGACCTCATAATATGCTTCCAGGCCTTCATATCTTTGGCCTTTGGCCACCTTTTTCCTCTCTGTGGCTTAAATGTCATCTGTATGTGGCTAACTACCACATTTATATTTCCAGCCCAAACTTCTCCTATAAAGTTCAGATTTTTATATCCAACTCCTCATTTCCACTTGAACATGACACAGGGATTTGGAATTCTACTTGTCCAAAATAGACCACTCAATCTCCATTCTCCTTCTCCGCCCAGACCCTTTTGCTTTCACACTTTCCATCGCAGTAAATGTCAACATCATGCTATATCATTCTGTATCCTTCCATATGCCTTTTCTCCCACAGCCTATCTCCTAAATGGTAATTCCAAGTATATCTGGAACCACTCATCTCCATCACTACTGCCGTTAAAGGGCTCACTTAGACCAGTGCAAAAAACTCCTCACTAGCCCATTTCTCTCCTACTCTCTGCCAATCCACATTCCACATATTATGAAAAATGATATTCTAACAATGTATATATCATCCCCAACTCCTGTCCACAGACATAAAGACTCTCAAATCACTCAACAAAATTCTGTCCCTCAGCCACTAAGTCCAAATCCTTGTAGTTAGGCACACGAGACTGCCATACTGGCCAACTTAGTTGCCTGTACAAGCCTCTAAGAGGTCTTGAAATGCTCTGTTCTAAAAAAAAAAAAAAAAAAAAAAAAAAAAGAAATGCTCTGTTCTTTCTGACTGGAATACTCTTCAAAGCATGGCTGCCAAACAGAGGGTGCTTCTAGTTCTTTCTGAAGACTCACTTTAATGCTGAGCTCCTCAGACAGTTCTTTCCTGATCACCTCAGCAAGCCATCATTTTTATCACTGTGTACTCATTGCTTCTGCCATAGACCTTGCAACCACTTATAACCATGCATGTGTTTGCTTATGAGACTTTTCCTGCAAGTATTAAGTTCTGTAAAGCTATGAACCATGTTTACTTGTGTCCACCCAAGAAGGAAGACAATATCTGGCCTACAGAATAGTATGTGCAGAATAATATATTAATCAGGTGGCATGTCAACATGGCCTTGACCTAAATTTCATAAAATAGTCCAGGTACTTCCTGGACTGAGCAATGCTTTTATTAGGGCTCAGCTATCCACACAGAGAAAGTGAGCAAACCACAGCAACAGACCTCTGTTCCAAAGGATTTGAGGAAGTCACAGTAATTAAACACCACATTGTACAGAACAATCAAAAAGAAACTAATAAAAAGAAAACCTAATTACCACCCCCGCCCCTGGAACTGGGCATTCAATGTGAAGAGATGTTTAAATTGTGCAACATTTTTAGTTGTTCATGACTTTGGTGAGTTTATTTATATAATAAACACTACACTACTTCCTTTGGAATTCAGATGGATTGAATGCCAGTTTGGGGTTCTTCGGATTTAATTAATAGCTTATCGATAAATATTCAATCCACACCTTTTATGTGCACAGAGAGCCTTCAGCAGGAACTTCCCAAGATTAGCTCAGCTCTCAGCCAAGAAATGGTCGAAAGGCTGGGCCAGCTCTAAGTTGCTCAGGCCTCCTGCTGGGGTCACACGGCCTTCCCAGGGTGGGCTCAGGCCAAGGATGTTACTTTCCCTCCCTAATTCATTTTCTGATACTGGCTCTGATTTTGTTGCCCCTTCTTCCTTTAGAAATGAAACGGTTTTCCTTCTTGGATAAATCAATGCAGTCAGTGCAGGTATATGCCAAAACTAAATGATTCTGGCGTGCCGTACAGCACTGTAGTAGACATTTACAAGACCTTTATATTGAGACTGGCTTCATCAAAATATATATATTAAACCGATTTGATTTATGTAGTAATCAAAGGCCTGTCTCAGAAGAGTGCGGTAAGGTGGCATGAGTCCTGAGAATCCTTAGTGGCTCCTCTACAGTTAAACTATCATGGCTTTTTTGCTGCAAATAAAACTTTTAGACATTGACAGTGACCTCAGATGAGGTGCTGAGTTTTTAAAAATGCATATGAGTAAACCTTACATATGCCACATTATTGGAGGTTTAATAACCTGAGTAATAGCTATTGCAGTATCTTCATTCAAATAAGAAATGATACAAATGTCAATTACCATTATAACATCATAGTAAAGAAATCTGCATTGGGCTCAGAGGGAAGTAACTTATTTTCCCCCTCACAGAACTTGTACAAAAGAAGAAAGGAAGGGAGAAGAGAGGGAGAGAAAGGAGGAGAGGGAAGGGCTGGGAAGAGGAAGAGAGAAAAAGAAGAAAAGAGGGAAGGAGGAGAAGAGGGAGGGGGATAAGGAATGTACATTCATTTCAAATAAATTTGCTCTGAGTGGCTGAATAGCATCCCTTTCTGAATATGAAGAACTCAAAGTTGAGAAATAAATTTGCCTAAGGAAGAATGGCCAAAGTGAGAAGCAAAAGAAGCCTTGGAGAAGAGGGAAGCTACTGTGACCCTTGACTATTTCTTGTGCAAACACAGCTGACCCACGGAGACCCCTGTGGGTTTCTAAGCTTTGTGCAATGCAAACAGCAAAGCAGGAATGTCCAGAGTTCACCTCCCTGGAACATTTCAAGGATGTACTCTAGAGAACACAAGGTCAAGGGCAGTGCATGAGACAAGGCCTCTGAAAAGCCAATAGCCCCCTTTCCCCACTTCTACGACTGCTGCTGAGCCCTCTCCTCTGTGGCCACTGAGAATAGACAACCTCCCCTTTTATCTCTGCTATGTCACATCTATTTGCAGCCATCTCCATCCCAAGCATCACATTCTTTGGCAGTGCCTGGACATCCTGGATGGAGCTTCCTGCATTGTGTTTACAGTTTTATAAAAGGAAATGACCCTAGACGCTTAAACGATGTTTGTTAAGCCAAAGGGAAGCCAGAGTTGTCTGCCATTAGAACAGATGGGGTATGGGTCAGCTGGTGGGCGCTTTGGGCCAGTGCCAAGGCAGAGGGATAGGATTTTTAATCTCCTCTCCCCAGCTCAAGATATAGGGGATTTTGAGGTGCTCTAAAAAATGAGAAATGAGTCTAACATCTTATACCTTTCGTCAAAAAATAAAGTTGCTTCCTCTCGCACCTTCACCCCCTTTAATGTAAGAAATTCAGCGTTTTATGAGCCAAGCGTAAAACACGCCAGTGACCTTCTGTGCAAAGTCATCTCTTAGAGCTTTAACCTCAAACAGGGCTTGAGGATGCTGATGTAGAATTCCAAGTCCCCAAGTATATTCTGAAGGTGTACCTAGTACCACCTTATTTAGCAAATGACGACACCCTGGACCCAGATGCTAGGTGATTTTCTCAAAGTCACTCACTCAGTGGGAATCAGAACCCATTATTTTTTTTTTAAACCCATTATTTTTAAGTCCTTGCCAGGTATCCTTCAAGTTGTCTCTCATCTCCGCACAGGTCCATGGGTATCAAAAATGCACGTATGTTTTTAAAATCTAACAGTGTGATTTAGTTATGGGTGAAAGTATTCCTATTTTCATTCAGGAAAGAGGCCATTCTGTGCTGCTTCTAGACATGCAAGATGGCCTTGTCAACAGGCCTTCACCAATGCCCAGGAGCAAATACCACTCTGGCATGTGATCTCCTCTATAAAGGTGTAAATACAAATGAAAACCAGACATAATCCCTTTCAATCTGAATGATTCTATAAATATCACCTAGATTGATTTCTAGAACAGCCATTCACAAGAGTTCAAGTGACCAAGTAGAAGGCATCAAAACTAGCTGAGATGGGAGGGTCATCAGGCTGGGCACCCATCTGCACTCAATCACATATCCAGGCAGACTTCTCCCGGTGCCCACAATTCAACTTCTGAATTGCTGTGTATCACAGATTTGGGGGGGTTACCCTAAAGAGTCGACAGTGGGTATATTTGATCCATGAATCCCAAGGACTGCTAGAATTTGGGGGAAGGGAAAACATGTGATGATGGACATGGTGTACCTATTCGGTGCCTCTTGTAATGTCCTGGACTTAAGTGTGATTCAGTGATAAAGATAACAGTGACCATGATGACAATTTTAAGAACATACCCAAAGGGAAACTAAATACATATCACCTTCATTATCTCAGTTCCTAAGAGGGAACCAAACTTGAACTGAACACCACACAAATTACCCACACTATTGCTCCTAAGCTGCAAATGCATAAAATCCCTACTAGCAAGGGACCGTATCATTTTGTCTTTGGGAAAGTGAAGAGATGTCATCTAAGACAGCAGGTGGTTTTCTATGTCCGTTCCTGGTAGAGTGAACTGGGGAACTGAGACCTCCATTGCCCCTCTTGGTGCTCAGCAGGTACAGGAAATTGTCAGCCTCATAGCTACTAACCCTTTGAAGAGAAGTGGACCTTACAGAAACATGTTGATAAAAATTACAGGTGGTCTACATTGTCCGTTTGTTTCTTTTTTCCTGTCTGAGCAATGCCAACTCTGAGATATCTGCTGTTGACCTATCTTTGGCAATACCAATGTTTACGGCACATTATTTGCAAGGTAGAAAAATAACGTTCTCTACTTTAAAAACATTAACACACTTAGAGTTGAGTTCTTATACACAGTTCAATTAGTGTACTAGTAAAATATGTTCATTCTGAAGGATGGTCAAGATCTGCAGGACTTAACATCTCAAAACTTTCCAAGCCATGGACACACTCCAGCCTTGGGTTGTTCTATCCTGACTCACATTGGAGGGTCACATTTACTTTCTTCCTATTGTTGCACATCCAGCAACATGACCATCACATGAAATCAGGCTTTTTTATGACAGTAGTAAGAAACACAAAAGCCAACAGTTGCCACTGACAGTAACGAAAAATACTCAGAGGCCTTCAATCTGTTCATTTTGTGCTTTTGTAACTATCATTTCCCTGAAAACAAGGGGAAAAAATGACAAATACCATCCAAAAGGAGCATCCCCAAGGCCTGTGGCATTTGGACCTCCCGGAAAACACAAGTTTGGCCACAAAGAGAGCAATGTCCTTGTTCTAAAAGTTGCCAGTAGCTAAGAGCCTTAGGAAGTTTCTGGCACTGTCAAGGGCTTGGAAAGTTTAGACTTTGTCTGTATTAAAACAGAACTCTGTGTCCTTTTTCTCAAATGGGGATGGAGTTGAAGATCATGTTCTAGTAAGGGGCACATGGAAAGTGAGGCTGACCAGTCTCATTATTTAGCATCCTTCCCTGTGTCTCTCTAGCACTGACATCCACGCTCCCCAAATTGAGTCATTCTGGAATACACAGTATGTCAAATAACACACTGGCTGCACTCTGAGCTATTGGCCCATGTCTACAACAGTTATCTCCCTCTTTAAGGGAAACACCCTGACACAGGACACTGTGCGACCGGACATATTCCCTTCATATATTCACTTGTGCTCTGCGAGGTGTATTCAGAAAAGTGGAATGCCATTGACAAATAACACTTCCTGTGTCTGAAATCAGCTTTCACATGACTGTTTCCTGAATTATATTAGTATTCCTTACATTTTTATAATATATATAATTTACACAGCGTGTGTCACAACTGAATGTACTAATATTTTAACTGAATCCTGAACTACACTAAACTATTTCTTCTCCATGAAGATCCTTTTGCATAAGGCAAGAATCCCCAGCATCCCAAGTATCTGGACAGACTGGGGAACACACAAATGCATACCCAAATTTCTCCTTGTTATCCAAATCAATTCTAAAGTACTTCCATGGATATTCTCTGGAAGGACCAAATTTTTAACTATTTTAGACCTGAGAACCTCCAATAACAAACAAAGAATAATTTTGTGACTTGAATTACAGTTCCCCATCCTGCGCACTTGTTTTCAGGGGATTATGACCACAACTGGAGAACATGCCACTTAGCACAAAGCCTCTATCTCAGAGAACTGACCTTAGAAGCTTAAATCCTGACTACAATCTCCTCTCCTTCTTCCTCTTTTATTCCAAATCCACTTGATCTTTGACCTCATTAAGTTCCTTACTCCCTTGGTCCCTCCCTGCTTCTTGCCCTGTTTAGCTATGGTTCTAAAGCTCTGGCATGACTCTTATCCTGAATCTACCCACCACCTTTCTTCCTCACACCCTGGACCAAAGCTGATGACTGCTGCTGCTGCTGGAGGGCGTATCTCATGCCACCAGCTGTACAGGGTGCTCAGTTCCCCCGGGCGTGGGGTGGGGAAGGGGTCTTTCTATTCTGCTCAGCACCTCATCGCACATCCCCACCACCTTCATTCTCCCCCTCTCTCCCCATTTCGTCCTGTCCCTCACTCTTCATTCCACAGCCTCTGGCTCAGCTGTAAGATCTCTTTATCTCCTGATGGGCTTTTTCTCATGAAATTCTTCCACGATTTTGTCTTTGTATTCTCCCTCTCCACTGGCTCACTTAGCTTAGCTTATAAGGATACTCAAGTCTTTTCCTTCTTAAAAATTAAAAACAAAACAAACAAACAAAAAAATCCAACAGCCAAAACACTTGCTCAAGGTTGTGCCCTCCATTTTCCACTCTTCATTCATCTACTCAGGAATTCCTATTCTCAGATCTCTTTCTCCCCTTTCCTTAATCTCACATTCCCTCCCAGCCAAAATTCTTGAAAAACAGTCTACAGTGTATCATCTCTGTTCTTTTTCGGATAGTTTTCACCCAACTGCAGTATCCTAAGCCTCTATGGAACCATCTTTTATGAACAACTTCCTAGACCAAACCAGACCAGCTTTTCCCAGCATTCAGCTCTCTGTAGAATGACCAGCTACCCACTCCTCCTTGACCCTCTCTCCTTCCCTGGCTTCACTAGATCACGTTCTCCTACCCTACCCTTTTTTGTGGCTTTTCTGGCTTCCCACATGTTATTTCTCAGAATTCAGTCCTCTTCTCTACTCTCTTTTCATGCCACACACTGTCCTTGGGTTCTCTTATTTATACCTGCAATCTCATATCTAAGCTAAACACTGGGGACTTTGCCCAGTGGTTCACTCTACACATCATGCAGGTATCTCCAGTCAATATGTCTAGACCAGAACTCCTGACCTTCCCCAAACTGGCTCTGTGTGAACTTCTTATCCCTGCAGACGGCACCACCTCCATCTTGTCACTCAACCCAGAAATCAAAGACGACAGACTCTTACACTCTCTCCTCTCACCTCCGGTCACCTACCAAATCCCATTCATATACCTTCTAACCAGCTTTTCTCTTCATTTTCACCACCTTTTTTTATTGATTCTCTACTCTTTACTGCTAATGCCATGGCTATAGTTGAGAGGCTCCTGATCTTTCCCATTGACTGTTTAAGTGTGTCTACATTCAGGTCATTTCCTCACTTCTACCCAAACCACCTTAAACATGTGAACAGAATCTACAGATAAATCCAGTGCTATTCACAGTGCTGAAATAAAGCACTTCAGCAACTGAAGGACAAAGCCAGATTGGTTGATAAGCTTGTATTTCAACATTTTTAAAACAGTTAAGTTGTGACCCATTAGCGGAATAGTGGATTTGGGAATCAATTTAATGGGTTTCAACCAGCAATGAAAGAATATGAAACAGAATAGGATAGAGAATATCAGAATGTACTGCAAAGCAGGGGAATAAACTTGGTAAACATTTTGTTTCAGTTTCTATTATGTGTATGTTTATGTGTGTTTATATGTATATATATGTATGTAATAAGTGGCAGTATATTAAATACTTTATACTGTGATTTGCAGATAAAATTTCTAAATCTCCTGCTCTACAGTAATCTAATCCATGAATACGTCTCCACCTTCGCCTCCCACCCTTTGCCTCACTTCCAGCAGAACTTTATATTCTAGACCAGAGCATTCCAACAGAAATGTAATGTAAACCACCAAGGTGAGCCATATAGGTAATGTAAATTTTTTAGGAACCACATAAAAAAAGTAATACAAAGTAGGTGAAATTAGCTTTAACAACATTTTAACTCAATATACCTATAATATCATTTCAACATGTAACACATAAAACGTTATAGTGAAATATATTCTTTTTTGTACTCTGTCTTTGAAATCTTTGTATGCTACCCTCAAAGCATATTTTAATTCAGATACTGCATTTCAAGTATATCTTACTAGCCACATGTTGTTAATGACTACTGTACTGGTAGAGCAGCTCTAGACAGTTAATCACCTAAATAATCCATTCTTCCTTATACCTTCCTGCCTTTGCACATGCCGTTCCCTATGCCTGGAATCTCCTTCAGATTGGTCCTCTTGTTTTGAAATTCATCTGGTAAATCCTGTTCATCTTTTTAGATTTATATCAAGGGCCATCTCCACTGGAAATATCCCCGACTCAAAAGGCCAAGTTAGGCACTCTCCTCCAGGGTCTCAGAGCAAAACACTCCTAAGGTAACATTATATGGCCCTGTAATTGTTTTTTTATGCCCTGCCTCCCCTAGTTAGAGAGTGAACTTCTTGAAGGCAAAGAATACATCTTAATTATGTTTACATCCTTAGAACTTAACACAGTTACTACCGCACAGAGTGTGTTCAGTGAGAACACGTTAAATAGATTGAAATTTCTAGACTGACAACTCAGAAAACTTACAGAAGGATCCAGAAGGACACACAGTTAGTCATGGCTCAAGCTGAGAGCCTTAGTCGCAAGACTGAAATGTTTGTGTTTCTTCCTAATAAACCTAGACTGTAGTCCTTCCTGGTAGGCTTTCCTACTGGGGGCTACTTACATTTATGCTGACGGGAAGAGCTGTTAACTTAATAAAGTTGCTATTGCTGAGAGTCAGGCGGGCCAGTCCTTTACTGATTTGTAGAAGGGGAGCCTTCTAGGGCAAAATACCCACTCCTATGCCTCAATGCAGGACCAGATCAAGCCACTTCAAATGATTATTACTAAGACCTCTAGAAAAAACACATAGTCTCTTCTTTCAAATTATTAAAAAATGCCCCCTTTGAAAAGTTTTTCTTACCTCCCCAAAATCCTTTGTGCTGCACTGTCAGCCCACCTCCTCCTGTTTGGATCTGGGGAGAACTACGGAAGAGCTTTTCATGAGACTCTCAAAAAAAAACCTTCTTAGGCTTCAATAACAGCACTAAATCACCCTTAAGTCTTCTCTTCTCCAGAGTAAACAATCCAAATTTCTTTAGCCTTCCTCCATAGATCTTATTTTACAAGCTTTTAATCACTGCCGTGGCATGCCTCCAAGCTAGATTCTCCAAGCTCCTCGGTCCTACTGCTGTTCTAAAGCTTAGCACCATCCACGGCTCTACGTGCTGAGCATTAGGCCAGCCTCCCTATGAATAATAGTCCCTTCCTGTTGTGCCATGGCCTCAGGAAGACTTGAAGGAGCATGACAGTAATTCTCAAACTCTGGACCTTTTTATGTTTCACTGAAGATGCCCACTACCTCTACTCAACCACAATATAAAATGGGACGAAAATGATTATGGTTTCAAGGTAGTTGGGAGGCATTTGATGCTTTCTTACTTATCTAGTATTTGGGCAAAAGGTCATGTAGGGGCAGCAGCAGCAACAGCAATGTCAGCTAATGTTTTTCCATCTTTACTGCGTGTGAGGTATTATACACGTTATACACCTATACTGACTTTTTGAGGAAAACAAATGATGGTTATTATTGTCATGTTACTGGTGAAAAACCCGGCACAAACAGATAAAGAAAGTTCACCAAATTTACACATATAGTAAATGGTAGAGCTGGGATTACAATCCAGAAGAGTCTTCCATACTCTCAACCACGGTGGTTTCTAATCTAACAGCTTGCTTCCCGAATTCACTGTTACTATCTTTAGCAGAACCTTACAGCCATATATATTTTTTTAAATCTCCCCAGAAATTGCTGTTGGAGTTAAAAGAGTAAACATCAACAAAATATTTCAAGAAGGATCGTAGTCATTCATTACCTAAAAATACAGGAACAGCATTTCAGTAAAGAGCTAGTCTCATCATAATCATATATGTTTTGTACATCTAGGTGCATATTGTATCAAGGGACCATATATTATTTTCAAGAGGGCTAGAGTAGAGATACATAAAAAAAAATAATAAAACCATTATTTTAGGTGTTTTGAAGCCACCATAAAGTTAACCAGGCTTAAATAAGCTTACCTTCTGAATCTTAAGTTTATGAACATTTGTAACTACCTTTCTTTGTGTAACTCAAAACTCGTTAGTTAACTGATAGGGCTAACCTCTCAATAACATGAGAAATAGAAACTCAGTAACTTTGTTATTTCTGCTTCAGTTTCTGTGCAGAAAGCCTTACTTTAGTAGATGGTAGTGTTTCCTGAGATGTGGGATGCCTCACTACTGATGGTACCCAGGATTTTAAGTATACTGAAACTATTTTCTAGAATATGCAAGATTAGCTAAAAGAACATAGTCACACTGTATCAAATAACATCATAGGGTCAACAAGTTTATTTCTTGTTGCATCTCTTTCAATCATGTTAATTAAGTGAAGGAGCCGGGATCATTGTGGTGGTCCTATTCTTTAACTTCTTTCAAAGACTTGATAATCTCCCATTTAACAAGGAGTGAACAGATCGGTGTTTATAGATATAGCACAGACACCTAGACAGCAGTGTATAGAGTCTAGCAACACTGTTTCATTTTCTTTGTGTGTATGCTTAATTATCTTTGGCCCATGGCCTATGTAATTGACTTTACATTTATGGTTGTGATAGCAAGTTTACTTCTAAAGTACCTGAACTTCAAAGTGAGCCAATTTAATTAAAAATATGAAGATGACAATGGTACATGAAAACGGCACTAATTGTGAAGTGGACATACAAATAAGTGAACTTGGTGAAAGGAATGATGAGGCCCCATGGGTTAACCCACTGTAATTAAAGATGAAAACCTAAATCCTTAAAGACATGCGGTCTCCTCACTCTATGATTACAAATTGCCAGCAAAGGCAAGAGTGGTTCCTTCTCTGTATACAGGAAATCCTTGCAGGCACATCTCAACAGAGTTGGGAATCTGTCCCTCTGGGTAAGACATGAGTCACTACAGTGTATAGAACCGACCTTCATACTTTGGAGTTAACCATGAGAAAGTTTTTATAGGAATTTACTTTCCCAGTGGCAGAGAAGCTCTTGGAAGTTTGAAATTGCTTTTCCCCATGGTATGGAATGCTTCAAAGATCTTTAATAAAAATTCTTTATCAACCTTCTCCATGTTCCCAGATTTATTCTGAGATGACCAAACAAAATCTACAGCAAATATCACTTTATGAATCTATCTTTGAATACCAGCATAATTCTGATGGGGGTGAGCAACAATTCTATTCGTTATTTCTTTTCAACTTCATGACTCAAAGATATCTCCAGAAAATATGAGCCTACCTATGATCTACAGAGTTTTCAAAAAGACATATAAAATTTGAAATTTAGCATATACAAACCCCCAAAATGAGTATACATCTATAAATTAAAAGAAGCAAAGAAGCCAATGAGATTTCACAGAAATCTAGTCATTGATCATTAATTTTAAGCTATGTGCAATAATCTGTATTGACATATCTATCCATTTGTGAATGTCCACAGTACTAGGTTTATGCCACAGAACATAGAAAAATGGAAGACAGTCCCTACTCTTAAAAGTGTTATATCTGTATTAATATACTAGATTCCAAAATGTGAATACAGAAATTACACATGAAGGAGGAGATCATAGAACTTTGAATTTCAATGTTCCTACTAATAGCCTTTTGGAATTAGTTCTTTTTATTTTTTTTAAAGATTATTTATTTATTTGACAGATCACAAATAGGCAGAGAGGCAGGCAGAGAGAGAGAGGAGGAAGCAGGCTCCCTGCCAAGCAGAGAGCCCGATATGGGACTTGATCCCACGACCCTGACATCATGACCTGAGCTGAAGGCAGAGGCTTAACCCACTGAGCCACCCAGGCGCCCCAGGCTTTTGGAATTAGTTCTGATGAAATGGGACCCCTAACTTGTGAATGGCAAAAGAAACATCCAGAAAGTTCATCTAATCATGACTTCTCGCATTCCAAGTGTCTTTAGGATGCTACTGTCAACTTAAAATTGAATAGGCTGAGAATCGTCTGGGAAGGTGGAGATGAACATTTTACAGGTTTTTCCCTGCGTGTCCCTGTAGACTACATTGATCATTCCCTGGCATGCGCCCCACCCCCAACACACATATCCTTCTTCTTTGCTCTTTGAATTAAGAATCCCATCCAGCTGCACATTCCCAGAGGAAAGAGTTTGAGACAGACAGACAGCTCAGTGCTCTTCTTAGATCTACAATCCACTCATTTAGAAAGTGGGTTTCCATATGGAGTTACAGCAGGAGCAACAGTGTTTTCCTATTTCTATTAACTCTGAAAAAGGGAAGGGATTCATAAAAATATACATGATTCCATAAATGAAAGAAGAGAAAGGAGCCAAAGAAGGGATAAAATGAGAGTCCTGTGATGGCTGATTCTGAACCAGGATGGAAATCAGAGTCCTGGCTCTGGTATAGAACACCGGCTCGTAAAGCAGGTACAGAGCCAAAGGTCCCTTCAGCAGCAAGAAGCAGAAGCTATGAGAAAAGAGGGCACCTTATGACAACGAAACCACTCAGCCCAAAAAGGTTATGCATAGGAAGATACACAAAAGATGAGTCTGGTTTACTTTTTCCAATTATTTTTCTAAATGTTTACTTTTTCCAATTATTTTATGAAATGAATGAAATCAAAGCATGCCATCCACGAGCTCTTTCCTGAGGCACAATGACAAGGGGATTCCTGCTCTGTCCCGCGTGATGCCCCTACCATTCTGATGTGTCCCATTTAAACCTGACCTTTCCCCTGCATTGGCTTCACTGACAGATAAAGGACCCTGGAATTTTCCCTGTTTGAACACTTTGTATCCCTGTGGTCTCATACAGGACCCAAAATGAATACTCCCCAAACACGACAGATAAAAGAGGACATGTATTTAAGTTATTCATTTCATAGTAGAGTATTTTCCTCCTGTTTACTAGAGTGAGCCCTGGGTTAACTCTTCCAGAACAAAAGGGCAGATACCAACTTATTTTATGAAATCTTGTGTAATAGCAATACAGTATGTTACTTGAATTTATTTAACAAAGTAATCTCTTGACATAATGCACTATGTAAAATAGTTTCTTTTCAACAGCCCAAGGAATAAAATGATAGTAAATGTAAAGAAATTTAAGGAGGAAGTAATGTTAGCAAGTATTTGTTAATGGGAGGTTTCATCAAAGTATCTGGCCACAAATCAAAAGCAAAATAGAAAAATAACTTTTAACTTGTATTTTGAAAAGCATTAGAATTGTTTTTCATTGCCATCACTAAACCCCACAGATTGAATGGATAAAACAGAATTACTCAATTAGGCATTATACATTTTTAGAATCTTGTTTAATTTCTTAATCCCAAATAGTTATGCTGTGACTCTTCTCCTTACAGGCTGCTCAAAATGATATCTTATTCCTCATAAAAAGTTCTGATTTTCTTCCTTAGCTCATTTACAATTAATGATAGATGGTTTAAGACACATTAATTAGCATATACATGGTAATGTATAATAAGCATTTACCAAATAAAAGGATAGTTGATTATTGTACAACTTCCCTCATTATAATGTATATTATTTACTCAATAACATCAATGTTCAAATATGTTCTGTGATATTTTGCAAGCTAGTTTAATGTTCAGTAACTTGATAATTCAATGATAAGTTCTGATTTGCCTTTATCTGAAAAGACTAGCATACAATGAGCATATTCCCTAACATTCATGCCCACGTCTATCACGACATTTTTCATTCAGAAATAAAAAACAGTATAAACCAGAAATTCCAGAGACAGAGTCATTATACTAAAATCGTCAAAAAATAAAGAGGAAATATTTTATGTTATCCTAAATTACTAGCTTTTCTCGAGGCCTGCCTTAGCCACGTCTCTTGAGGGAATGTAGGTGCTTCACAAAATGCCCATTTTTTTTTTAATTAATCTGTCACTGTGTATTGAAGATGCCCCCACAGCAGTCATCTGGATTGTCATGTGTCACTCATGCCTCACCCTAACTCACTGAACGATAACTTGTACTTCTCAGTCTTGTCATTGGTCATTTTTCCACTGAAGATGGAATAAGAATTACCTGTGGGTAATTCAAAGCATTTCTATTATCCAAGACTCTGAAACTGCCAATGCATTTTATCCATTGCACAGACTCCACTAGACTGACTGACTACAAACTAATCTCCTTGAAATACAAAAAAAAAAAAAAAAAAAAAAAAGGAAAGAAAGAATGACTTGTAAGAGATCGGTAAACTGGAATTGGTTTTCAAATGATAGGACACCAACTTTGGACAAGTTCATTTCTTCTTTTTTTTTTTTTTATAAGATTTTATTTACTTATTTGTCAGAGAGAGAGACAGAACAAGCAAGGGGAGCTATAGGCAGAGAAAGAAACAGAATCCCCACTGAGCCAGGAGCCTGACACAGGACTCAATGCTAGGGTCCTGGGGTCATAACCTGAGCCAAAGGCAGATGCTTAACCAACTGAGCCACCCAGGCGTCCCTTCCATAAGTTCATTTCTTTGTTATTTATTTATTTATTTATTTATTTATTTATTTATTTATTTATTTGACAGACAGAGACCACAAGTAGGCAGAGAGGCAGGCAGAGAGAGAGGAGGAAGCAGGCTCCCTGCCGAGCAGAGAGCCTGATGCCAGGCTCCATCCCAGGACCTGAGCAGAAGGCAGAGGCTTCGCCCCCCAACCCCCGGCCAAAGGCAGAGGCTTGAACCAACTGAGCTACCCAGGCGCCCCACACAAGTTCATTTCAAAGGGGAGTGGATGCAGTCAGTTCCATGCACCTGTAGCGTGGTTCCATCCAGCCGTTCCAGAGCTCACTGATCTGAGCCTCGTGGAGGAGACAGGAGTCACGTGAAGCAATCAGAACACTGATCCAGTGCACATGTAAGGAAAACAGTAGACTCGCTATTTTTTATCTGCAGATACTATGTAGTATCTCACATATAGGATCCTTGTTTGATCTCCACAGCAGTGCTGTGGGAGAGTCAGAGAAAGGGTGAGGAGTAAGTCTTTACAGCTTTACACAGGAGCCAAAACCAAGTCTCCCATGATCTGTGGCACAAATAAAGGTAACAAGACATCAGAAGAAGGAGAAATCGATGGGAAACAAAAGAAGCCAACATGGAAGGAAACATGTCCTCTCACGTTCACAGCAGTTGATGATGCCATCTTAGAGATGCTGAGTGGCTTGTCTCGTGTCACACAACTAGTTAAGTGCAACTATTTGGATTGGAACAAGACTTTCTGATAATAAGTCATGGTGCTTTCTTCCATTACTCCCACTATCCTGCCTTGGAAGTACAGAATTTGGATTGTCTGAACTGAAAAAGAAAAAAAAAAAAAAAGACCGAAGTCTACTCTTAGAATCCTTGATATCATGCATCTCACTGCAAAGGAGTTTGAGTCACAGAATTATTATTATCACCATTAACAGGAAGAATTCTGCTCTAGTCCAGTTTGAGTCCTCAGGGGACACGGCTCCTTTTTAACTTCTGAGGTAAAGAAAGAAATGACAAAGAGGAAAGGAAAATATGTTTTCTCATCACTGACATTTTCTGGTCCAGCAAGGATAAGCCAAAAAGTTATTAGGTAATGCGCATATAGACTCCGTGTGTGGGTGGACAGCATCGGGATTCTAAGCAAGTAAACACAGGACCTGAGAATTTGTGAAAGCTGGGGTGGGGGTGGTGAGAAGAATTAGTGACGGCAATCAGTAGGGTAGACATGTCAGAGCAAAAATAAGAGATATTTTTTAAGGAGGCAGAATATAATAAGAAATAAATGATAGGCATTTCTTGTTTCTTTGCCAAATTTCTATAGGCAGCTTACTAAAGCAGTTTTGTGTTTCATCTTGCCCAACATGTCAGGAACTGAAGCTGGTAATAAGGATAATCACAGAGATTGTGACCCTCAATGGACAGACGCCAGAGTCTTATCCATTTCTGAAATAAAGAAAGCAAAATATCACAGGTGGCTCGGTCCATAGGGTCATTTTACAGATTATCTGAATTACAGACAACAGTAACTGAACAGACTTGCAACAGACATTCACATGAACCCGCAAATGGAAAGTGACTGTAATACAAATATTTGACCCAGGTTAAAGAAAGGATTGAACATATATACTCTAAAGTGAAAACAGGTGCAAAGGAAGGTATATGGTATACCACCACTTACATTTAAACACACACACACACACACACACACACACACAATACACATGTGTATGTGTAAGCATATATAAGTATAAACAACTCTGGAAAGATATGTAAGTCGCAGTCGATAGTGATTAATTCCAAGGAGCTAAACTGGGTGGCTGGGGGTCAGAGGAAAAGAGACTTATTTTGTAGTGTTTTGTGCCATGTGACTGTATTATTTATTCAATACATAAAATTAAACTTTTTTTTTTTTAAAGAAAGGCTTGTTAAGGACTTTTGAGATAGGAAGAAAAAACACACATAAAAAGAACTTTAAATGGTACCAGAGTAAGATTTATAATACAGGCTGAAAAATCAAGCCAAATTCTGTATTTTTATTTAATTCCAAACTGTAATATTTCAAAATTTAATGAGGTGAGGTAGAAGACCACTTTTATAGCTTAGAAAGTATAAAAATGGGATACACAAACATCCCTCAGTAAGATTTTACAAGGTCAGGAGCAATCATTCAAGAGTAGACCTCGTATTTGCTTTTTTACAGAGTCCTTGAACCTAATGTCATGTTCATGCGTGTCTGTGCATAAAACTATCCACTTCTTTATCAGTGTCTATGAGAAAAAAACTCTATGTTCCGCTACAGCTTATTAAAGTCCTACCATACATAGGATTAGAATACAGGCCATATACACCATAATGTTACTAGGTTTGAATACATTTGATTCCACATCACCATCCCACTATATTAAGAGGTGGCCATTTTGTATACATTTCAAAATGTTTGAAAAATAGGGGACATAAAGTTAGTCCCATAAATAACAGCAACAACCAAAGACACTCAGTTTAGCTTAATTCTACAAACACTAACCAAGCATCCTCAAGACACCAGTCACCATACAGCATTGAGAGGTACGAAACTCACATGTGTCCTCTCTGCGCAAGGACCTAACAGTCCGGTAGGAGAATTAACTTACTCAGGCGAAACTATGTGATGAGTATGACTTTGGACACCGAGAGTTTGTGTTTGTGATACCTGCCACGCCAACAATGTGCTGAATTTAATGGAAAACTGGGGACCTTTGTGAAGAAAGGAAGCAAAGGTGGGGGCAAAGTACTAGACAGGGAAAAAGTAGCAGAGTTAGTTTTAAGTAAACATTAAACGCCGTGATTCCTTAGGTTTAAATAAGAACATGATTTTATCACTGGCAAAGTTTATCCCAAAGCTGAAATGCAGGAATCTCCATAAAATTTCTAAGTATTGCAAGCTTTCAACTTGGAAGCTCACGTGGGGCTGGCAGAGTAATTTGTTAGAAATTTAAAACTGGCAGTTACGTCTGCGGTTTCTTTTGCTGGAATTGTTCTTGTAAAAGATTTACGAGAGGCAAAAAGTCCCTCCTTGGCTTATTCATAAAATAAAACAGTGTAGAAATACAATAGATGTACAGACAAAAGTGTTTTAATATAGCTTCTCTGGGCATGCACAACATAAGGACCAAGCAAGTTCTCTGCTTTGGAAAGAATCAATGAGACCCATTGCGTGGGTCAAAGGTGTGGGATTTTACATAGTTTTCCTTGAGTAACCGATGCTGGTATTTCATTTGTACCAGTAAAAGCCCATTCATCTTAAAATCCTCATTTATAGTCATATTCATTGAAAGAGGAGCAGATCACAATATTTATAATATTGGAGCATTGCTTTTAGAAATACAACAAATGGCATACACACCGATGAAATGGTGTAATTTTTCTCCAATGGTTAATCTTAGGATTGGACAGTGACTAAAGTTTATAGGCCTGTTAAATATTAAACAAAGACTCCCAGGAAGACAATGCCCATCTGGTCTCTTCTTTTTGTAGAAAGGCTTTTTTCAGCCTCCCAGAGGACAGATGATCCTTCTGGCATTTAGGGATGAGAGGGCTTATCTCCCGATTTTTAATTAAGGTGACTGAAGTCAGACCACTGATTAGGTAAAAACAACAACAACAACAACAACAAAATTCTATTTTAAGCATCCCTGCATTCTTTCAACCATTCTTCCATTTATCTATTCTTCCAACCACCCATTTTCTACTTACCCATTTTTCTACCCATCCATGGAGCAAATATTTATTTGGATGCTTCAAGGTACAACGTTCTGTGCTGAGTGAAGACACAGTGATGAACACGGATGCAGTGGAGGTTTCCTTGCTCCTATGACTTAGAGTCTAGCCAAGCCATGGAGACAATGAAAAACAACCATCCACTTGGCCATGTATTCATAGTTGATATTAATGCTCTAAAAAAGAAATGCTGTAGGCAATTAAGTTGGATAATGGGAGAGAGGTAAACAAGACTCGGGGTTCAAAGAGGGCCAGCCGGAAGAAAATGACATTAAAACTCGATGCTCGAAAGTGAGGAAAAATTCGGTAGATCAAGAGTGCCTGGAAAGAACTTCAGGGCCAGAGGGAAGAGCATGTGCAAAGGTTCTCAGGTAGAGAGGAACTGGTGAGTTCAGCAGGCAGGACTGGAACCCAGAGAACACGGACGTGGTACCAAGGCGTGATTACAGACAGGGTCTGGGTGACCCAGGATCTACAGACCATTTTAAAAAAGATCACTCTCAATGCTCTGCCCAGACACTAGGTACTGAATTCGCTTGTATGATTTCTCCCTCGTTTTTAACACTTGAACCACAAATGCCTGTGAGCTGGGTGGGATTAGCTCCTTCTATTTGATTAGCACCTTCTATCTGACAATTCATGATAAATGCATCTGTCCAGCTCTGCCTGCCTCTTCAGAGGCACTTTAGACATAGGCCTCCAGCCCTCATGTTGGGTGAACACTTTTCACTTTTCACTTTTTAAAAAATCTATTTATTTCATCATCCATGATGTCTGTGAAACCATTCCTTAGACCAGCACTGCATAACCTGTTTCCCCAAAATGACTTAAGGAAACAGTCAAGTCTCCTATTCTGGTATTTCTAAAAGACTTCCCATGATGGGGGGCAGGGCAGGGGGAAAGAATCTGATCCAATACTGTACCTCAGTTCCACACACAGGAAAAGTAAGTGCAGACTCATTCTTTATGTGGAAAATGCAAAGTCTGTGGTCTCTGCAGCTCTCAGAAAGACTGCCTTCTAGAGCCACTACCTGCCTACTGGGGGGTGAGGGGTAGGGGGTGAGGGTCTCTCCTTTCCTGGATGTAAAAGTTCTCCTCCACAAGGACAACCTGAGGCCTAGCTGGATATTTCCAGATGCCGCTTATGTGGTTATGACAGACTCCTGGTTGATGAAAGGGGCAATCGTGCACATCAAAAAGAAATGTTATATTTAAGTTAGCCTCCACTCTTCCAAGAAGCATATACAGGGAGACAAATGAAAAGAGGAGAAGAGACACTGGAGAAAGAGCCAGGAGTGACAGCACAGGGAGAAAGGCAAGGAAGAAACCCAGAGGGGTTCCTCTGTGGGGTCTAGAGAACTTGCTAGGTGAAATGCAACAGGACATTTTCCCTGCTGTAGATCCACCTGGAGGGTCTCAGAGATGAGACGTGTGTTTGTGCATTTAAGATTCCTCCTCTTGGCCAGCTACCACACTCTAAACTGCTTGCCATGTTGAGATTTGTAGTTTTCAACTATCTAAGTCTCTTTTTATTGCCTCTGCTTTTGCTCCCTACCTCCCACAGAAACATACCTTGCCAACGAATACCTCGCTGCCTGTGCGTTGTTTATGCTGAGAATGTGTGAGGAAGTGTCACCCTCCAAAGGGGGGGTTACTCCTCTGCTTTCCACAGCAGGGCCCGGGACTGACATTAACCTCTACGCTGCTGCAGTCGGCAAACTCTGCCAGAGCCAACGCCAGAGTCAAGGCTGGAAATAAGCCCGACTAGGCAGTCACACACTCATGGGACCCAAGTCTGCCTCCACGTTCATGACGGCAGACCTTCAGAGTTCTTCTGGAAAAATTCCCCTTCCTTATTCACATTTCATATCTTAAAAAAAAAAAAAAAAAAAACAAAAAAAAAAACTTAAGTGTACGAGATGGTTTTATGACGTTGGTATTTTAGGAACAGGAACAAGAATGAGAA
Organism: Meles meles; assembly: GCF_922984935.1. Taxonomy (NCBI): domain Eukaryota; kingdom Metazoa; phylum Chordata; class Mammalia; order Carnivora; family Mustelidae; genus Meles; species Meles meles. Next base: position 51,720,795 of record NC_060076.1, read on the forward strand.
AGGGTTTTGCTTTTGCTGACAGGGAGATCATGTCACCACTCTAAATATCCATCAATTCGTCAGGCCCCTTTCCTCTTCAGGAGAAAGGGTACAGCTGAGGCCCACAGTCTGTACAGCCGACACTGGGAAAATGCTTTTGCCATCGCTATCTGGTGAGTAGTTTGGACAGTAACATTTTCAAAAACTAGATGTTGAAAGAGAAGCAATGCCAATTAACGAGAACGTTTTTAAACTCCTCGAAAAGGAAACATGAAAGCTCCTTTGATATCTGATTACCCTCACAAGGGCTTCAGGCTGCTATCTTGAGCCTTAAACCTTGTCAGGATGGCCAAAGAATGCTCGGACTTGTAAAATCTAGGAAATTTAAAACCAAAGCCAGAGTTCCATCTTATTTTCCCTGGTTATTGTTCTCGATCATAAATATTCTAAACGGCCAGAGGCACATGTAGGTTCAGTGATGTTGGGCCCAGCAGGCTCTAAGACACACCACCACAACGATTAGGGGACATCCAGCTGAAGCATGCATCTAGAATTCCTTGTGGTTGTAACTTTGAAAGACTTTGTGGAATTTCAGAAGGAAACCCTAGAAAAGCAAAAATCACTCTGGTCTCTGTACCTACATTAAGCATTTAATGGGCAGTCGTTCAAGTAGATCTTAGGGGCTTATTTTATAGTTTATGGAAGGGTTTTTAGATGAGCTTTTACAGTTTCCATGAGAAAACTTTAATACACCAAAGCACAATGAGATTGACCCTACTTTTCCACACTTCCTTTGGCAGAGGTGTGGTAGCACTCACCACAGGGGGAAGGTAATACAAGGAGGATGGTTATAAGCAACTGCTTGGAAAACAGAACCAATAAAACTGGGCTGTGACTGTGAGGCCCCAAGTCTTCTGTGTGACAACTCAAGTTTGTAAGAATGCCTACGCAACTGTTTTTACTAAACTGATGATGCACAGCACTGAAATGGACCTTGTTCCTACTGTAGCATCCTGGTTGGGATACCAAGTCCTGTCATTTTACTCGGCTCCTTAGGAAAACTCTCCAGTGGAGACTGTGTGCATGCCGCAGTCCATTCAAAGGATGCATGATACTGAGTCTGAGGTCTCAGACACGGAGTGACAGGCTGTCCCACGCAGTGCCTTGTGTGCCGGAAGTCCACTCTCTTCTCTCCAGCAGGGCCAGGTGGGTGAAGGCACGTTCGCTAGCATCAAAATAAATGTCCTTCAGAACTTTCTAAGAAGTTCCAAATAAATAGTTGGGCCAGTTCATTTACGTTACAGAAGGATTTGGGGTTTTTTTTAAAAAAATGCTTCATTAAATAAAAGGAAGCAAAGAAAAACTTCACATCTTACAAAGCAGAGCCCCCCCCCCCCCACACACACATACACACACTGGGATAATGCCAGTTTCTTTTTTGAGAGAGAGAGTGAGCTCATGCGTGGGGGGTGGGGGAGAGGGAGAGGATCTTAATCAGGCTCCATGCTCCATCTCACAACCCTTGAGATCATGACCTTGAGATCAGGACTTGAGCCAATATCAAAAGTTGGATACTTAACTGAGTGCATCCTCCAGGCATCCCAACAATGTCAATTTCTAATTTTTCCTCATCCTGCCAAGTATCTAAATACATAAGAAACTATCTGGATAATAAACAGTCAGCTCTGATAGAGTTTTTAAAACAGATAATCATGTCAAAAAATGGACACTTCTCCAATGAAGACATAGAAATGGCTAGCAGGGAGTGGGAGTCAAGATGGCGGAGAAGTAGCAGCCTGAGACTACATCAGGTAACAGGAGATCAGCTCGATAGCTTATCTAAACATTGCAAACACCTACAAATCCAACGAGAGAATGAAGAGAAGAAGAACAGCAACTCTAGAAACAGAAAATCAACCACTTTCTGAAAGGTAGGACTGGCGGAGAAGTGAATCTAAAACGACGGGAAGATAGACCGCGGGGGGAGGGGCCGGCTCCCGGCAAGCGGCGGAGGAACGGAGCACAAAATCAGGACTTTTAAAAGTCTGTTCCACTTAGGGACATTGCTCCAGGGGCTAAACCGGGGTGAAGCCCACGCGGGGCCAGCGTGGCCCCAGGCCCCGCAAGGTCACAGAAGGATCGGGGGTGTCAGAGTGTCGGAGAGCTTGCAGGTATTAGAACGGAGAAACCGGCTGCAAAGACAGAGCCGAGGACTGAACTCTCAGCTCGGGGTTACCTTGAACTGGTCGCGGGCTGGGTGAGCTCGGAGCGCGGCTAGAGGCTGGGGATACGGGAGTGATTGGGTGCTGTCCTCTGGGGGCGCACTGAGGAGTGGGGCCCCAGGCTCTCGGCTCCTCCGGGCCGGAGACTGGGAGGCCGCCATTTTCATTCCCGTCCTCCGGAACTCTACGGAAAGCGTTCAGGGAACAGAAGCTCCCAAAAGCGAACCCGAGCCGATTACTTAGTCCGGCCGCCGGTAAGGGCGGTGCAATCCCGCCTCGGGCAAAGACACTTGAGAATCACTACAACAGGCCCCTCCCCCAGAAGATCAACAAAATATCCAGCCAGGACGAAGTTCATCTATCAAGGAGAAAGCAGATTCAATTCCTAAGACAGCAGAGCAATTCCAGAGGAGGAGAAAGCAAAGCACGGAACTCATGGCTTTCGCCCCATGATTCTTTAGTCTTGCGGCTACTTCAATTTTTTTTTCTTTTTTCAATTTTTTTTTCTTTTTTCAATTTTTTTTTCTTTTTTCTTTTTTCTTCTTCTGCTAAATTTTTTAAAACTTTTACCCTTTTCTTTTTTAACGTTTTTTGACTAGTTTATCTAAATATATATATTTTTTCTTTCTTTTTTATATTTTTTTATTTGTTTTATTTTTTAAATTTTTTTCTTTTCTTTTTTTTTTTCTTTTTTTTTCAGAACCTGTTTTTTATCCCCTTTCTCCCCCCCACAATTTGGGGTCTCTTCTGATTTGGTTACAGCGCATTTTTCCGGGGTCTTTGCCACCCTATTAGTAGTTTATTTGCTCCTTCATATCCTCTTATCTGGACAAAATGACAAGGCGGAAAAAATCACCACAAACAAAAGAACAAGAGACAGTACCGAAGGCTAGGGACCTAATCAACACAGACATTGGTACTATGTCAGATCAAGAGTTCAGAATGACGATTCTGAACATTCTAGCCGGGCTCGAAAAAGGCATGGAAGATATTAGAGAAACCCTCTCTGGAGATATTAAAGCCCTTTCTGGAGAAATTAAAGAACTAAAATCTAACCAAGTTGAAATCAAAAAAGCTATTAATGAGGTGCAATCAAAAATGGAGGCTCTCACTGCTAGGATAAATGAGGCAGAAGAAAGAATTAGTGATATAGAAGACCAAATGACAGAGAATAAGGAAGCCGAGCAAAAGAGGGACAAACAGCTACTGGACCATGAGGGGAGAATTCGAGAGATAAGTGACACCATAAGACGAAACAACATTAGAATAATTGGGATTCCAGAAGAAGAAGAAACAGAGAAGGGAGCAGAAGGTCTATTGGAGAGAATCATTGGAGAGAATTTCCCTAATATGGCAAAGGGAACAAGCATCAAAATCCAGGAGATGCAGAGAACCCCCCTCAAAGTCAACAAGAATAGGTCCACACCCCATCACCTAATAGTAAAATTGACAAGTCTTAGTGACAAAGAGAAAATCCTGAAAGCAGCCCGAGAAAAGAAGTCTGTAACATACAATGGTAAAAATATTAGATTGGCAGCAGACTTATCCACAGAGACCTGGCAGGCCAGGAAGAGCTGGCATGATATATTCAGAGCACTCAATGAGAAAAACATGCAGCCAAGAATACTCTATCCAGCTAGGCTATCATTGAAAATAGAAGGAGAGATCAAAATCTTCCAGGACAAACAAAAACTGAAAGAATTTGCAAACACCAAACCAGGTCTCCCGGAAATATTGAAAGGGGTCCTCTAAGCAAAGAGAGAGCCTAAAAGTAGTAGATCAGAAAGGTACAGAGACAATATACAGTAACAGTCACCTTACAGGCTACTAATGGCACTAAATTCATATCTCTCAATAGTTACCCTGAATGTTAATGGGCTAAATGCCCCAATCAAAAGACACAGGGTATCAGAATGGATAAAAAAACAAAACCCATCAGTATGTTGCCTACAAGAAACTCATTTTAGACGCGAAGACACCTCCAGATTGAAAGTGAGGGGGTGGAAAACAATTTACCATGCTAATGGGCATCAGAAGAAAGCTGGGGTGGCAATCCTTATATCAGATCAATTAGATTTTAAGCCAAAGACTATAATAAGAGATGAGGAAGGACACTATATCCTACTCAAAGGGTCTGTCCAACAAGAAGATCTAACAATTTTAAATATCTATGCCCCTAACGTGGGAGCAGCCAACTATATCAACCAATTAATAACAAAATCAAAGAAACACATCAATAATAATACAATAATAGTAGGGGACTTGAACACTCCCCTCACTGAAATGGACAGATCATCCAAGCAAAAGATCAACAAGGAAATAAAGGCCTTAAATGACACACTGGACCAGATGGACATCACAGATATATTCAGAACATTTCATCCCAAAGCAACAGAATACACATTCTTCTCTAGTGCACATGGAACCTTCTCCAGAATAGATCACATCCTGGGTCACAAATCAGGTCTCAACCGGTATCAAAAGATTAGGATTATTCCCTGCATATTTTCAGACCACAATGCTCTGATGCTAGAACTCAATCACAAGACGAAAGCTGGAAAGAACCCAAATACATGGAGACTAAACAGCATCCTTCTAAAGAATGAATGGGCTAACCAGGAAATTAAAGAAGAATTGAAAAAATTCATGGAAACAAATGATAATGAAAACACAACAGTTCAAACTCTGTGGGACACAGCAAAGGCAGTCCTGAGAGGAAAATATATAGCGGTACAAGCCTTTCTCAAGAAACAAGAAAGGTCTCAAGTACACAACCTAACCCTATGCGTAAAGGAGCTGGAGAAAGAACAAGAAAGAAACCCTAAACCCAGCAGGAGAAGAGAAATCATAAAGATCAGAGCAGAAATCAATGAAATAGAAACCAAAAAAACAATAGAAAAAATCAATGAAACTAGGAGCTGGTTCTTTGAAAGAATCAATAGGATTGATAAACCCCTGGCCAGACTCATCAAAAAGAAAAGAGAAAGGACCCAAATCAATAAAATCATGAATGAAAGAGGAGAGATCACAACTAACACCAAAGAAATACAGACAATTATAAGAACATACTATGAGCAACTCTACGCCAACAAATTGGACAATCTGGAAGAAATGGATGCATTCCTAGAGACATATAAACTACCACAACTGAACCAGGAAGAAATAGAAAACCTGAACAGGCCCATAACCAGTAAGGAGATTGAAACAGTCATCAAAAATCTCCAAACAAACAAAAGCCCAGGGCCAGATGGCTTCCCAGGGGAATTCTACCAAACATTTAAAGAAGAACTCATTCCTATTCTCCTGAAACTGTTCCAAAAAATAGAAATGGAAGGAAAACTTCCAAACTCATTCTATGAGGCCAGCATCACCTTGATCCCAAAACCAGACAAGGATCCCACCAAAAAAGAGAACTACAGACCAATATCCTTGATGAACACAGACGCAAAAATTCTCGCCAAAATACTAGCCAATAGGATTCAACAGTACATTAAAAGGATTATTCACCACGATCAAGTGGGATTTATTCCAGGGCTGCAGGGTTGGTTCAACATCCGCAAATCAATCAATGTGATACAACACATTAATAAAAGAAAGAACAAGAACCATATGATACTCTCAATAGATGCTGAAAAAGCATTTGACAAAGTACAGCATCCCTTCCTGATCAAAACTCTTCAAAGTGTAGGGATAGAGGGCACATACCTCAATATTATCAAAGCCATCTATGAAAAACCCACCGCAAATATCATTCTCAATGGAGAAAAACTGAAAGCTTTTCCATTAAGGTCAGGAACACGGCAGGGATGTCCATTATCACCACTGCTATTCAACATAGTATTAGAAGTCCTAGCCTCAGCAATCAGACAACAAAAAGAAATTAAAGGCATCCAAATTGGTAAAGAAGAAGTCAAACTATCACTCTTCGCAGATGATATGATACTATACGTGGAAAACCCAAAAGACTCCACTCCAAAACTGCTAGAACTTGTACAGGAATTCAGTAAAGTGTCAGGATATAAAATCAATGCACAGAAATCAGTTGCATTTCTGTACACCAACAACAAGACTGAAGAAAGAGAAATTAAGGAGTCAATCCCATTCACAATTGTACCCAAAACTATAAGATATCTAGGAATAAACCTAACCAAAGAGACTAAGAATCTATACACAGAAAATTATAAAGTACTCATGAAAGAAATTGAGGAAGACACAAAAAAAATGGAAAAATGTTCCATGCTCCTGGATTGGAAGAATAAATATTGTGAAAATGTCTATGCTACCTAAAGCAATCTACACATTTAATGCAATCCCTATCAAAATACCATCCATTTTTTTCAAAGAAATGGAACAAATAATCCTAAAATTTATATGGAACCAGAAAAGACCTCGAATAGCCAAAGGAATATTGAAGAACAAAGCCAAAGTTGGTGGCATCACAATTCCGGACTTCAAGCTCTATTGCAAAGCTGTCATCATCAAGACAGCATGGTACTGGCACAAAAACAGACACATAGATCAGTGGAACAGAATAGAGAGCCCAGAAATCGACCCTCAACTCTATGGCCAACTCATCTTCGACAAAGCAGGAAAGAATGTCCAATGGAAAAAAGACAGCCTCTTCAATAAATGGTGCTGGGAAAATTGGACAGCCACATGCAGAAAAATGAAATTGGACCACTTCCTTACACCACACACGAAAATAGACTCCAAATGGATGAAGGACCTCAATGTGAGAAAGGAATCCATCAAAATCCTTGAGGAGAACGCAGGCAGCAACCTCTTCGACCTCAGCCGCAGCAACATCTTCCTAGGAACAACGGCAAAGGCAAGGGAAGCAAGGGCGAAAATGAACTATTGGGATTTCATCAAGATCAAAAGCTTTTGCACAGCAAAGGAAACAGTTAACAAAACCAAAAGACAGCTGACAGAATGGGAGAAGATATTTGCAAACGACATATCAGATAAAGGGCTAGTATCCAAAATCTATAAGGAACTTAGCAAACTCAACACCCAAAGAACAAACAATCCAATCAAGAAATGGGCAGAGGACATGAACAGACATTTCTGCAAAGAAGACATCCAGATGGCCAACAGACACATGAAAAAGTGCTCCACGTCACTCGGCATCAGGGAAATACAAATCAAAACCACAATGAGATATCACCTCACACCAGTCAGAATGGCTAAAATTAACAAGTCAGGAAATGACAGATGCTGGCGAGGATGTGGAGAAAGGGGAACCCTCCTCCACTGTTGGTGGGAATGCAAGCTGGTGCAACCACTCTGGAAAACAGCATGGAGGTTCCTCAAAATGTTGAAAATAGAACTACCCTATGACCCAGCAATTGCACTACTGGGTATTTACCCTAAAGATACAAACATAGTGATCCGAAGGGGCACGTGTACCCGAATGTTTATAGCAGCAATGTCTACAATAGCCAGACTATGGAAAGAACCTAGATGTCCATCAACAGATGAATGGATAAAGAAGAGGTGGTATATATACACAATGGAATACTATGCAGCCATCAAAAGAAATGAAATCTTGCCATTTGCGACGACGTGGATGGAACTAGAGCGTATCATGCTTAGTGAAATAAGTCAATCGGAGAAAGACAACTATCATATGATCTCCCTGATGTGAGGACATGGAGAAGCAACATGGGGGGGTAGGGGGATAGGAGAAGAATAAATGAAACAAGATGGGATTGGGAGGGAGACAAACCATAAATGACTCTTAATCTCACAAAACAAACTGGGGGTTGCTGGGGGGAGGTGGGATTGGGAGAGGGGGAGCGGGCTATGGACATTGGGGAGGGGAGGCGAACCATAAGAGACTATGGACTCTGAAAAACAACCTGAGGGTTTTGAAGGGTCAGGGGTGGGAGGTTGGGGGAACAGGTGGTGGGTAATGGGGAGGGCACGTTTTGCATGGAGCACTGGGTGTTGTGCAAAAAGAATGAATACTGTTGCGCTGAAAAAATAAATAAAATGGAAAAAAAAAAAAAGAAATGGCTAGCAGACACATGAAAAAATTTTCATAATCATTAGCCACCAGGGAAATTCAAATCAAAACCACACTGAGATACCACCTTATACCAGTTAGAATGACAAAGATTAACAAGGCAGGAAAGAACAAATGTTGTAGAGGATGTGGAGAAAGGGAACTCTCTTAGACTGTTGGTGGGAATGCAAGTTGGTGCAGCCACTTTGGAGAACAGTGTGGAGATTCCTCAAAAAAAATAAAAAATAGAGCTACCCTACGACCCAGCAATTGCACTACTGGGTATTTACCCCAAAGATACAGATGTAGTGAAAAGAAGGGCCGTATGTACCCCAATGTTCATAACAGCAATATCCACAATATCCAAACAGTGGAAAGAGCCAAGATGCCACTCAACAGATGAATGGATAAAGAAGATTTGGTCCATATATACAATAGAATATTACTCAGCCATCAGAAGGGATGAATACCAAACTGTCCCATCAACATGGATGGGACTGGAGGATATTAAGCTAAGTGAAATAAGTCAAGCACAGAAAGTGAGTTATTATATGGTTTCACTTGCTTGTGGAACATAAGCAATAGCATGGAGGACATTAGAAGGAAGGGAAAAGTGAAGGGGGAAAAATCGGAGAGGAAATGAACCATGAGAGACTGTGGACTCCAAGAAACAAACTGAGGATTAGAGGGGAGGGGCTAGGGGGATGGGTGAGCCTGGCGGTGGGTATTAAGGAGGGCACACATTGCATGGAGCACTGGGGGTTATACGTAAACAATGAATCTTGGAACACTGCATCAAAAACTAATGACGTATTTTATGGTGACTAACATAACACAATAAAAATTTAAGAAAAATTTAAAAAATAAAAATTTAAAAAAAAAGAAAAGAAAAGGTTTTTAAAAAAATCCTCTTTGTATGTATGCAACCGCTAATACCCGAGAGACCACGGGTAAGCCACAGCCTCCTGAACAATAAATTGGACATAACACTGATTCCCCATCTCCAAGAAAACATGTATACCTAGCATAATAGCACCTAATATAAGACTCAAAAAATATTAACTTCCACCTCCCCCAATACCCACATGTCACATATATATAGAATAAAACATGTAAGACCATAATCCAAAATATTAGCAGAGGTTATCTGTTGGATATAGGCTTGGGCTTTTCCAATTTTTTTTTCAATTTTCAACAATGTGTGCAGTGTGTGTGTGTATGTATACAGTGTATACACACAAACATTTATAGGTAAGATGTATCTTGTATAATTAGAAAAATACTCTGTAAAATATGTGGATGAATACTTTCCATTATACCTAAACATCTCTGTCCTTTCATGTCTGGAGCTGTACAGGCTACTGAAACACTGTGAAAAAAGATAGTGGCATGCCCTCATTCCACACTTTTAACACCATTAGAATGTTAGCCAATATGTCATAAATAGTGCAAGCTGAATACCAACAGTTAAAGAAAAAATAAAAGACACCTGTGCTTCAAAACACCCTGTCTGATAACTGTTACGGCTTGCAAGACACAGACCAGAATAACCAGAGTCTCACCCGTGTTTTATCCTTGAAGCTTGCTTGAGCCTGGTGCGTTGGTAAGTGTTCAGTAAATATTTGTTCAAAGAACTAATAAATGAATGTAACAGGGAAGTGATGGATAATCATAATGGCTTTCATGGTTTCTATTTTGTTTTGTTCTTCCTTGGCAACAAAAAGACTTGGACAAACAATGTTCAAAGAAATATATCCGGAATGAGACAAGAATTGTTGAGCATTAAGAAGGTGAAGCACAGTGTATGATTATTACATGAACGACATCTCCTGAAACCAGAAATTAGCCCCATCTTTTTAAAAAAATTGTGACAGTGTCACACATGAAACATGCTGAACCAATTTTCTTATACTTTCTGGAAACACATTCATCTCTTCACTGAAAGAGCATGAAAAATTCTAATTCCCAAGAGGACTTCTGAGGGGGAAAAAAGGGCAATATCAGGAGCAATGAAATGGCAGTCTCCTCCCTCTCCTGCTCTCTTCATGTCATTGTAAGTTCTAAGACAAAATCCCAAGTGGATGCAGTAAGTTCTAGGACAAAATCCCAACCGGAGAGCAATGCTTACACTGGGCACCACTGCACCATCTGAACGCTCTTCTCCATGAAGGCGAGCCTTCCCACCCAGGCAACAAGCCCTTGCTCTCTGAGGTGCCATTTCCACACAGAAGTGTAAGAACAGCATGGCATACTCGCTGTTGCTTCAGCTTTATGGGTTTTGGTTTTGAGCGAGTACTACCAAAGCAAGAATCAATGAAATAAAAAGATTCCCTAAAATTTACATGAAAGGTTGAAGAAACAGAAGGGACAGAACTTGAAGAAAGATAACCCCATCTCTCTGTTAGATGCCCACATTCAAACCTCTAAGTTCTAAAAAGATGGGAGCATGACAGGATGGTGAAGAGGATCTTACTTTGGTTTGGGCTAATAGTTTTCTCAATGTTTAGAGGACTTCCTGTTGTGACTCCCAAAATATGACCCCCACCACCCAACAATCCCTTAGTACAAAGCATGGCTGGGTGAACTATAAAAAGACTGCCCAAAAGGTAAACTAGTAAACCTAATGACAAGGGTGATGCTAATACCAAGGGTGGTGCTTCTACCCCACACAACTGCTTTTGCTGGTCATCTTCACTCCCCAGGACAAGCCTGCAAGGAGGTAATACTGACCCCTCACAGTCCAGCTGAAGAAATGAGACCCAGAGAAAGCAGATAACCCAATGGAATTTCCAGAACTGCTGAACACAGATTCAGAACCAAAAGTCTAACCCAGGCTCCCCTGACCCCAAATCTCTTAAAACCACCAAATTTGTATCCCTCAGGCACTTTTTTGTTTTGTTTTGTTTTGTTTTGTTTAGATTTTATTTATTCATTTGACAGACAGAGATCACAAGCAGGCAGAGAAGCAGGCAGAGAGAGAGGAAGGGAAGCAGGCTCCCCACTGAGCAGAGAGCCCGATGCGGGGCTCAATCCCAGGACCCTGGGACCATGACCTGAGCTGAAGGCAGAGGCTTTAACCCACTGAGCCACACAGGCGCCCCCCCCTCAGGCACTTTGTATTCACTGGATCCTCTGGGTGGAACTTTCTTCCCCTCCATCCGCATCTCTCCATAACTCTTACTCGTCCTTTGATGTCCAGCTTAAATGTCACTGCCTCAGAAAAGCCTTACCTGTCCGTTCAACTCAAAGTGAGCACCTGCTGGGGTCTTGCTTGGCATCCTGTCCTTTTCCTTTAGGGCATTACCCTCAGGGTGACATATGTGTTCAGTTGTGTGCGTATGTCTTCAGTGCCACTTTCAGAGCTAAACTGCGACAGACAGGCAAGGGCCATGTCTACAAATGGAATTATTAAATATTTGTTGGCTGACTGATCCACTGGCTGAAATGACCAAGTATGACAATGATTTTAAAAGATGGTGGTGAAGGCATTTGCACCCTGCCTGTTCTGAACACAGGAGCTTCTGTTCATCTGTTTATATCTTCAGCTACCTCATAAGATATTTACACAAAGCACTGTTAAGAGAAAAAATTGGAAATGACTGTACTCTTCCATGATGCTTCCCTATCAGCAGACACAGATAACAAAAGAGGCTTGAGAAAATCTGCTGAGTCCACCAAGCATCTGGCGAAGGAGACAAGGTATCTTTTTTCTTCTGTTTTATTTATGTCATTTGTGCCATACTATATAGATACTGACTTGATAGGGATATACCATTTAAATACAAAATATAATGAAAACCTAATTGTAACTGAAGAATGATAACAGGATCTAGTTCCCTATGGATAAAAGACACTCCAAAAGTTGTCTGTATCTTTCCATCTTTCTCACTGTCCAGAGAGAACCCAATTCTGGGGCAGAATCCAGGGACCTCAAGAGATCACACGCCACTGAAATGGTTAGTTGGGATCTACCACTGGCCAGATGTTCTAAGGATTGCTACCTTTCCCTTCATTGATGCCTCCCTCCCATGTGATCCTTCAGCTTCCAACCTAGAGTAAAGGATCACCAGCCTTTACAGTCTGGATATTTAAGGGATTCAGTAAAGTGATGTCACTGATTAGAATGATTTTTTTTAAAAGATCCAATTAATTATTTATTTATTAGAGAGAGAGAGAGGGAGAGAAAGAGAGTGAGTGTGTGAGAGCAGGAAAGAACAGAGGGAGAGGGAGAAAGAATCTGAAGCAGACTCCACACTGAGCAGAGAGACTGATGCAGGGCTCAATCCTATAACCTGGAGAACATGGTCTGAGCCAAAACCAAGAGTCGGACACTTAACCTATCTGAACCACCCAGGTGCCCCTAGAAGGACTTTTAAAAGCAGTAAAGTCTCAGTGTGTACAAAGTAATGACACATCATACTGGCAATGATCATGTTACCAGCACCAAGAATATAAAACGATTTGCTTGTTTTACTGAAACAAGTTCTTTGACACAGAAACATGGCACCCCAATCATGTTGCTATGGTAACACAGTCCTCACCCCCGACTCTCCCCTTTCTTTGGAGGTGAGTCGGGCTCCAAACCCAAGTCACTTGTCACAGTGTCCCTTTGGATCTTCCTCTGGGCCTCAATAGGAGTGACACATCACAAAAAGTTCATAGCAATAAAATCAGTAATAAAATCGAATCAGCAAATAATATCAATAAAATCAGTAATAGAAAACAATCAGCCTAAACATCAAAATAACTAGGTAAAATCAGCCTGAAAATCAGCACTTAAGGTATATGAAAGTCTAGATTTCCCAGAGCAATTTTTGCAACAAATGACTTAAAATATATTTAAAGATCCAATATTATTTCACAGAGGCCTTATTTTGATGAAATAAGAAGATTCTCTAATGTGGAAGAAACTATGTCTGTTGAAAATTTGTCACCTGAATTAATGCTAGAATTTTTAGATAATAAATTTTTAAAAAATTCTCCTTGTATGGAATTCTTATTGCAAAGTTACTTTTGGATCATGGCAGATTATTGACTCCCAACCCAAGTATTCAATAATTTGATACAGATGCTTGAAACTCAAGGAGTTTACTAAACTCTATGCTTGCTTTTAGAAAGGATTACCCACTTACCAGAAAATTGAAAGGTAAACAAAGTATTTGTTATATCAAAATCTACTAGTTAATGCATAAAAGAACATACTCTAATTTTAATAATTCAAGGATATTTTCTATCTTCTACATGAGATTTTAACTCCTTACAATTTAACTTTTTTTTTTTAAAAGATTTTATTTATTTATTTGACAGAGAGAAATCACAAGAGAGGCAGGCAGAGAGAGAGGAAGGGAAGCAGGCTCTCCACTGAGCGGAGAGCCGCTCTCCACTGAGCGGAGAGCCCGATGTGGGACTCGATCCCAGGACCCTGAGATCATGACCTGAGCTGAAGGCAGTGGCTTAACCCACTGAGCCACCCAGGCGCCCTACAATTTAACTTTTATTCGATGTCACGTCATACTAGGCTGTGAGAAAACCCGAACACAATCTGAAATTTTCCACTGGACGACTGAGACCATTACATTTTCTTTCAAGAAATACGTAAACACAGACAACGTTATCTGTTGCACTTCCCTTGCCTGCAAGGGACAGAGGCTCCCAAGTCAAATGCCTTATAAAATAAAGACATTTTGGGGGTGCTTGGGTGGCCCCATCAGTCCTAATCTCTGTGTCTTGAGAGGAGCCCTGGGTCAGCTCCATGCCCAGCGTGAAGTTGGCTGGGGATTCTCTCTCTCCCTCTGCCCTTCTCCCTGCTCACTCACTCTAAATAAGAAGTAAGTAAACAAACAAATAAATAGATAAATAATTTTTTTTAACAAAATAAAAATAAAGACAGTTTTCTCCAGGAAATAAGAAGCTGGAAAATAGGAAGCTTCAGGTACATAATTTCCTGAGGCTTTAACTTTGTTTCTCTCTGACTCTTGGCTCTGCCCTTCTCTATACAGTAGATTTATCATTGGCAAAATCCCACACACACATATAAAATAACTGTGTCCTTCTTGCTATTATATCTAGATAGACCAATGTCTTCCTACTGCCTCCTGCATGATTCCACAGGGAGGTCAACAATCTAAAAACTGAATTCATATTTTTTTTTCCCAAATCAAGTAGTTAGGAAAGTACATCTCTCAGTATGAGTAACATTGAGCATTAGACCACAGGGCCTTGTTTCTTCCCTCTTTTCCTGTGCCCCACATCTAATTCTCGACCAGAATGCCTATTTTGTCTCTGTAGGCTGGATCCAGTTTGCAGTTTATCAAGCACTTAGACTTATCATCCCCCACAATCCTGTGCCTTCAGGCCATGAGCACCAGCTGACTTGGAACCCCTCCTCAGAGGTCAATGTCAGGACCACAAGGCCCTTTCTCCTAAATGTCACTGTCAGTCACTTCCCTTTACTTCTGAAGCCATAGGAATGGGGTTGGGGGGGAGTTGCTTCCTGTGGTCATTACCACTCCATACTTCATAGCAGAGTTTCTTGACCTCAGAAATACCGACATTTCAAGTTAGATACTTCTTTGTTATTGAGGTTTGTTCTGTACATTTAAAAATGTGCAGCAGCATTTCAGACCTCTACCCACTGGATGGCAGTGACTCCTCCCTATAAGTTCCCATCATCAAGAATATCTCCAGACATTGCCAAACACCTTGGGGGAAGGATAAAATCATCCAGGGTTGAGGACCACTATCTTAGACTTTGTTTTTTACTCTTTGGCTACCTTGTTAGTAGCTTCATACCTAGTTAACCCTTCTCCTAGGAAATTCTCTCATTTGGGTGGCCGGTGTAGTTTCTGTCTTCTGCCTGGACCCTCCAGTGTTGTCTAATAACATCTCCTGTGTGGGTTTTGCATTTTGATTTTCACCATGGCTGGTTTGAGGTAAGGACCCGTGATTCTACATAGTCAGCTGCTAAGCCTTCTACCCTCCACTTGGCCATCCATCTTGACCTCCAAACACATTTCTCACCTAGTTTTCATCAAGTTTTTTTCCAAATGCTGGATAGCCTATAGAAGAGGATCCACACCTCTTTATCTTGGCCTTCTGAGATCTCCAGAAGTCAGAGAATTTTCCTACAATTCCCAAGAGGATGACCCAGCCATGCATTTTGGGACATGTTGGTTATCTTTTCTGAGCCTCATTTTCCCCTCTGTAAGATAACGAACTGCTTAACTTGAGAGTCACTGGAAGATGAGAGATAAATAAGTCATGAGGCAATACAGTTCAGTAAATGGTAGATTTTATCTATTTAGCTATTATGATTGTTTTTATCATTACTATTTAGGTAAATAGCTAAGTGTGTAAAATAGGGCTTCTGTAAATTTTATCTCCAGTGACAGAGACTACAGTTATTCTTTTCTAACATACTAACAACGTTTCACTGTGCACATGGCCACCAAACTGAAGACTATGTGTTGTAGCTTCTCTTCCAGCGAGATGTGATCACATCACTAGGTTCTAGCCAACAGGATGAGAACAGAAGGACTAATGCAACTTATGGGTCATGTCCTTAACAAGAAAGAACGTGCCTACCTCTTTCTTTCTCTAGTTCCTGCTGACTGACGTATGTATGGGACGATCTGAGCAGGAACATCCATTGTGAACCACTGGATGAAAGGCATGCAAGATGGTAGACCAACAGCAACAACAAAAAGCTTATCTTACACAACTATCGTTTTCAGGTCTCTTCATCATAGCAGCCAAACTTCATCGCAACAAATACTTTTCCTTTATGATATACACCTCCCACAATTTAGCCTCAACTTGCCATTTCTTTAAAAAATCCTTTGTGGTTTTGTGTTGGTGGATTTGAACACTGGGAAAAAAAATTTTCCAGGACCCCTCATCCAGGAACATGATGTTTCTCTCCATAATGGCTACAACATATATTTTTCTCCTGAGGGGAAAACAGTACTCTACAGTACTAGTTTTAGTACTCTGTATTTTAAGTACAAATGGCTTCTCTGATATCTAGCTCTCTTTTTTTCTCGTTCTCTTCTCTTTAGGATAGGAGCTTTTTAGGCTCCAAAACTGTTGCATGAGATGAGAACATTAACATATTTGAACTTACTTATGTCAATATCACACTGAAAATTAAGATGCCAGGTGAGTGTCTAAAAAATAAAGGTGCCAGAAACACGTTAGAACCTAGGGTAGGAAAAGCCCAGGCAACCTGAAGAAAATAATCCAAGGCTTAAAAACCAACAACAGAGAGCCTGATCCATGAAAAATGAGGATTACAACGTATGAGGATAAAGTAGAGTTAAATTCACTGCAGAAAGCTGCAACCTATCACTATACGTGAGACTTTCTATGGAAGGGCAATGCTTTTGTATTTGGGCAATGAAATTCCCTCTGGGACCTCCCCATTCATCTAATTTAATAAGCATTCATTAATCATGAATGGGTATCTTTGTGGACAAAGTTAAAGCAAAATGCCAAGTTTTCATCAAAACCATCTCTGCAGATTTTTTCTTCCTTGCTGAATTTGCCCAGAGTCAGCAAAAGAAGGCAAAATCACTTTCTTTGTGCTAAGACTCCAGAGCTACAGTCACTGGTGCCCATTCACTAATGCCAACTCCAACTGCTGATTTAAGAAACACTTGACAAGTAGAAAAACCTACCACATCAGTATACACTGAGTGAGAGAATAAATCTTGCAATTCAAACTCTATCTACTTAGTCATGACACAACCCAACTTTCTGGCAAGTGACACTTCCAACATGAAAAGAAAAATGGAATTCAGAGAAAATAAAGACAGAAGTTTCGTGCCCTTATGAAAGAATCTTCATTTGCAGGTGAGAACATGGGGCCCACAAAGGTCTTAGAACTTGTGTCAGGCAGCAGAAGAGCCTACCGTGGACCCCAGAATTTGGCTCACAGCAGGGTCCCCATCTCTGTTCTCCATTGCAGTACATTCAAGACCAAGGATGACATCTGAGTAGTAAAAATGAGTTGGAATCTTTCAAATTAGTCTTTCAATTAGTTTGACAGTTGGGAAAAAAAAAAAGGAACATAACTTCCTCATATCACTCATATCACAGGGCTGAGGCAAGGCACACTTTTCAGAGGAAAGAGATTTGAAGTGGGAGTGATCCCTATTCCAGGCATGACTCTGCTAATAACTTTCGGAGATGACTTAGATGAATTCAGGTAATGTACAATGAGGGGATTGATTCATATTCTTAAAGGCCTCTTCTGCGCTCTGCATCTAGGATCCTAGGACTGGAAGAAAGATCCTGGAACACCCTGAATTGCCTTGGCATTTTGAAATCAAATTTATCCATCTTCCCTGTCTTCTAACCTTTTCACGACTTGGTAATAAGAAGTGAAGGAAGTACTGGAGGAAAAAAAAACAATACAAGCAGCTAAATAAATTATTAATATTGTCTTCCACCTTCAACTCCCTGAACCAAAACAGAGGTCTAAAGCTATAAAGCCCATTTCTAACATTCCAGCTCAGACAAACTAAAAAGAAACAACAAAGCCATCCTCCCACTTGCTCCATTCATTCTTTCAGAGAGAACCATCAACTTCCCTGCTTGGTGGTCTTTGCTGACTACCCTCCTTATTTCTAACTACTAAAGTCTTGATATTTCCTTTAAGACCCAACTTGAGCCCTAGTTCCTCCATGTAGCATTCACCCAGTCCTTTGCAATGACTTTTTTTTGACCATCGGTTTCCCATCCAAGTACTAACCAGGCCCGACCCTGTTTAGCTTCCGAGATCAGAGGAGATCGGGTGCGTTCAGGGTGGTATGGCCATAGACTTGACCATCGGTTTGATTCTTAACTGCTTGACCCTTGGTCTCAGTGAATGAATGCCCTGTCCCAAAACTAGATCAAAGTTCTCTCTCTACAGGAAATGACTTGGACCTATTTTTATACCTCATGTACTAGCCTACACATAGCAGGTGCCTAATAAATATTTGTTGTTGGTCATGATGACAGCAATGGTTCCCAAGGGTGATAAAAGTCGGAAATGGTAGAAAGTAAGTTACTGGGTGGGGGCGTGAATTACATGAGACTAGGCATAACACAGTTGTAAAAACTCAACACAGACTGGATGAAGGAGGATAATGGAGGGTGAGGGAAAGGGATAGCCGTTGGGTTACTCGATACTGATGCCAGTAAAATTATTCACCATCAATAAGTGATTCTACCATCCTACTTAGAATTCACTACAATCAGGAATTATTCTTATTTATCCAAATTATCTTCACTTGCTCTAGCACAAGAGGTAAAAATAATTTGAATTGCCTAGTTAGTCCAGAAAGTCTCTCTGGTTGCCATTATCTCAAAAATCTATACACAATTTTTTTTTAAAGGAATTCTACTACTTCCCTGGGTAATTTTTTCCCAGCTTCCTATTGCTTGACAGTATTCTGATCTAGTAGTTCCTAATCCTGGTTGGCCAAAGAATCATTTGGAAGCTCTTAATAACATGCATGGATCCCACTGCCAGAAATTGAGATACAGTCCTTCTCCATGGGGCATATGAACAGGTACTATTTTAAAAGTCCTAGGTAATTCTGATTTATGATGGATTTTAAGAAGACTGGCCTATATCACACTGTTACAGCCAATCAGGTTTTCTACACTGCATATGTTCTTGTCCGTGGCTTTCTTTGTCCCAAATCCTTGCCTTGCAGAAAAAAATCCTCATTTCATTATCCAGCTATAAATGTTGGCTTTAATCACTCCTACCACAAAACACTTCAAAACAATTGGGCAAAGAGTTCCTTGTGGGTTTTTTCCTGTGGAAGTCTTGATCACCACAGACTTGGAAGGCTAACCTCTCACAATCCTACCCTTCTGTATTACATATTAGCCAAGACTTAAACTGGCTGCAATATTTTTAAGGATATCTCACTAGTTACTCCTTTAACAACTGAGTAGATATATCCACGCTTTCATGAGTCTAATACTCCCAAAATAAACCTCCCATTTCAACGGGGTTGCAAAAAGAAACATAAACTAAATAAAAGCTCTAACAATGAGCATCTGAAATTGTAAGATCTTTTTTTGATATGATCCCTCAATATACAGAGGCAGTAGAAAGTAGCAGTGAAGGGTGGTGCTTTCTTATCAAGCATATCTGGTTTCAGACCCCACATATTAGTGATGACCTTGAACAAGTCACTTGACTAATCCACCCTGTAATGTCTTTTTTTTTTTTAAGATTTTTTATTTAGTTATTTGACAGAGAGAGATCACAAGTAGACAGAGAAGCAGGCAGAGAGAGAGAGAGGGAAGCAGGCTCCCCGCTGAGCAGAGAGCCCGGCACGGGACTCGACCCCAGGACCCCGAGATCACGACCTGAGCCAAAGGCAGCGGCTTAATCCACTGAGCCACCCAGGCGCCCACCCTGTAATGTCTTTAACCAGAAAAGAGATCATTTTAAACCATCTCAGAGAGTTGTCGTGAGGATTTAATGAGATTGTCCATGAAAAGTCTCTGGCAGGGGCGCCTGGGTGGCTCAGTGGGTTAAAGCCTCTGCCTTCGGCTCAGGTCATGATCTCAGGGTCCTGGGATCAAGCCCCGCATGGGGCTCTCTACTCAGCAGGGAGCCTGCTTCTTCCCTGTCTCTCTGCCTGCCTCTCTGCCTACTTGTGATATCTCTCTCTATCAAATAAATAAAATATTTTTTAAAAAGTCTCTGGCATATAATGAATACTCAGTAAAGTTCTTTTTTAGTTTCCTCTGGTAGAAATTCATTGATTTTGCAATATGCAGGCAGAATTAGAATCCTAATGTTCATAGTATTTGCTACATTAAGCAGTTTTTCCTAAATCAAGCTCGGCAGACTTCTGCGTATAAACTGTAACTATTTCTGTGATCTATAATTTGCACATCATTTAAAACTTCATGGTTTAATTTGTTCAACACCTTCCATATTTATGGAGAAATAAATTTCAGTTTCTTACTGTTTGCAAGCTTTTCCCCCAGTAGTTGCAATTCACTCAAAGCTTCAGAGGTAAAAAATTTAGCACTTTATTTCTTAAATAATTTGGTCAAATATTTTACCCAACTAATTTTAAACAACATGTAACCAAAATTTAGAATAGCCCATTACAAAAACATTTCAATGTGATTATAGAACACTAAAGGTGATCTTCTGAGATTCTTCAAAGTTTTAAACATTCCCAAAATCTGATTTATGGAAAGTCAAGAGAAAAAGCACTTACTACCACACTAAATTGTTTTGTTTTATTCTGATATTCAACATCAGCTGACTTTGCATATCAATCATCCTAACTCTGTATATGCAAAATATTTACAAATATTGACCATTGGGCAAATACCACAATTGGCAGAATATCAGATGGTTTGGTCATAATCATGGCTTGTATACACACCCAACTAATTCCAAGTAATTTTTGCCTATAGGCTTAATTTAACAAGGCCATTTTGAAGATGATTCAGTCCTCTACCAGCATGTATAATTGTATTATTATGACAAAAGAAAAACAAATAATCTCACATTATGCCTGAGTTTTTAACAGAATCTACCATAATACTTAATAATATTGTCAAGTGTTTCATCTTCAACAAAATTAGCTTCCCAACATTTATTACAACAACTGAATGGAAATAATCAAGCCATTATTGGAATTAGCTTACTTGATTTTTCTACTTGAAGCAGCTGATGACACTGATATAAAATTTATACAATTTAGGGGTGCCTGGGTGGCTCAGTGGGTTAAAGCATCTGCCTTTGGCTCAGGTCATGATCCCAGGGTACTGGGATCGAGCCCCACATCGGGCTCTCTGCTCAGTGGGGAGCCTGCTTCTGCTTCTCTGCCTACTTGTGATCTCTGTCAATAAAATATTTAAAAAAAATTTATACAATTTAATATTTACAAAACTCTTCTACTAGCAAAGTCAATACAAATAGCTCTCTCCTTGCTTCATTTTTTGGCACAAGATAATTTGAAATAGATGGGCTCAATAACTCAGGCAAACAGCCATTTATTCTAAAGAAAGGGGCAGAGTGGTGATAAAAGCACTTTCTGCAGCATTATGTGCTCAGTCATTTTTCCACATTCAATCTCTTCAACATAATCAGTAGTTCCTGAAATAGCTCCCGATGCTCCTTCAGATTTGTATCTTTGGTTTTCGTGCAGTTACTAATATCACTCTCCCCTGCCCCACCCAGTGGTATATACTTAAAACTCATTAGGGTCAAATGGGTTTACTGAAATTTGTGTTAAAAAACAATAGCACAAATGGTAGCTTGAACTGAAACTCAGACTTCTGGGGTTTCTTATTGCGCACTAAATAGAAATGACATCTCCAGACTTTCATAAACCCAATCTCCCCCTAATTGATTTTCTATTTCACCTGGCTTCCAGAAAGAAAGCAGTAAAATTTGAAACAGCGGATGATTTGGCTTGTAAGAGTTCGCTCTGATAACTCTGCAATAATTCTCACAACTGGGCAAAACAAACACATAGGTATGGATTTGTACCAGAAAGTACTGGAAATCACCACAGCGATGGAAATCACCACAGCAGTGATGACAGGGATGAAATCACCACAGCAGAAGTACATAGATTTGTCTCTATGGGCATCATGACAGGACCGTTCAACCTCTATTTCCCCCACACATGTTTCACGTGTTCCTAATGTATAATTTACTATTTCCCACTAGCCCTGCTTCCTAGCGGCCTGAACAGTCTGCGCACTTTGTAGCCAATGCCACAGCCCAACCAGTTGGAAATCCAAATGGCCAGCAGGAAGGGCAGTATCAAGGACTTCTTCCATCACAACTTAAGACTGTAAGTAGTTAACTCTCCATCTATACTAATGGCCAAAAGGGCTTACTTTTATCATCCTGTATGCAGCCTAGGAAAAGGAGCTGTTAACTTACCTTGCTTCTGGAAAGGACTGGGAAAAAGAAGCAGGTCATCATCAGCTGGCTTTCAGATTTAATCACAATTTAAAGGGGGAACTCTGTTCCCGGCAAATGTATCTCATGCACAACTGAATGAGACTGTGGTAGAACAACATGGTTTATTTTTAATATGACATTAATGATATCACTTGGTTAAAAAATAAAATACTAGATACATGCTAAACCAGACAGAACGTCAAGACATAAGACATAAATCGTGTCTGCCCTGGGGAAACAAGGATATATGGTAACTCTACCCTTTACATGTATATTTTGTCATAGCGATATATAGTAGCATATGCCTAAAAAGGAAAATTGCCTATTTCCACATGCCAAGGAGAGAGACGAATCAGATTCAAACATCTGATTAGCTAGTTTAATAAATAAACATCCACAGAATCAACCTGCCTTCCTTCCCTAATCTTTACTTGACTCAGGAACAAAGTTAATTTTTTTAAGTGGGTATCATAAAATCCTAATTTTAACAACATTATTTGATCTACGGCAGTCATTAGGAGAAATGGGATGAAACAAGCAAGTTTCGGGGAGAGGTGTTTATGTATGCACGTCTCTATAGGGTTAACTTGACAGTTTTCCCAGTTGAAATTTTTTTAATTCCCACCAGTAAAAACCTTGGAAACTAACTCACTTAGTTCACTCAATGCATTGTGAGTATAAAAGCTCCTTGTGTGAAATGTTTGTTCTACAGAAAGAAACTTCATCCCATAACAAGAAAAGAAAAGTTAATAAAATAATAATATACTCATGTTAATTCTTGAGCCCACCGAAATTACTAGAAGACCCTCTTGACTTATTATGATTCTTTGAGTAAGGGGCTATTTTTTTAAAAAAATAACTTATAGGAAAACATTATTCATCATTCAGAATAAATGATATCCCCTTAATCTGTCGATGTGATGTTCTACATGGTGATTTTTCCATATAAATAAAGATAACCATTTATGTCTCCAAATTTTAATCACTTGATGATATTATATTATAAAAGATATTTGCCAAACATTATTCAGTCTTCTCTTAATGGCACAAGATAGCCTTTCTGTTGAGGTTAGAAACACAGTTTGTTCCTAAAATAATGACCCAGACAACTTAGTGTCATATTTTTTTTTCTGTGAAGTTCTGCCTTAACTGGTGTTAGCTTTTTCTTGTTGCTGGGATCTGTGAGGTCCTGGGATTCCATTTTCTTTTCATAAATAGCTGGTTAGACTCTAGGGTTAGTGCTTTGTTATTCCTCTGAAGAGGACTATTTGACTTTTATATCCATTTTTTAACTTACTTATGTTATGAATTCACAGCTTTGTCAGTTTTATAATTGATGTCAAATCTTACTGTTAGCTGCGAGGGAAGTTATGGTATCAGTAAACTTTTGAGAATGGTCTCTCCTTAATGTTTTTATTCCTTTGCAAAAGTGGAACAAACATGTATTCTACACCGAGTTAGGTGTTTTAGGTTCATTATCTAAATCAAAATCCATGTGCAAATTAGTGGTCACTTTTTAAAGTTAGACAGCTAGGAACCAGTGGAGCTGGGATTCAACCCCATGTCAGGTAGACCCCAAGCTGGTTCTGTCCTCTAGGTCATGCTACTTTGTCCAGCTGACTTCTCTATTCTCTGTCTTTTCTCTGTCTTACTCTTTGAAATCCTGTAGGCAAGATATCAAAATTACAGGTTGAGAGAAAACATTAAATTTCCATTAGTTGAAAGCTATTATGACTACCAATGTATTTAATACTTTTGAAATCAGACTTATTTTAAGCAAAAAAAAAAAAAAAAAAGCCTTTCTTTCCACATTGATCTTTCAAGGAGATTAGGCCCTTCTTGATTTCGTAATTAATTGAAATGCTGGCAGGAATAGTTTTGGTTTTGATTTGGGTTTTGGCTTTGGAGTATGGGGAGAATGAACTATTCTATGATTCCCAGAGGCCCAGAAGGGCAACAGGCAAAAATGCCACTTTGAAACGTCCCCAAGATGCTGTCCCATTAATAGCCACCAGGAATGAACAGGAATGAACAACCAAGGCTCACACAGGCAAGTAGCATGAGCAGCTGGTCTACCTGATGACAGAGGTGTGCCTGTCATGTCCAGTGATGGATGGGCATAGTTAATGGCCATGAAGGCGGCAGCCCAGCAGTGGGGTCAGGCCAGGTCACTGATATCCCTGGATACTGCCTCTTGTTGGGCCAGGTTTTGAATCACACTCTCCCGAGTGCCCTTTGATTTCACATATCATGATCTCTAAAATAAAAAGATTACATCACCCTAAAATACTTTAGATTCTTGGTATGTATGCCAGACCAGACAAATCCAAAAGTAGAGTCAGCGTTTTGAGGCCTGCTAGAGACATTTTTTCCTGGAGAACATGCCTATTTTAATTGTGCACCATTTGTTTTCTTTCTGTAATAAATCTTCAGATGCTATTTCTGTACATTCTATTTGGAGAAGATATATTTCTCTTATATGGAACAATTTTACTTCAGTCAAGAAGAAGTTATAACTGTGAGTTCTAGTTAAACAAATAAAAATATAAGCCTTTAAAATTTTATGCATCAGTATTTGTGTTGCAATAAGCTGGAATTCTTCATGTTAACAGTTACCCTAAATCACATACAAATAAAATCGTTGGAACTCTAGAAGGAAGGCTTTATATACCATCTCTTTGTGTATACTTTGTAGTTCTGAAATACTTTGATAATCATTTAATACTTAGCTGATATGTTGCGGAAAGTAGTACATTTTAGAAAAGGAGGAAAAATAAACAAGCCTCTAAGAAGCTAGGCAATTATGAGTTTCTGTGATTATCAGGAACCAGAGATCCTCTACCTGTAACACCAATATGTTTGCTCTACACTACTAAGCAGTTTCTTCACCCCAAACAGGGCAGTCTGTCACAAACTAGACAATAAACCCCTTATGATCATTTATCATCTGGATAGATTCTACTGGAAAGTAGTTCCATTGGAAAGGATAACACAGGAGTTTTATCATCCCGATAGATTCCACTGGAAACTGACAGGCTTTAGAAATAGGCCAAGTACAAGACATGTAAGGATCAAATTCAAGGGACTATAAGTCCGACCATGTATTCTTATTTTGAGAAATAAGATTTCTCCAACTCAGCTGCACTGAAGCTTGTTTCATGAGTACAAACTGATCAAATGCCTCTTTTATCACTTATAATGCAAATACTCCCAAGAGATATAATAGTCATAAAAGTAGCAGAATGAATTAGCATTATTAGAGAGTAGCTAGCAAATCACCTAGGAAGACCCAAAGGGAATAGGAAAGAGAAGGGGTAAATTGTGAGGCTGTTGGTGGCAAAGAGCAGAGACAGGTTGGGTGAAAAACCAATAATGTCACGTAATAACAGGGCTAGAGTGTCCCTCCAGGTAACCAGAAAGTTGCAGGACATTAATGTGTCCACAGAGAAGTCTACAAGAAGAGAGAGATAGGGGAGCTAAAGGGAGGGTGTTAAGAGAAAGTTTAACATAAACCTCTACCCATGTTAATAACATGGTCTGGGCTTTGGCCTATATACTGAAAGCAGGATTTTAACACATCTTAATTAGAGGAGACCTATATCACAATAGGTTTTACTAAGAAAGATATCTAATACCTCCTAAAACTAGTTTCTTTCCCTACCCAATATGTGTCACTAATCTGATTACTCTGGAGAATAACATTAAACTGTGCTGTGCTGTTTTAAGCAAAATGTGAGTATTATTTAAACAACAAGCTGCTGGCTAATGCCAAACCAAACATTCCATGGTCAGAATTGTGACTGCTCTATAGCCACAATACTAAAAATAAAAATGTGATATTATACCCATTACACTTTATCCAAATGCATGCTTCTTTACAAAGTATTTTCCCAATCCACTGAGGAGCAAAGTCAACTGGAAGACATTCATACTCGGAATGCATTCTATTCCACAAGCTAATGGAGTGTATACGGAGGGACCACTGGTGCTTGGGAAACATGCAAGATCCTTAGAAGGACTTGAAAAGACCTCTGTGACCTCTTACCTGCTTCTCTTTCCAAAACCAGCCTTCCACTTTCTGCAGGCTAGCCATTTGACTTCTTGCAATTCCCTCAACCAGTAATGTATAAGTATGATGGGAGAAACCTCTTCTTTCTTCTCATTCTTTACTTGGTCAACTCATAATCATCCCGAGTTCTCAGCTTGGTCATCATTTGTTCAGGGAAGCTTTAATGAAGCTTTAATGAAGCCTGCAAAAGGTCCCTTGTGTAGCTCAATGTTCCCAGATCGAAACACTCATCCATTTCATTGTAATGTTGGCGTAGGTTTTCTGGACTAGACTATTAGGGAGATGAGGGCAATGACCAACTATTGTTTTGTTTTCCATTGTATGTCCCCATAATCAGTGCAGTTCTTAGCATGTACTCAGCATGACAAAAATTATTTGTTGAATAATTTCTTCCTCGATTCAACACATATTTACTGAGTACCTACTATGTGTCAGAAATCAAAGAGCATTGTCACAATAAAGCAGTAAATGACACCATCCTCATAAAGCTTAAATACTAACAGATGATGAACATAATAAACAACTATAAGGAATGTCAGGATGTGGGGAGCTCTGTGGGGTAAAAAAAAAAAAAAAAAGGCAGGGTAAAGGGGGAAAGAATACTTGAGGGAAACAGCTTATAATTTCAAACAAGATGACAAGATGGGCCTCACTGAGAAGGTGGCCATTTAAAGAGACTTGACAACAGGGTGAGGGAATCAATCCTACAAATAACAGGACATCTCAGACAGAATAAATGGACTTCCTTCCCTAGGATAATTTCTGCTCCTGCATTTCCTCCCCATACCTCCTCCCCACCACTGCAATCCCTCCAGTACAGGAACACAGTCTGGCCTTTCTGCTGCCCTACTTGGCTGCCAAAAGGAAAGCACAGGCCCAGCTCAGTTGAAGCACACCATTTTTCCTCCCCCTGTCTAAGCTGAGAACCCGAGAACGCTAAGAAGCACTTCAGGAATTTTTAAGTCCTCTTCACTCACAGTTCTTTATTTATTAACATGCTAATTTTTTAAAGATTTTATTTATTTATTTATTTGAGAGAGGAAGAGATAGCAACAGAGAGAGTGAGAGAGAGCACAAGCAGGGAGAAGAGGGAGAAACAGGCTCCCCATGAGCAGAGAACCCAGTCCTGGCCTGATTCCCAGGACACTGGAAACATGACCTGAGCCAAAGGAAGACACTTATCTGTCTGAGCCACCCAGGGGCCCCTATGAACATGCTAATTTAAACATAATTTCCCTTTGATAAAATGTTAATGGTCTTAATTATCAAAATAATTTTAATCACTGTAAATCCCTAAAGAAACATCCTAGTCTAGGAAAACCAGCAGATCTCTGGGAACAAACCTGAAACAATAAGAGGGTAACATGGTTAGAATACAGACTATGGACTAGCTATCATAGGACAGGCAAGTTATGACTAGAACATTCTAATTATCAGACCAACGAGTTTAAAATTTACTTGCTATGGGGTGCCCTGGTGGCTCAATTGGTTAAGCATTTATTTTCAGCTCAGGTCATGATCCTGGAGTCCTGGGATAGAGCCCTACATCAAGTTCCCTGCTCATCAGGGAGTCTGCTTCTCCCTGACTCTTATCCTGCTCATGCACTCTCTCTCAAATAAATAAATAAAAATCTTTTAAATAAATAAAAAAATAAATAAAATAAAATTGACTGGTTAGGACATGAGGAGACACTGACATGTTCAGAACAGCAAAGAATACAACTTTTGTGTTGTTTTATTAAAGTAAAACTAAGTTTTCAGGATGGCTCAAATGAGTAGAAAATAGAGAAAACTAAAAACAAAATGACCTGTGCAATCTTGGTAGCGATAGTTCAAGTAGGAGTTAAGGAGGGACTGAGCTAGGGTGAGGAGAGAACAAGGGAAAATGATGACATGCCTGACAGAAGAACTATCAGGACTTGACGATTTGGTTGAATAGAAGGAAATTACCAAAGATGGTACCTGAGTTTCGAGCTAAAGTTACTACAGGAAAGATGCCTTTCTTCACAAATGTACAGAAATCAAAGGAAAAACTTATTTGAGAGAAGGAAAAGAAAATGATGAGTTTATATTTAAATATACTTAAGTTAAAATCCAGGTGAGGGGCACCTAGTCATTTAAGGGTCCAACTCTTAGTTTCAGCTCAGGTCATGATCACAGGGTCATGAGATGGAGCCCTGCATTGGGCTCCAAGCTGGGTGTGGAGCCTGTTTAAGATCCTCTCTCTCCTTCTCTCTCCCTTCCTCTCTCTCTCTTTCCCTCCCTAAAATAATAATAATAATAATAATAATAATAATAATAATAAAAACAAAATAAAATCCAGGTGAGAAACCCAAATATATGTTTCTGGGGCTAGATAGAGAAACATGGATCAGGAGCTTTGTAGAAAATGGTGGGACTAAGATAAAGATCTAAGAGTTACTCATATAAAAGTCAAAGTGAAATCATGTGAGCAGATGAAACGAATAGAAGAAAGAAAGTGGAAAACAAAGAACAGAACTGGATAAGAAGAGAAGCTTGGAGCATATCCACATTTCAGTAACAGAAAGGAGAGGTGACAATGACTCAGAGAAGGAATGGTCTATGAGACAGGATAATGAAAAACAGGAATAGAGATGGCTCTGTGCCAGGGAAGAGAATAGAGGAGAGCGTGAAGAAAGACAAGATGGATTAAGGTATTAAGGTATTGTTTGGGAATTAGAAAATCAAGAGTAATGTTCACAAAGAGGGGTTTCAGTGGAGCTTCCTGACAGATGCTGAGGTTCAAGATGGTCCAGAAGTGAATGGAAGGTGCTAAGAAAGGGGCAACTGTCTTCTCCAGAAGGTCAACAGTGAAAAGGTTAAAAATAAGACTGTTCACTCAAAGGGTCAGAGATTCAAAGAAAAGCTTCTGTGGTTGTTTCAAGATGGGACAGAGAAAAGTATGTTTATGAGGGGAAAGAGGCAATAAGGAAGAAGTGAAGAAGCAGGAAAGATAAAGTACTAGAAACAGATTATTCAAATAAGAGCTGTTAGCTTTGGTTTCTATTCTCTAACTCAGAGAGGAAAGGAAGGAAGGAACATGCAAAGAGTGAGAACACAGACAAAACATGAGTTAGAGAAGAAGAGTTTATGATTAGCTGAAGTTTATGATTAGTTTATGATTAGTTGAAGTTTATGATTAGTTGATTAGTTGAAGTAAAAAGATGAAACCAACAAATAAACTTGTATTGAGTGCTTATTTGGTTGTGTTACATGGGGAAGACAGACATGAGTTAAAGATAGTCTCTCTCCTTAATGGAACTTGGGCTAATGGGTATAGTCAAGAGATACAAATGGTAAATGCTTATTTTAATACAAAGGGCAAAGTTGGAAGTAAGGCCAATGGATGGTGAGAGTAAGAACTAACCGTGGACTATACACAAAACCTGGCTGTCTCAAATTCAAAATGAAGATACCATATTGAGAGACTTTTTTCCATTTCTATTTCAGTAGATGGCTCCCAGTAGAGTCATACCTCCAAGCTTATGCCTAGGAAACAGGCAAAAAAGAGGGGCCGTTCTTAAAACCTCTTTTTCTCATAGATTAGTATCTCTATTTGAAGGAGACTTTGAACAACTAAAAGAACTTTGAAAGGAAGTGTAAAAGATGTGCCAAAATTACATTTATAGAATTTAGCAAACTTTGGCAAGTCGTTTTTTTTTTTTTTAAGATTTATTTATTTGAGAGACAGAATGTGCAAGGTGGACAGGCAGAAGGAGAGGGAGAGAGAGTCGTAAGCAGACTCCAGAGTGAATGTGAAGCCTGATGCAGGGCTTGATGTCAAGACCCTGAGATCACAACCTCATCAGAACCGAGTCAGATGCTTAGTCGAAAGCACTACCTAGGTGCCCCTAGTAAGTAATTTCTTACCTTTAATGTGATACCATAAGAATAAATCTATCTCGCTACCAAACCATGCCCAAGCTCAAGAAGAGTATACTAATTCAATTTGGAACATTATTCACTAATTTTGTAAAGTAATTAGTGCTTATCCTTGGTGGAGGGGTCAAATGGAGAATGGAAAGATCTATTTATTACAGGCTATTAGGGTCAGAAATGAGGAAATGATAATGTTCATACAAATTTAAAATGCTATTTTTCCTTTAATTGTAACAAAACCATTTTGTTTTAATGACCATAGAAACTATAAAATATTTACCATTATTCAGAAAAATACTATGAATTCATTTTTGCCAATACATATGAAGCATTATGTGATATTAAAGAAGGTGAATAATTTAAGATGTAACCAGAAGCAAAATGATAATGCAAAGCAGGAAAGAAGGGAAGAAATATTAAATAAATACTGACAAAGGAAAAAGTATTTTCAGTGAATATCCCAGCACTTTTTAAAGTAAATATTTTCATTCTTCTTCCTGAACATGACCATTTAATAAGTTGAGATATCTCGAACAATTAAATATTACCAAACTACTTTCTCCTAAACTCTCTACATTACTACATATTTGAATACCTAGACCATTTAGCAAATTTCCTGTTTGCTTTCATTGCCAAAGATTAGAATAGTTTTTGAAGAGGCATATGAGCAGTTATTTGGAATTTTCACAGAAAGAAAGAGAAAAAGGACACAAACATCCTGAAATGGAATATAATGCACAGATGTCCAAAATCTACCCAGCAGGAGAAAGCTGAAGAGAAGATATAGCGTAATACTTACTCCATTCCCACCCGGTGAAAATCAAATCCCTTAGCCAACAGCCACACTGGCTCCATCAACAGGAATGTACATTTCAGTGTTAATGAGCCTGATACAGGGCATTTCCTGGGGATTAAGGGCAGTCTGGAGAGAGTGGAAGATCTTTAGGTTCTTAACCCCATCTGGTCTTTCATGCCCAGAAAATATCCTACCACAAGTTTTTCTTCTTTATTCCACAAAGAGAGACACACGAACAAACAAATGGTCCCTAAGACAATGTCCTAAGTCAGTAGTTCATGAAGTGTGGTTCTGGGACTGGCAGCATCAGCATCAGCTGGAAAGTTATTTGAGAGGCAAATTCTTGAGCCCTTCCCTAGACCTACTAATCAGGTCCTCTGGGAGTGGGACTAAGCAATTCGTGGTTTAACACACCCTCTGGGTGGTTCCAACGCATTCCAGAACTTGAAATCCACTGTGCTAGGTAAATCACTATCTTTATATACACATAGTAAATTATCCTGACATAGAGATCTAGAAATCCATGAATGTGAGAAGTATTTTTAGGAAGCAGCTATTTTAGAATGACTTTCAAACCAGTCATACCATTGAGTGACTCAGTTACATGAAAAATGTTAAGAACACAGAGAGAGGGAAAAGAAAGGGAAGAGGGAGAGAGAAGGGGAACGGAAAATTGGAAAGGAGGCTGGGGTGGGGGGGCGGGGAGGAGGGAGGGACAATGAGCTGGTGAGCTTGACCAAGGTCTACTTATCAACAGGGACAGCCGTCAAATTGTGCAAGATAGTACCAGGATCAAAATGATCAAATAGTAGGAGCTCAAAAAATATTTTCAGATTACATATAAATAGAGGAGACTATTCTGGTTCATGTTCACAATGGGAAACAATTTATCATACATATTAATTATGTTTCTATGTATATTTTGGTTACAAAGTTGTTAGCTTTTCTAAAATTGCTTTTTCTTTATGGTATCCCTTAGTAAATAAGGGTCTCTTTCTAGGTAACATACTTGACATTCAACTTATGGGACACATAAAAATCAGATTCAGCACACAGGCAGCCTTAATCACACAAACACTCTTCTTCAACCAAAAAGTAATGTTTTATTCATGCTACAAACTAGGAGGAAGAGGCGAGAGAAACAAGAATTACTGCAGGATTTATGCTCCCTACCCACTTTAATCTGCGAGAAGGAGGAATACGGTGGCAGCAGCGTCCAAATGGTGTGTGGTACCTGCCTCCATCAAAGAACAAAGCATCAGTTATCAGTCACGGACTGCTAAAGGAAGGGAGACACAGGGCAAAACCTCTTGCCTCCCACAGGGGCCTTGCTGCCATATCCCTCTCAGCCAGCTACTCCAATATCTTTAACTTCCCCAGCCTCATTCTGAGGCAGAGGTTAGTACCCAAACCCAAATTTGACCTCATATTTGTTCCCCCTAGTTTATGGTGGGATGGATGGTTTAGGCACATCCCTAGACTCCCTGAAATACTAGGAGAGCAAAACGAGGGAACAGTGAGTGCTGTGACTCGTGGAAGTCATGGAGAACCCTCCTCTCTTTAATCTCCCCCATCCCTCCCCCTACCCTATGCCTTTTATCACCACTTTCATGGAGCTGTAGGTCTAGGCCAATGAGCACTCTTTATGAACATTCTTCAGAACCGTCCCTGATGACCACCTCTGACCTGTTCATTAACTACCAAGCCAGTTTCTGATTACAGTTTGTCAGAAATGTTTATTATCTTCTCGTTCTGAAGAGACAGGAGAGATTAAGAACGTTCCAGCCTTGACATGAGGCTCTACATCTGCAATAAGCTTAAAATAGTATATAAATGGCAGAATAATTTCCTGGCATGGTTCAACTGACAATTAATGAGGAGACCCCCAGATACATTAAGAGATACCCATCTTTTTTTTTTAATAGCGTCATCTGAGAAGTTATCTAACTAAATAACTTTTTATCTATGATAAATGGTTATTAGAGCTTGCTAATAATTGTTTTCTAACGACACTGAAAGTTTATGTTTGTCCCATGGAACCATGACAACAATCGCTTGTTTTGTAAAGAGAGGATTTAAGGGTAGACATTTCAGTTCAAACTCAAATTCAAATTCTGAAGTTGTTACAATTAGTCAAGTTAGCAGCATTTTGGAAATGAAAACAAAACTAATCTCTAGGCCGCCAAAATTTACAGGACAGTCTGCAGAGAAAAGGAGTTATAGGAGAACCCACTTGTTCTTTTCCCTCTTTTAAAAGATTTCTTACAAACTGCATTTCGAATACCATGGCTACACGGAAGAATAATGAGGCGTTAAGAAAAAAAGTTTATGTAAACAAAGTAACTCTCACCAGAAGAGCTGAAAATATTTTACAGGTGCCCCCTGCTTTCCCAAGTTGCTTGTTACATCACGTTGCTTCTAGGAGAGACCTATATTGGTATCTGTTTTTGCCAACTGAAAGAAATCCCAAAGGAGATTTTTGCTTTTATGAAAAAAGCCATTACCATACTAATATAGGCCTTTCATAAAAGTGAAGGGATAATGCGAACTTTCAGAAAAGAGTGGGCACTCTTCACTTTATACGCTTTCCGTTTATGAAAGGTTTCATAGGAAAGCTCTACTTTTGGAGAGCAGAGGAAACCGGTATTGCGGATTTCAGAAAACTGTGACAGTGTTAATCACACCTATGGCTCAGTCTTCCAAGCTTGCTTCTCAAACGTTGGCGTGTATAAGAATGGCCAGTTAAGGGGCGCCTGGGTGGCTCAGTGGTTTAGGCCACTGCCTTCGGCTCAGGTCATGATCTCAGGGTCCTGGGATCGAGTCCCGCATCAGGCTCTCTGCTCGACAGGGAGCCTTGCTTCCCTCTCTCTCTCTCTGACTGCCTCTCTGCCTACTTGTGATCTCTCTCTGTCAAAAGAAATAAGTAAAAAAATCTTTAGGAAAAAAAAAAAAGAATGGCCAGTTAAAGCACAGCTTGCTGGGGCCAGCCCCACCGATGCTGACTAATGACACCTGGATGAGGCTTGAGCATTTATAGTTTTCACCAGCTCAGAGGTGAAATAGACACTCCCAGTGGACAGACCCCCTTTTGAGGGGTGCTGGATCCATCCCCTGATCACTCGGCATTTTGAGAAGAGAAGCTGGGTTGAAGTCATAACACACACATACACACAAAAGAAAAGAAAAAATAAAATTTAAAAAACATAAAGTCGTACTGCAGAGGCTTCTATCTGTCTCTTTCTCTTTGGCACAATCCTAGCTTTAGAAAAGTGACAGCACCTGTAAGTTCTAAGTCACTGATCCTTTGCTTCCTCTTTCACTGGTAGTTAATCACCAAGCAAACAAAAATGACGTCTCAGGAGCAACAATGAGGCGGACACACGTTTCAAGATATCTGTGCTATGGCAGTCAACACTTACTCTAAGGAACCCAAGAAAACAAGCTGACAACTGACAGATGTCTGTAACATAACCCAGAAGTCTGACAGGAACAGCCTTCCATCGCTGGGAGCCATACTTACTCCATGTCCCCAGATCCTGCCACCTGAGCCTCAACGCCTTACGAAGAAAAGAAGGAAAGCTGCCACTAGTTACTGAGCAGTGTCTACAAAATCCTGGTCTCCTGGTGGCATTTTGCACGCACAAAAAGGAAATGCACAGAACGGGCAGATAAAAATAGTGAGGTTTGTTAAATTCCTCAAGTCGAAGTTATCACCTAGCAGTTTATTGCAGCTCTGGGACCGAAGAGAATATATGTGTCTCTGGCCCGTTAATACGTGAGGAACTGACTGAGTTAATTATGTGACGATGCCATTGGAGGGTTTTCAGTGAGAACTTGGTGATTTGACTTTTAAAAACTATTAGTTGGAGGCTATGCATGTATGATGGGGGAGGGGTCAGGGACTATAAAGGAAATCTCTGTACCTCCATTTTGGCTGTGAATCTAAAATCACTTTAAAAATAAAGTCTCAGGGCGCCTCGGTAGCTCAGTCAGTTAGGTATCTGACTCTTGATTTTGGCTCAAGTCATGAACTCAGGGTCCTAGGATAGAGCCCCACATCATCAGCCTCTGTACTCAGTGTGAAGTGGCCTTCAGGATTCTCTCTCTCTCTCTCTCCCCCCGCCCCTCCCCCAACACTCCCCCACCCTCATTCACTTGTGCATCTTTCTACCTCTCTAAAATAAATCTTTAAAAATAAAGAAAAGCCTATTAATAAAATATTTTAAAGATATTAAACATAAAAGTGAATAATGCCTTTGCTTCTTTCTCTAAGCAGGTTATGCAACATCACAACAACCATCTTTTGCTTGTGCCAAAATTACTTAAATAAATAGTTTGAAACCCACATCTTACTCATACTATCTACAATATTATAAACATTAATGGAAGGGGGAACTCGGCTCTAGGACTTATTTCATTGCTTTGAGCTTACTCCTACACATTATCCCTAAATTTTGAGTACTTGAGACCAAAGATTGTTTCAGGAATTCCCAGATTGCTGCAGAATGCTAGTCTGGACTTCCAGTAAATATTACTTGACAGAAAAGAACTATTTAAAAAATATATGCTTATACCCAGGAGCACGTGGCAATAAAGTTCTCAGAAAGCACCATCCCTGCTTTTCAAGAATGTTAATGGTGAATATATCTTGTGCTTACAAACCCTTATACCCACACCAGCAAAGGGACTCTTAATGCTTATGAACCCTATTGTGTCATTTAAGAAATGTACATTCTTATCTATTTTACTTTGGTCTCTTTATGATCTTTGTGATTCAAAATGCAGAATCTGGATCCAGACTGCCTGAGTTCAAATCTGCACTCCACCCCTCATTTGCAAGATGGCACAAAATACATTCCTTTATCTCAATTTCTTTCACAAAATGTTGGTAATAGCTATACCTATCTATATTAGTTATTTATTGATAGGTAACAAACTATCCCCAAATTTAGCAGTTAAAAACAACAAAACATTTATTATCTCACAGTCAGAAATCCAGTTGTGGTTGGCTGAGCTTCTAGCTCATGGTCTGTCAGCAGTCAAACTATTGGCCTAGGATGTGGTCTCATCTGAAGGCTCGCCTGAGGGAGGGGAAGGTCTTTGCTTCTAGACTCACTGGTGTGGTTCTTGGCAGCCTCAGTGCCTCTCCACCCGCCTTCCTCACACTATCTGGCTTTCCCCAGAGCTAGCAATGCAAAAGAGAGTAAGAGGAGAGCACCCAGGCTAGCAACCACAATTTCTTTTTATAATTTATGATTGGAAGTCACATCCTGTCACTTCTGCAATGGTGTATTTGTCAAAAATGAGTCACTGAATCTTGTTTGTACTCAAGAACATAAACACCAGTAGATGGGGACTCTCTTAGAAGCTGCCTGTCACAGTCTTCTCTTTGAACCCCCCACCCAGTGACTCACATCGCTTCTACATGGAAAATAGATTCACCCCTCTTCCTAGGCCCCTAAAAGTTTCACCCATGACAGTGTCATCTCAAGTCCAGAATCTCGTTAGGTAAGTGAGGTCCAGTTGCAGACGACTCTCCTCACATGTAGTTCCTGAGTATAGCTCTTCAGATGGAGATTCTAGACTTGTGAAACTGAAAATGTCCCTTCTCCACACACACCCAAAATACGGTAGTGAGACAGCACGGGATAACCACTGTACATATTCCATTCACACAGAGGTAAAGGGAGGCACAAGGGAGTCACAGTCCATAGGAATTCTCAAATCTAGCCAGGAAAATGTGGAAAACTCCCTGGTTAGCTCTCAAGGCCTGAGAATAATTCTCCATGGCTCTCATCTACATCCTCTGTGCTTTTGGCTCTGTTCTCTGAGTCATCTTTCCTTTTATTAAGGAAAAGTAGCTTGTGTTTGCAGCTGAAAACTCTCCCAGCCTGCTTCCCGACAATAGAGAGTTCTGAGTATACAAAGGCATATCTTCCCTCTGCCCTCTGTTCCCTCCCTTTGAGCTTTCACGTTTCTGCACATGTAACAGTTATAAGACCTTAATGGGTCCTCTGTGAAACTACGTGAGTTCACGCCATTAAACCGAAGTCGCATCTATGAATCTCTTCCAGATTGTCCTTTTCTACCTTGGGCTACTGCTGAGGTGTCCAAGAAACAAGAGCCTTAGCCTTCCCAGAGATCCTGCTGTGTCACAGGGAGGGAATGGCAGGTACAGCCTCAACTGCTCTAAAGGGCCTTTTGTATGGTTAACTGGTAAACTGAGGCACTACATTTTCTCTCTCAGAGTCCTCAAGAGCAGGTTTGCAGTCCCATGTTCGGCTTCATCTTTTGATTATGTTTTCCTGACAGGACCCTCTATCTGATTTTGCTTAGAAGCTATTTCTTATTTGAGCCTCATTTGTCATTCATAGACAATAATTTTCAAAGCCACCAATCCTGGCTCCTTTTTGCTTATCTCTCAATCTCTCTCTGTCTCTCCTCTCTCAGTTTACTGTGACTAGGAAGAAGAAATGAGGCAGCATCTTCAACACTTTGCTTGTCCATCAGCCAATTCATTAGCCCCATTTTCTATTTTCCACATAAATACAGGCCTCAGTGCTGCTAATCTTTCTGCTTCTAAGAAAATCCCCCTTCTCTCATAGTCTTCACTTTCCTGCAGTTTCTCACCCTCAGTGTCCTTAAATCTCTAGTTCTCTGAATAATGTGTTCAAGGTGCTTTAGGCTTTCATTAATGTCCTCCTAAAAATCTTATATGCTCTCTAGCTTTTGCCACTACCCAGTTCCAAAGCCATCCACATTTTATGTATTTGGCATGGCAATATCTTCACTTCCAGGGGCCAACATCTGTATTTACCTATTAATAATCAATAGTTTACCCCCAAACTCAGGACTTCAAACATTATCTATAATCTCAGTTTCTATGGGGTCAGGAATATGGATGCGGTGTAGGTGGCTGTCTCTGGTTCAGCATCTCTCACAAGGTCTCTCAGGCAAGTTGTTTGTTGGCTGAGGGTATGGTATCATCTAAAGACTTGATTATGGTAAGGGGTGTGCTCCCTAGTTCACACATGGGTTTAATTGTCAGGCTTCAGTCACCAACTCTGTGGGCATCTCTACATGGCATCTGGTTTCTTCCATGGCAATCATCAGATGGAGAAGGAGAGGGATGGAAGAGAGGAAAGGAAGTGGGATGAAAGGGATGGTGTGAGAGCCCAAGAGAAAATCCAAGAAGGAAGCCACAGTCTTTTATAATCTAATCTCAGCAATATCTCATCAATATTCTATATCCCATGCCATATTCAGTTAGAAGGAAATAACTATTCATTACAAAGTAGTCTCTAAATACAGCCCATACATAAGGGGAAGGGTTCACACAAGAGTGTGAATGCCAGAAGAGGGATTATTAGAGAAAGTCTTAAAGCTTTCCTACCACACTATCTCATAGAGTCTCTATGAAGATTAACTATATTAAAACATGAAGAATGCTTAAAACATTACATAGTAAGCACTATAGCGTGGGATCTTACCCATACTGTCACCATTATTATTATCATCTTAAGTACAACTCAGAAAACTTATTCTGTAAAAGGCAAGTTGTAAAACACTGTAGACTTCACAGGCTACATACAAAGTCTGGGTTGCATATTGTTGTTCATATATGGAGCTTTGGGTTTTGTTGTTGTAGTTGTTTTACGATGTTTTAAAAACGTTGAACCCATTTTTAGCTCAAGTGCTGTACAAAAAGAGGTTACAGGCTGTATTTAGCCCATGAATCATTGTTTGCTAATTCTTGATAAGTAAAGCACAATTTTGAGGGCAACAAAGATTGATATTATTTATATACTAAAGCACACAACAACCTATGTACTGATCTAACCAGCGTGATGCCAATTAGCAAAGGGACATTACTTCACATGCCAGGAAAGGCAGCCTGTTCCTATAAGGAATGCCACAATCTTTCCTTTACTGAGGGCAAGTACAGAAAGAAAACCATATAAACCAAGTGGGAATTTGGGAGGTTGGGTATAATTACTTAATTTGAAAACCTATCCAGTACCGAGAGAGATCGCACAAACTACTAGACTCAAGAGAAAATCAGATCGTGATTTCATGTTCAATTACAAAGATGGGACTTCCACCCAAATCCTTGCAGCCCATGTGGTTTTGTATGTGGCTTTGGTGCCAAATAGAAGAGAAGATCAAGAGGTACCACAGATAGGACTCTTTCAGCTGTGGAGAAATTGACCTCTAATTCCCTTGATGGTTGAACCTGTAAGGCCTAATGGGACTTTTCCCAATAGGTTCCTCCAATTTGGGTTTGTTTG